>NC_041707.1:5524570-5853570 GCF_900700375.1 Denticeps clupeoides
ACGACACACCACCATTCTTGTGCATCACACTATAAAAGCAAAAATATATTGTCTGTGTTTTCAGTCATTTATTAAGTAAATGTTGCTCAAACATGCTCATTTTTCAATTATTCTTTTATTAGTCAGGCAAAATTTTATTTTAATCTATAAATACAATATAAATAGTTTTAGCTATTAATTTTATTGTTTATATTTAACAATAGTTTTTAGCAATGCTACTATCTCTCCTTTAAATTTTTCTTGTGGTCTTCTTCTGTGAAATGGTTAGTTTTGATACCTATTTAATGTATTTATGACTTTCTCCAGAAAGTGGTTGCCACATTACACTCCACCAACAGATGCTTGTGAACAGACGACTTAATGACTGTGTCATGCTCTCTCCCACTTTATTTTCAGGGACTATATCGGTCAACAGTCGCCGGACCCCCTTCACTGCCAGCGGCGAGAATGAGATTTTGGACCTGGAGGGTGACATGTATCTGGGGGGTCTCCCGGAGATCCGTGCCGGCCTGCTCCTGCCCACGGAGCTGTGGACCGCCATGCTGAACTACGGCTATGTGGGCTGCATCCGCGACCTGTTCATCGATGGTCGCAGCAAGGACATCCGGCAGATTGCCGAGGCCCAGAACGGCGCCGGGATCAAACCATCATGCAACAAGGCGGCGGGGAAGCAGTGCGAAAGCTACCCCTGCAAGAACAAGGGCATCTGCAAGGAGGGCTGGAACCGATTCATCTGTGACTGCACAGGCACCGGCTACTGGTCCCGCACCTGTGAGAGGGGTGAGTGATGTCACTTCCTATTTTGCTCTATATCTCTTGTAATAGAAAACTAATAATTTGCCATCGACATGAACCATTGAGTCTTACCACCTAATCACCATGTTGAGTGGTCATGGGCAGCATGGCGCATTGTGACCATGTTTTACAGTCATATATACGTGATATGGGATTATTTAGTCTTCTGCATTAATGAGATTGAGGTTGGCATAGAAAATTTTATTCCTTGACATGGACAGGAGGTCCGATCTCAGAATTTAAGAACATGGCTGACATTGTGGTTATTGGTGGTTTTTGGTTCTGCTAGTGGACCACAGACCATGTCCTTATGCCACTTCTGCTTTTCTTTCTTTCCTGTCCAACTCGGACTCCTGCAATTGAGCGCTTTATTCAGCTAGTAATTATTGATTACATAGAAAACGTCTGAGATCAGTGAGAAGCAAAATTCATAAAATTTTGCAGTGGTGTGAATGAAGAACACATAGGTGCAGGTGCAGGTGCTTTGTTTTGGTAAACTGGTTTATATAACAAGAGGACGGTATGAATATCTGAGGATGAAAAAGGTCAAGTATCCCACAGGCCATATCCTTTAACTCCTTGTTTACATTCCTAGCTATAACTGGCACTGATGGCATGCTGGTCTGGGAGGAATTAATTAAAAGTTGGTGAATAAATTAAAGTTGGTGTCTTTGTAAATAAGTCAGTACCAGAACATGAAGGCAGCAGAAGTGGAATCTGGGCGAGTAGATGACAACATGAGGTCCAAAAAGGCAAAGGGGCAATACAGAAGACAAGGTCGAATGAACAGAAAAAGCACGTAGCAATGGCAATCTGAGGGCAGAAGAAAACAATGGCAGTGGGGAGGCCTTGGCAGCAGGATGAACCACATTAACAATCAAGCAACTACCAAGATGGGTGCTCGCTCTTTATGCTGCATGGCGACCTCCGCCCCAGTGGGCACGGAGGAGGCATGGGAACCATGACAAGCCATGAACACACACAAAAAAAGAAATAAAACTTTAGTAAAGGTTGAAAAATAAGTTAGGGGGTTAGACCTGGTCCACATTTTTAAATATTTTGAATACTTTATTTTTTGCTACATCATTACAGAGAGACCCTATTATTATTCCATTTATTATTTATTTGACAGTATTTTTACAACTGAGATTGTGCAGCCATTGAGCAGAGTGTTGAATGGGATCACGTGAATCACTGTTTAATTACTTGCAATAAGATAATAGCAGTAATTAAAGATGTAACAATATGAATATTAATAATGTACAAAGAACAAAGGAAACGTTATAGAATCAAAAATGCATGCAGCCTCAGTCTGTTTTCGTGCAGGTAGTGGAGATTTGTGCGCTGTCTACTGCATCCAGCTTTAATAACACATTTTTAAACAGATTACTTAGCCAGTAGATCTACATCAGACATTAAAAGTAAAGCGAATCGACTCAATGCCGACATGGGGGGTTTTCAGAATGAAAGATGCAGCCTTGCATGGCATCAAAGATTTTTTTTCAGCTTAATCACCGGAGCAGAGGGTTTCAGCTTTTTTTTTTTTCTCCAATGGCCCTTTAATTCCCACAGGTACGAGTTGGGCATTATGTGCACCCCTGCTCGGTGTGTGGGGCCGATATTCAGTTGGAGTGTAGGGATATTGATCAGCGCAAGCACTGGGCGGAGTGCATCACTCACCATTACGCTGCTGTATGCAAGGCTGTACCGGGTACGGAAGACATGCCTGAGCTTTTGTCATGTCTGCTGAGCTGCTGCGATTCATGACGAGTGTCACTCACAGCCCTGCTGTAGCCCTGGGATAGAGATGTTGTACCACGTATGATTAATACCATTTAAATCCAAGTGTATCGGGATGCAAAGAATTTTCCCAGGGTCCCCTGTGGGAGGTCGGGTGACAGCAGGGCCGACAGACAAGTAAGGCTGAATTCTGTCATCTCATATGGTTATGTCTCTGAATTGATTTACTTCATCTAGACCCACTGTCAGTCCGAAGTACTTCTCTTTAACCAATCAAAACGACTCAATAAAGCATGTGATTGAAACATGAATGACAACTCACCATGAAAAAATGAATTCAGAAACATAATCTCTCAATATTCTCTGAAATTTGGGCAATCGCAGTCGCTCCCTTTCTCATTCATTCTCATGCATTCATGGGTTTTGCAGGTATTGATGTCTATTCTTTTTCTGGTTGTTCAGTATGTTGTGTCTTCTCCCCTTTTTTCTGAGCACTGCTGCTTATGCTGTCATGTGATATTCAGAGATCTACTTTAACTGTGATATTAATTGAGAAGTATTTTTAAATCCTTCATTTAGTTCACTAGGACCCAATCTGTAAATACCATTAATTGAATAAGTCAGAACTACCTGTTTTGTATGGATTAAGTGAGAATTGTGGTACCAGTCGAGCAGTGCTGGTGGATCAGAGAGATTGAGGTGCAGAGTGAGGAGTGATAAGAGATCTGAGAATTTGGAATGGTTGAAAACAAGTCGTGTTGCAACATTCTGGATCAGCTGGAGAGGTCAAGTAGCACTTAGAGACAGAGCAGTCAGACGTTTACTGTAATAAAGTTTGGACATGACCAGAGAGTGGTCAATATCTGAGTATCCTGTGTCAATGCAAATGTTTTTGAGATATAATCAACATTATCGAAAGAGATTGGAAATCTGAGATCAATAGAAGAGGTAATTGACCATGGTTACCCCAAGGTTGCATATAGTGGCAAAAAGAAATATGAGGGAGATTTTAAGATCCTGTTATGAAGAGAAATCAACTGAGATGAATAGTAATGCAGTTTTGCTGGGGTTGAATTTTAGATGATGAGCTGCTATCCAGGATTTCAGACATGCAAGCAGAGACCTTGGTGGACATGTGGACATCTAACAGGGGAAAATAGAGGAAAAGTAGGGTGTCATCTGCAAAGCAGTGGTAGGATAAGCCATGCAAGGATATGACATCACCAAAAGATTTAGTGTAGAGGGAAAAAAGGACAGGGGCAAGTACTGAGCCCTGAGGGACAGAAGAGATCTTGTGAGGAGCATATGTTGACCCCCACTATGTCATCTGATAAGATCTATCCTTCAGATAAGAAGCTATCCACTGCCAAGCAGAGCCACTAATTCCAAAGCTACCAAGGATGGTCTTGTGGTTAACTGTATCAAATGCTGCTTGAAGGTCCCAAAAGATAAGACTGATTGCAATTTTGCTGATCTAGCAGCATATAGTTTTTTTCTGTAACAGGCTCTGTGGAGTAAGCAGTTTTGAAACCAGACTGATTTGGGTCCTGAAGGTTATTCTGGGCAAGATAATGATTGTAGATGCTACATTCTAAGATTTTAGAGCGAAAAGGTAGGAGAGTGATATACAGATTTGCTCCAGTGTGTAGCTTTATGTAACTTTATAACATTATATATAACTTTATATCATGCCACATTGCGAATGAGTATAGACACGCATGCTCAACATGTGTAACAAACATAGTTTTAATAATGAAATTGAAATATGGTACGATGGCCTGAAAAGCACGAAGCATGAAGAGACGCAGCACTAACCTCAACATGTAAAGATTGATAGGGTAGTGGCAGCTGCGAGTGATCAGGACCCAATAATCAGGTCAACAGATGCCAGTGGCACCTGGGCATCACAGTAAATAATGTTACTTTTTATTACCTTTTGCTTTGTATCTCGCTTTACTTGTATAGTAATGATAAAGTCATTGATCTTATATTTGCAATACATATTTTTTGGTTAAATTTTTGATTTCTGTTGGAACAATCAACTGAGTCATATAGACATCTTCACTTACTGGTAAGAATGTCTCTTTTGATGGATGTGATGTATAAATATGTCTAACTGCTCCTGTAGTTAAGCCCATATTCTTCCATACACAGTTAAACTGTGTATTTTATGGACACTAGTTACATCAGTAGGCTCAATTAATATATTACTAGAATCAATATTACAAATTTGCCTAATTGTAATTAAATTATGCAGCACCATTGCTGACCTGTTTAAAGGCTTTTCAGACCTTGGGATATGTCCATTTTTATATCACACTGTGAACTCTGAACTGTGAGAACTTCTTAGGAAAGTGATATTTAAATCCATCATTGGAGGAAATATGTGTAGCAGCCAGCTGTAAACTTGAAACGCATAATTGGAAACATGCGATTATCGATCTGGCCGCCACCGAACATTTTTATTTTTTTAAATCAAGCTATCTTATACCACTGTATGCTATACTTAGCCTCGGACAGTGAGACCAGGAGAAACAATTACTGCAAACACAAGCAGGGTTTGATATTACAAATGTGATGCTGTAGCCATATCTGTAAATCTTACCTGCTTCCTACCGATGATGAGTTATTTAATCTCTTCTTGAATTAATAATTATTTTTTAAATACCATTTAATGGAAATGCCTTGAATCATTAAAGCCCACCTTACCCGTGTGTCAATTTTTTCCTCAAATGATGAGTCTTATTGCTATTTAAGTCCCATGATATTGAAAAAAAATCTGGCGTGTCATTACAGTTTTCAGTTCGATTAAATTACAGTTTCAGTTCAAATTCAGTCAATTCAGTTTCCAGAGTCCCTGCACCCTGAGGTACACCTCTCAGTGCAATCAGCCAACCAATTACTTTCTCCTGCTGGAAATATGGCCTCCTTGCCAAGCATCAGGCCCAGGAGGTAGAAAGATGCCTGATGGCTTGACATGGAATATCGCAAATAGGTTTTCACATTTGGTTCAAACGTTACATTTCTGCTCGGTTTAGACTGCACTGCTTTGACCCAGCAGAATGAAGGACAAAATGGATCACTTAAAAAAAACAAAACAAAAAAACATTGAATGTATTCATGAATCATTAGTCCATGTGCTGATGGGAGTTTACTGCCAATTCAGGACGCCGTGACAGCTCCGTCAGTGTGTGCCTGCACTGCCACTCCCCAGGGCTCCACACCGCCGCCTGAGTTAATCGCTATTGATTCAGGCGCTGTGAAGGTCAGACCCGCTGCCCCAGGCAGAGCAGGAGCCAACGTTGTCGCAAAGCCACCCACCCGGCTTTTCTTTTACCGAGAACAGTGTTCCGCAGTGTACCTACCAGATTCGGTTATTGAACATGCTGGAGACAGGATTCTGACGTTTCCCACAATCCCACAGGCTATTTATTACATGCGCCGATTCAAATTTAAGTGTAGCTAATTGGTCTCTTTGAGAACTTAATCTAGCCATCTGAAAAACAAACTGCAACGGTGCTGGCAGTTCTGAGAATATTATCTGTGTCATTCAGAGCATAAAAAAAAAACCTTCGCATATGAAAATGTGATTTCCAGAAAATGTGATTTTTCATAAACAAAAAAAAAAAAAAAAAAAAAAAAAAGAAACGTGCAAAGTATCTCTTTTCTTTAAAACGCACCTTTTTTTCTGAGCATATTGATTTGGCATTCTCATGTCCCTGATTGTGTTCACAAAGAGCACAGCTGAAATGACACCCACAGAGGTCTGTCTGGTAAGTACCCGCTCAGACCCGATCTGGGTAATTATGCCCGTGATTTGGTGTTCTTCCTCAGGTTGTCATCTTGTGTGATTGTCTCCGATTCATTTTAATCCTCCCCCTTGCCCTCGAGATGAGGAGCCGGATGTGTTTCTGCTAAGAGCACAATGATTAGTGACGTCTCCCAGGAAATTGGAATGTGTTCGCTAAACTTATCCCCGGCGACGCACAAACACACGCTCTCTCACCGTCTCGCTCGCCCATGCAGTGCCGGATGCCGTGGTGCTGATGCATGGTCGGCGGCGGGCTGGCTTGTGTATACTCGTGCACCGCTTGTTTTCCGGCTCCTCCTCCCAGCAATCGGGCTGATTTTGTCACTTTTAAGAAATCAGCTCGCATTCTCGCGGTTGTCAGCGATCACCGCTGCAGAGGAAAAGCGAGTCTGAATGGCTCATCATACGCAGAGCGGAAATGTCAACAAAGTCTCCCGCTCGACCCGCTGAGTGTCAAGGTCACGTTCGTTCCAGCAAAAATTACAGGTCTGTCTCATAGCTTCCTTGTTGGGGGTGCAGGAGCAATAAGCCTCTCAAGATGATTTGCAGTATCATGCCAGCAATTCAGAATTCCCAAAGTTGTCATTTTGAGCTCTGAAATTATGGAATCCAATCGGCACGTTGAGAAGAGTTTAGCGCCGAGGTCATGTGGCCCAGGTTCTGAGGTCAGGGTCCACGGTGAATAAGGACAATCGGACTTGGTCAGCGGAATCAGAGCACTTCTTGATTGACGTGAATAGCTGTGCCTTTAGTGTGATTGGTCATGGTATTCCATGGTATCACTGCCTGATCCCAGCCACAAGAAGAGTCATCCCTCAACAATGCTGGAGTTTGCCGGACAGCCAGGCGCATTGCCTTATGTTTGGACGGAGCCCGATCCCACCCGAGGGAGCTATGCTAACTTGTGTAATTGAGCCTGAGGTGACAGGAGACCTCCTTAGACCTTGTGCGTGCCTCCACTGTGGTTTGTCTGGGTTAAACCGGGATAGCACTTGTCAGCTGTGGGTGGTGTGGACAGGAACAGGGCATCTCTTTCTCTAGTCAGTCACAGACAGTTGAGAAAAGCTGACTTGGAAATGTTGCCTTTGGAACACAATTTGCTGCAGGGGGCGCTAGACCTATGGTGGGGTCACATTTTAGAGTCAATTGATCACTTCATTGATGGTAACATGGAAGCATGTTGTAAGTCGCTCTGGATATGGGCGTCTTTGTAACTGGTGTCCTTTTTTAAGTTGATGGTTTTACCCAGGGGTCAGCAGTGCTGCCCTTTCATCCTTACTGCGGCTCCCTGTGGCTTAGGAAAATAAAATAATGTATAATTTTTAAAATATAATTTATTTAACCATATAGACAACCAACTCTCCTTCTCGACTCACATCACCAGTCTTTCCCGAGTGGACATTCCTGGTCTGCAGTGGTCACGGTCACGTGTCCAGGTGGATGAAGCTTGGATGTTACATTCTACTTAAAAAGTAAACCCCTTCCTTCAAACAGTATTCCCAGGTGGAATCCCTGGTGGAAGTGCCATCTTCCAGCAGGATCGTGTTTTTTTCTCCTCTTTTTTTGGTCTGAAAACAGCTGATAAGGGTGAAATTTATTCATATGTTTTAAAGGACTTTTCCTGTGTCAGTATTTGACAAAGAGATTTTAAATGTTCTAAAATATGAACGCCTAAAATATGCTTATTATTAAGTGATAAAGCGTGTTGCTCCAAGGCCTGCAGCACACAGCACTGATACTCCATCTGGTCTCCAATTGCTGATAAAGGGCTGATCAAAGGAGCTCGTCTTGAATGAATTAGTTACAATAACACATCACATATAGTGTTTAGCATATCAGATGGGAGTCGTTTTTGGGTGATATCTGCTCAAGAAAACAGCGCGGAGGAATTTGACTCTCCCTTCATTTCATTTTAAACCGAGCTGGGACAAGTCGTCAGCCACCGAGAGCTGGAAATAGACCGAGGTACGTAACGTGAATGCAGAACAAGAATGATGAGCGTCTGATATTTATCAGTAGCAGGATACAGTAGAATGTCATTGTGAAACACTGCAGCACAGCACACGGTGACACAACGAAATGTGTCCTCTGACCAATATGCTCCTTTTTTTCCAAAGAAAGGAAAAAAAAAAAAAACTAGAAATGGCTTAATTTTTTTTTAATATGCATTTTCCAAAATTTAAAAACATTTACATTTACTACTTTATCATTCTGGTAGTAACATTTATAATCCTGGTCTTTCTCAGTTTTTTACCTGTATCTTTACAAAACCATGTATGAGTGCATGTGTGTTCACAGTGCTGGAGTAGAGGTGTGTGTGTGCTGTAGGACCATGTTCTATGTGATGTTCTCTGAGGTACGTAACGTGAACGCAGAACAAGAAGGATGAGCGTCTGATATTTATCATGCAGGCTACACAAACAGACCACTGACCGTGGTGAGCTGTTCCTGGACCGGGTGGATGCAGGAGGCTGGGTGGTAAAGAGAGTTCTAGAGAGTGCAGAACTGAAGAAATTATTATGATAATTTCGTCTGACTGCACTTTGCATTTAAAACTGTTTAATAGATCCAATACTATAAAATGTTGACACCTCTCTTTTGTTGTGAAGAACCAAATTTCAGATAGAACGTATATGTGACAGTGGTAGTTCCCCCTCTACATGGCAGAAGCTGCCCCGGGGGGCTCATGCAGCCAGACGCTCATGTGATGGGACGGGGCGGGTGAAACCCCCAGGTCCGCTTGAGGACTGCGTTAATGTAGTTGCAGCAGTTGGTGGGAGTGGCCTTTTCCATCATCGCCTCGGACCCCCCTCGCATGAACTGTGGCCATTACCCGCCTCACTGATTTCAGGCTGATGCTCTTTAAAGACACAAGGCTTCGTCCCCCATGCGGCCCCCGGGACTTCCTGTACGATTTCTGTGGAAATGCAATAAAATAATTCCAGGACTGATTAGGGTCACCCGACTGCATTAAATATCGGTGGAACCTGAAAGAAGGAGTGCTGTGCTACATGAAAGGGTGACCGCACCCTTTTTTCCCATTTCCATCTTCCCCAATAAGCACATGTCAGGCGATGTATTATAATCTACTGTAATCAGACAGTTGGGTCTCCTTGGACGTGAGTGTGGTTGTAAGAGTGTGTAAAATATGGCTTTGTCGATGCCTATCGACTCCCCCTTGACGTAAATGGACTGGTCACGGTGGTGGGCGGGGTCTGTGAGTAGCGATGAGGATTTAAACAGGGCTTTCATTCTCAGCATAAATTAGCCACTGGTGAGCACTATAGCGCCCGCCGCTGTCACTTTCGCTCAGAACGCGCCCACCCCACCCCCTTCCCAGCGTCCATGGAGGGCCCATCTCGTCCCCTCTGTCACACCCTGTTACAGCAGCTGGAGGCGGAGGCCCCGAAGAGAAGGTGTTCTGCTGCATGGAACCCGTCTTCCTCTCCCCCAAAAAGTTCAAAACGGCCAGCAAAAGGCAGAAACACAACATTGTAGCGTGTCCCCTTTTCTTGAGTTTATTTTTGGGGAAGGTTTCCATTAATCTTACTCATCCTTCTCACTAAGGTTATACAGTCACGCACCAAGCATGGAGGATGTTGGTGGGGGGGGTTCTGTTAATTTACTGTTTATTTACGGTGCTTCTTCAGACAAAGAGCTCTCTTACCCTGCAGCTTTGAAATAAATATATAAAGGGGGAAAAATTTCATGTGTGGTTGGTCCTTCTCTTTGGGGGAATGTGCTGCGTTCTGATGGAGGGAGGGCGCCACTGCGGCGGCCTCTGCCTCCACCTGGTGGACATCTGGTGAACTGCAGGCCCACGGTTTTCCCCGGTGAGGCAGAGGATTTTGAGGACATGTTGGACTAAATACTTTTTGTTACTGCTACATTCAATGAGGCTGTTATCATGCCATTGTAGATTGTTTATCTCAATAAATAAGTACACGAGTTTAACACAATGGTTTAACACAATTTAACCCAGCCATGCAGGTCAATAAGTGTAAGATAAGTGTAAAAAGGGTATTAAAAAAAAAAGAACACAGTCCTGCTCAGTCCTGTTTCTGTTTGGCCCATCTAGACAAGTGTGTCGGAGGTAAATAGTGCCCTGTCCCTTTTCATTAGATCCGCCTCACCGTGTGCGTTGCGTGCGGCATGGGGCAAGCAGCGGTTCTCGACTGGGCGTCAGTGTAAGGTCTGATTGCGGCTTAGATCCAAATGAGATTTTCAGTGAATAATCAGCGACCTCTCCACCCCTCCAGGCAGCCCTCAAAGCTTTTATTAATCCACGTAAACTGATGCAAAGTGTTCATCCACGCTTGAACTCGTTTATTCCGTTCCCTTGCTTCCTGCCTTGATCTGCTATTCACCAAATTCGGTTCCGTACAGTGTGCCTAATGGATTTCCTCTTCATCACCACAAATTCTGACCCTTCCTGATAGCCTGAATTTAACTTTGTGTTCCTCATTAACTTGTGGATGTGTGTGTGTGTTTATGCATGCATGTGTGTAAGGCCTGAGGTCACCTCATGAGGAACTTAAATATTACATAAAAAAGGAATTAAGGAATTACCTAACATGTTCACATAACCTGGAATAATTAGTGATGGTATGTTTTTGTATATTTGAAAGTGAAGTGATAGTCGTTGACACGGTGACACAACGAAATGTGTCCTCTTTTAACCATCACCCTTAGTGTTACGGGACCGCTTCGGGACCGCTTCCTTGACCACTATGCCCCATTTCCTACTGTTTGCCATGTTCCAAAGAAAGAAATAAACTAGAAATGGCTTAAATGGATTAAATATTTTTTTAAATATGCATTTTCCAAAAATTAAAAACAAAAATATTCTAATTTACTACTTTATCATTCTGGTAGTAACATTTATAATCCTGGTCTTTCTCAGTTTTTCACCTGTATCATTACAAAACCATGTATGAGTGCATGTGTGTTCACAGTGCTGGAGTAGAGGTGTGTGTGTGTGCTGTAGGACCATGTTCTATGTCCTCTGAGAGGGCAGTAAGACACTCAGTTTAGTGTCTGGAGAGACGTGAACCACGGTGGCTGTGGTTTTTGATGTGAGGGTTAGAGGAGGATGATGTTGTTTGCCGTTGTTCAGGTCTCCTCTCCATCTTGTATCATCTAATAATGAATCTCAGTTGTCATTTAATAGGCTTTGTTCACATTGCCAGGCTGTTGGCATAATGTGTCACCGATCCAATGTTTTCAACACCATGTGGACACAGAATGCAGTTTTATCAGCATTAGGGTGGTAGTGGCCTAGTGGGTCACACACACGCCTATGAACAGGTCCCAGGTTCAAATCCCACTTATTCCCATTGTGTCCCTGAGCAAGACACTTATCCCTCCAGTGTCTCCAGGGTGACTGTCCCTGATCGTTAACCTCTCCAGATAAGGACATCTGCTAAATTCAATAAATGTGACACTAGCTACCTTCATATATCCTCATTGATTGTTAATGTACTTGATTCTTTGTAGTGCAACATGAAATACACACAGTGTATACAGTATAATACACACAGTGATCACAGTCATCATCAATATAGCCTATCGATGTAAGGCATATCGATGTCCATATGCATTACAATGTAATACAGGTAAATAATGAAACAGAATCCTTGTTCTTACTTGCTTTGTGAAGACCGGCAGAGTGTGTGGTATGTACAGGAATGCAACCAGTGCACGACGGCTCTGATTGGCATGGGAGAGGAGTAGGCGTGGCAGCACCCGCTGAAGCTCACCGATGCCCTTGTCCGGGACAGATTTGCGTGTTATCTAGAGGTCCGCTCCTGGGAGATGGACAGTGTAATGAGCATTGATTCGCTGTTGTCTCTGGCTCCAGCTGCGGTGCGGGCCCGTAACAGATCAGGCGGTGCCCTTTAGAGCGGACAGGTCATTCCGTCCCTCATAAAGACGCAAGCGTAAAGAAAAACGATGCCGTGAAGATACAGCAGCTTGCGAATGTGAGAAAGCTGCATCTTTGACCGCCCAGGCAGCTGTGAAATGAACCCTGCAAATACAATTCCAAGTAACAGAAGCTACAAAAACCTGGGCGTCAAACTGAGAGACTCGGACCGAGATCAGGGAAAGAAGGCCAAACCATTCCTTTATTAAGATGCCTACACATGGGACAGTGGTGGCCTAGCGGTTAAGGAAGCGGACCCGTAATCAGTAGGTTGCCAGTTCGAACCGCCAAGGTGCCACCGAGCAAGGTGCTCACGGAGGGTGATGGGTTAAATGGGACACCTTTTGTTGTGTCACTGTGTGCTGTGCTTGCTGTATTTCACAATGACAATCACTTCACTTGATTAAAAAAACGAGAAATAAGCAGTATGCTTATTTAATACTCCCATTGGAATCTCATTGCCTAAAATTGGAATTAATTTAACCCATCTTTGCATCTTCACTTATGCAAGTTGATGGACTTCTTTTATAGTCCTTGTTCCCTGCTTGCCATGCCGCTTGAAGGTCCTTCATGGAAGCTGTGTCATCTGATTAGAATCAATGTGTTAACTCTGACGACGGAACGCACAAAATAACAATGCAGTGATGCTGCAGTCAATCAACATCAATGCCGGCACCGTCAATCAAACCAAATAATCCAGCATTTCCCTTGACAATAAAGAGTTGTTCACGAATCAGCCCAACCAATCAATAAAACGGCGCAAACGTCAAATTAATCTACGGCTGATGTAGTTCTGCACCCTGTTTGTACTTCGTTTGATTTGCATGAACAGGACTTCATTCAGGCATGTGATTGGATGAGATGGGTATTCATCAAGGTAAAGAGAAAGGATCTGAAGGGAAAACAGTGTGTGTGTGTGTGTGAGTTTGTGTGTGTGTGTGTATATTTCTTAGTGAGAACTACATTTGACAAAGATTTTGCAGCACTTATTTACAACTGATTATCATTAAAAATGAAAAAAATATATAATAATCTTGTTACACTGCATATATGAAATGATTGTACTGGTGATGCACAGCACACGGAGACACAACAAAATGTGTCCTCTGCATTTAACCCATCACATTAATGAGCAGTGGGCAGCCATGACAGGCACCCAGGGAGCAGTGTAGGGACGGTACCTTGCTAAAGGGGACCTCGGTGAGACTTAGTTATTTGAACCGGCAACCCTTTGATTATGAGTTCGCTTCCTCACCCGCTAGGCCAACCACTACCTCTAATATATGTGTATAAGTGCCACATGCAAGCATGGTTTACAACAAAAAGAAATGGCATGTTTGTTGGTGGACCATACATGTGTATGTATAGGTTTGGGGTGGGTATATTGCAAGACTAGATTTGATGCATGCTTTGTAATATTTAAATGGGATTTATCACCCTAGGTCCCCCCTTAAAAAATGAAGAAAATCCAATATCTGTTTGTGTGTGTATGTGTGTGCGTACATTAATTCCCGATAAATATATATGATGACGAGCATATTTAACGCAATGTTTCTACTAGTGAGGTGCCTGTCCTCCCCTGTTTCTTTAGGGTGGACGGGGCTGAGACGCTTCCTGCCTGGTATGCAGCATGCAAAATCCGACCTGGGCGAGGGCCAGGGAGTTCTGAAAGGCAACTAATCGCACATAATAACATATTGATCCTTGTGTAATTGTAGAGTTTGTCAGCAGCGTCTCTGCCTCTATAAAAAGGGGGAGGCTGCTTCTTCGGGATGGAGTTCTCACAGCTGCGGGGCCTAAATGGATATTAGTTTGGCCCGGCTCCATTCTTCCCAGTGTCAGGCCGAATGTGGAGGCGCATTTCTTGTTTATCTCATTCCGACGTTTCTGTTTATTCCCTGATGAGATCTTCTTGGCCCGGGATTGCGGGCGTCTTCTGAATGCCGCATCCTGCTTCAGTGTCAGTTTTGTCTGGGAGCCACGCTGTATTTACATTTTTCATCTGAACGAGCTCTCAACCCTCCCAGTTTTTTCATCATCACGTGGCAAAATGATATCAACACAGGCATCAACACAAGAGAAATGATCGATGGAGGGAAGAATATGTAGCCGCTGCACTGAAGTAGCAGAATTAGTGACCATAAACACAATGAAATCGTACTTTAATTATTATGTCATGATAGTAATTCAATTCTCAGTCACTGATTCTGCTGCTGGGTCTGGTGCATAATCAATAACATCAAAAAGGCTTTTTATTAAATAATGTAAGAAAATCCTATTTTCTGTGGGCAAACAGTATCTGAGTGAACAGAAACATATAATGTATCAATCATTCTAAAATTAGTTTATTGATTTTTCTTTAGAATTGTTGAACATGAACGTAGTGTCACGATCATGCTGGGAATGGAGACGATGGACACCGAAGGTAGGGAAAACAAGGACAGTTTATTGGGAATGGACAGTCCCTTCTGGTTTGGCTGCTGCCTGCCAGTGGCCAGCAGTCCTGGACACTCACACGCGCCTGTATGTCACATAAAGACACAACGAGATGACATCACGCATGAACCAGACAGAGGGAGACAAGGGGGACGGGGGAACCCTCGGGCTGCGTATTGGCGAATCGCTCTGCCGATCCCCGGTGCCGCCTGGTTAAATCGGTGCCCCACTGATTCCCCCCAGGTGGAATCAGCATCAGATGTGCACGATCTTGCCCCTTTGTGGCGTCCAGGGGAGCTGTAAATCACTTCTAGTTTATGATTGTTCTTTAATATTAATGATGGGATATTTTTTTCTTACATAGCTAAAATAAACGAAAAATGAAAATACTTGTATATATCAAACAAATGAAAAAGAAATATACTGTATAATATGTACAGTACAGGCCAAAAGTTTGGACACACCTTCTCATTCAATGTGTTTTCTTTATTTTCATGACCATTTACATGGTAGATTCTCACTGAAGGCATCAGAACTATGAATGAACACATGTGGAGTTCTGTACTTAACAAAAAAAGGTGAAATAACTGAAAACATGTTTTATATTCTAGTTTCTTTGATTACTGCTTTGCACACTCTTGGCATTCTCTCGATGAGCTTCAAGAGTTCGTCACCTGAAATGCTTCTCCAACAGTCTTGAAGGAGTTCCCAGAGGTGTTTAGCACTTGTTGGCCCCTTTGCCTTCACTCTGCGGTCCAGCTCACCCCAAACCATCTGGATTGGGTTCAGGTCCGGTGACTGTGGAGGTCAGGTCTCCACTTTTTGTTAAGTACATAACTCCACATGTGTTCATTCATAGTTTTGATGCCTTTAGTGAGAATCTACCAATGTAAATGGTCATGTAAATAAAGAAAACACATTTAATGAGAAGGTGTGTCCAAACTTTTTGCCTGTACTGTATATATTAGTGTATATTATATTTGCATGTCGTTTATTTTTTGCTCCCACCAGCATCACACAGGGCTGTGTGTACTGCTCCACAAAGACTTTGATCTCCTGCGCCTTTGTCTGTTTAGTCTCGTCCCCCGATTCCCCTCAGCTGTCTCACTCCACGTCTGAAAAAGCCAGAGAAGGGCGAAGAGACATTTCATGCCTGGTTGGCATCACTAATACATTTCCGTGGAGTGCTCTCCTGCTAGAGCTCGTTGCCCGTCGAGTGATGAGCTGTGGCTGTTATCGAGTCTTCATCTCGGCGTGTGTAAATGACTGCCCCGCTGCAGTGCAGTTAACTGGCGGTAACTGGTGATCTCTGCCACCCCAGTGGTCCATGGTGCAAATAAAGAAGGTGGGGAGGCTGGACATGTTCTGACATTAACTTCATTTCTCCACCTGGGCTGAACCTTGCATTAACTTACGGCGCTTTCACGCCTACAGGCTTTAGTGCCCTTGAACTCAACTTCGTTTCCCCCCTGGTGTGGTTCATTTTGTCTGGTGTGAAAACAGTAATGACGCAGAGACCAACAAAAAGAGGTGGTCTGGTGCATTATGGGTACATTTCATTGTCATCTTCTTCCTGAATTTACTTTGTTGTTCCCGTGGCAATGCAGTGCACTCTGAGAGTATTCACAGCGCGTTACTTTTTCCACATTTTGTTATGTCACAGATGACATGTTAATGACAAAGTGAAAAAAAAAGTTTACTTGAGGTTTTGGCAAATTTATTAAAAATGTACAAAAAATATTCACAGCCTTTGCTCACTGTACAGCTGACCAATAAGCGAAACGAAACCGAATCGAGAACTGTTCAGCGAACATACTAAGGTGTGAAAGCGCCCTTAGCATCTTAGCTATGGTGTCACTGGCCTTAACTGAGACTTAACTGTCAATGCAGCATGAAAGTCCAGGCTACACTGTTACATCTGAGATGGACTTGAGGTCTATGCACCCATCCTTTTTTACAGTGTGTCTACCGAAATGTCCTTCGGCTGGCAGGATATCAGACGTAAATTTACATTTACGGCATTCATCAGACGCCTTTATCCTGAGCGACTTACAATCAGTAGTTACAGGGACAGTCCCCCCTGGAGACACTCAGGGTTAAGTGTCTTGCTCAGGGACACAATGGTAGTAAGTGGGATTTGAACCTGGGTCTTCTGGTTCATAGGCGAGTGTGTTACACACTAGGCTACTACCACCAATAATAATCAGCTTTATTGCAACCGACTGCAAATTCATTTTGCAAGTTCGTCAGGTGTAAACGTCTGCAATGTTCAAATTCACCGCCATTCTTAACTGATCGGCGTTTCTCACCCACAGAAGCGTCCATCTTGAGCTACGACGGCAGCATGTACATGAAGGTGGTGATGCCCACGGTGATGCATACAGAGGCGGAGGACGTATCGCTGCGCTTCATGTCCCAGCGGGCGTACGGCCTGCTCATGGCCACCACGTCCCGCGACTCGGCCGACACGCTGCGCCTGGAACTGGACGGCAGCCGCGTCAAGCTGACGGTCAACCTAGGTATCGTATGCCACCATTCCTACCTCAGGATGCGGTGCCCATCACCTATCTCTTCTCTCTCTTCCTTTCACATCAGCAAATATAACACCCAGCTTAAAGCACAATGATTAATATGCATGATGGTGTTCCAGTGGAATTTCTATGTTGAGGCATTAATAAATCTTGTTTAACCTTAAAAGGACTTTTCCATTCGTTCCCATATCTTGTTATATTGTTAAAGCCATTGCTTCACATATTTATCGTATTAAAAAAAAATAAGTCACTGATTAACATTTTGTTTGCCGCATCTTTTGAACTGACTGGTCATCTTCACCAATGAAACTGTTCTGGGACAGTCACAGTACCGTACTTACCACAGTACCCTACTTATTTTACACAGATTTGAGCATTAACCAAAGCGTCTTTTTAAATCCAGAGTCAATCTTTCGACATTTTTGTGCTGTGACTTTCTAAAACTTTTTGCTTACAACTTACAACTACATATTTCTCATCAGTTTTGATTAATAATATGTTTTACTTATTTACTTCAAGTTGCATTTTCTGTCTCTGTTTTGTTGGTGTTGTTCATTTTTATTATTTATTATTATTTATTACAATTTTTTTGGTTGCTGTCAAATATCAGACACATCCCCCATGCTTAGTCAAAAGATGGTATTCACCCCTTCAAAGGCCTTTAGCCTGCGGCCCGGTCGGTAAACAGCCCGAGAACAAAGCTCTCAGCTTCACCTGCAGCTGGTAGCACATCACCTTCTGACCTCTGACCCCTGCCAGCTTTCCTGGCTTATTGTTTGAGAAGCATGTTGATAAGGATGATCTTTGATCATTAGGTTATTAATAAATGTCCTGTACTTTATGATATTTTCCAAAATTTATATATTTGTACCTTTAATTACTGTTTTTAGTAGTAATTAATTGGCCTTTTAATTATTATTAATGCTTATATATGCTTAATGCAATAGTGATGGTTGTGATAATGTAAATTACTGAGGAATGATTAACACTTACACACATTTTCATAATAAATAAATTTCATGTTCATGTATAATAACACTAATTACCTTTGCAGAATAATTCAGAACAACATAGTGAAATATTGGAAGCAGTAGCTGCAGTAGGAAGGTATAGTGGCCACTGCACGGTGCTGGTGCTAATTGGATCGAGGCTGTTTGCTCCCACTTTTCTGTTGCGGTTGACGACACATGATTGATCTAGCCACATGGAACCCACCCCAGCTCAGCTGAGGCAGAGAACCCATATCATCATGGTGGACGGCGATTAACGCGTCCAGTTCATGCATAAATCATAGCTGTGAAAGCTATTGGATGAAAAAGGAAGTTTTGGTGCATGTGAATAATAAAAGCTTTTCAAAGACCTATGCCTCCAAGATGTGAAGCCAACACCTTCTTCTTGCTAAATGTCAGACATATGGTTTAATAGCCTGATTAGTCAACAAGTTGGTGTAAAGGCTTTGGGGCAGGAGTCTTTGAAATGGAACGCAAAGTCTAAATAAATAAATAAACAAACAAATAAATAAATACTGGGTTGGAAAATTCATGTGGCTGGAAGACTACAAGTGGCCATTTTATTTATAATATTCCATTCAGAGTAATATTACATATTGTTTATTGTTACTATCAAGAAATCAGAAATGCTTAATCTTATTTGTCTATTGAATTATCACTATATGTGACCTAATCTGTGATATTAAAATAAAAATAAAAAGTACAAAAGTTATACAGTATGTTATACAGTATAGAATTAATTTGTATACATAAACTCTGATTAACTCTATATAAAATGGCCAGCTCCCTGCATGTGGACGTCCCCGGAAGGGTGGAATTATTGTTCTTGGATGTCTGCAGCTGTAACCTTGAAGGATGCAATTTCATCTGTCATTTATTCTTCCCCATCTAGACTGTATCAGGATAAACTGTAACTCCAGTAAGTTAACACAAGTTTCATTTTGCTCTTGATAACAGTTTTTTTTTTTCTTCCTTGAAATGAATTTCTTAAGGCCCTGTTATTTTTATGCCACTGTTGTCAGAATTGGTTCCCAAGGTCTGAATTGTCAGAAGATAACTAATGCTAAAACATTAATGGTGGTGACTTGATAATCTTTTATTTCCTCTTTTTATGTATTTATTTAGCCCTTTATTATTTATTATGTCACATTTTTATGTGAATGTGTAATATTTCATTTTAATTTATATTTTGCAGGTCTATGGTTTATGATCTACTGATACGATCTCTAGTTATAGTAAATAAAAAAATACATATTACTGACTAACTTTAATACAGAAAAATACATACAATACAAAAAAACCAGTTTTATTAATATGAGATTATTTAAAATTATTATTATTTAACACCTCTTTTTAATGTATTCTAGTTTTAGGGCTTGAAGAGTGGAGTCAAGACATGGGGTCATGACTTGGCATATTAAACTGTCTTCCTTCTGTCAATTACTGACAAATGTCTTTACAATGTACAAAAATTATACATTAACATTTAGCAGAAGTGATATGGTAATTAATGGTATAAATATGGTGATGATATAATTAAAAACACAGATGAGCCCAAATACCCAACTGAGTAGAAATGTACATAAAAATCTGAACAGTTGCTATGCTGTAGTAGAATTTTTAATACATCTCTAAATAGGTTGAAAAATATTTCTTTAATTGTAGAACATCAGTTGTAACTGAGCTATCTTGGCAGTATGAAAAAAAAAAAGTGTTGGAACAAAATGTGTCATGTTTGCGTGTAAGCAAAATGAATCCATGTTGATTATTGTGTGTAGCCAAAAAATAGCTGGATTCTACATCATTGCAAAGAAAGTGCAAGGTAAGGAGGTAAGGAACAGTTTTTGCCAAAATACTCATCAACGAAAGCACCGATCAACCCCTGAATACACCAGACATCAATAAAATTTTTGCAGTGAGCTGGGACACAAAAAAAGAACTAAACAACTGAAGAGTAAAGTAAACTTTAAAATGATGATTAAGTGGGTTCATCTTCTTTTGTCGTGGGTCACATTTAAATTATAATGCAATAAATGAATACATTCAGGTTGGCACAGACAGTGAGAGCCAAATTGCAAATTTAACTAGGTAGTATTTGCATACTGTTTTATTTATAATTTATAATCCTATCAGATTATAAAGTCACCACATATTAGTACTGAATAAGAATTAAAGCTTCATCCAGTACTATAGGCTGAAAAACAGCCGGCTGCTAAAGTCTGTATTCTAATTACGTATCAGTGTTAAAGCTAATAGTGTTATGTACTGATAATTGCCAATTATTTATTAAAAATACACAGAAACGTACATTCATTCATTACGGTGTGTACATGATGATAAAAAATTAGCTCTTTGGATAAGTTCAATTTGTCTGATGTTTTTTTTTTCTTGGAAGTTCTTTAAAATAATTATGGTTTTAGCAACAGCACATAAGAAATTTAACAACCTTGTATAATATCTGCTTTTACTCATGACATAGGTCTTGGATACCTTCAATGGGAATGATTTATTCCAATATATATATGATTCATATATATATAAATTGATGCATGTTTTCTGTCTTAAGGAGTTAAGCACCAGTGGAAATTTCACTGTGGCCTGTTTTGGTTGCAGTGAATGTCACATTGAGGTTCCTTGGGAGGCAGAGGAGTTGTTTTAGAGGAATGCAGCAAGATCTGGCTGTGCGAAAAATGCTGTTTGTTACTGAGAGGCAGCCACGATGAAGCTTTTTTTACTCATTGCTGAGAAAGATTTGCAGACAAGCATTTTGTGGTTAATTGGTCCTGCGTCCCTCGTCTATTCGCAGCAATCCACAATGTCAGTTAGCCATCGGCGTAATTAATTACCCTCTTATTCTTAAACATGTTCCCATAAGGATCCGCAAATATGTCTTTAAAAAACACTTATTACAAGAGCAGGATATTAGCTGCTTAGCAACTGGCCGTGTGAGAGGCTCATTTACATAACGTATAACAGGCAGGATATGAGTGTGACTCGAGAGCCTTTATGCTCATGAGCTTATAGCTTTACAAGCTGGCAGATGATAACCTGCAGAGCACAGGAAGCTCCGTGTGAATGCTTACAGTGTGCTGGGTGAATGCTTTCGGTGGAAGAAATGCAATTTTATAACGCTGTAGGCCACCTCGTGTTTAATACAGAATGTGATACTGCGGTGTTATTACGTTTAGCTAATATTGGAAGTGTTCCACAATAGTTTAAGAAACTTGCTTCTCTGACTTTTCAGACCAAATTAATGAAAAGATTCTGCCCATGCCAACACAAAATGTTTTTTTTGGGAATACTATTGTGTTCTGGGTCAATTATAATCAATACAAAAGTATGGAAAAAAGATTCAGAAATATACTGTCATAGGACGAAGTCTAATAGTGTGTACTAAATTGCCTGGCAGTTGTTGCACTTTTGTCTCAGATTTCTTAAATTTACTGCACAACGTTTAAGAAGATTTTACCAACAGCAAAAAATCTGTCCAGAATTTAATAATGATGCTAATAGCACAAATGTTAACAGCATAACATAGCAAAAAGCAATAAACTAGCCAAGTCAAGACCACACATCATCACTTCAGTTGTCTTAACTGAGATACAATCTCTGTAATGAACAGCCCCCCATGGATAATTGCTTTCTTTGAAGCTGCCTTTGAGAATATAATTACATAATAACAATTAAATTGTCACTATATGGTATTTTATAAAGCCATATTTGAATCATACATAAATCAAGGTATAGCAACCACTAATGGTCTATAATATTGAATGGTATGTGAAGGCCTTAATATGAGTAAAAGCAAATATGCAGCTTAAGCTGACTGACATTTATAATGTATTTTTACAATATGAAAGCCAAATGTGTACATTATGAAAGATAAAACAGCATGCTAACCCAATCAAGTCTTTGCTTTCTTCATTGTCCAATATTGTCCAATATTGTCCAATTAGTTTATTGTTCAATAAATAAAGCTTTTCACAAGAATATAATATGGCTCATTGGAGTTGGACCATTTCATCTATTGACAAAAGCTATGCTTGCTCCTGAAACATATTTTCATCATAACCAGAAAGCAAAGATTTGGTTGGTAAGCAGCAGGATGACTTTAACTTTGTCATGAACATCGTTCTCAGGCAAGGGACCAGAGACACTGTATGCTGGGCAAAAACTCAATGATAATGAGTGGCACACAGTGCGAGTCATCCGCCGGGGTAAAAGCTACAAGCTCACAGTTGACGATGACGTAGCCGAAGGTACTGAAACTGAATGTGAACCCAACCCAAGCTTATTGGTTTCAATCGTTAAACCATGTACTTGTGTGTATCTGTAGCAGTTGGATGTCAATTGTGAAAGTAGAAACGATATATGTGTGGTATCTGAAAGGTACCTTTGGAGTGAACGTGCAGTACAGCATGTTGTTGTGTCTTGTGTTGCTGTAAAAATCATTAGCACAGCAGCTGTTTCTCTCAACCCTTCCTGGGCTGCAGGTCTAATGGCAGGAGACCACACCCGCCTGGAGTTCCACAACATCGAAACTGGTGTGATGACAGAGCGACGCTTCGTTTCAGTCATCCCATCCAGCTTCATCGGTCACTTGCAGAGCCTCAGGTTCAACAGCATGATGTACATCGACCTTTGCAAGAATGGCGACATCGACTACTGTGAACTCAATGCCCGCTTTGGCATGAGATCCATCATTGCTGACCCTGTGACCTTCAAGACCAAGAGCAGCTACCTGAGCCTGGCCACCCTACAGGCCTACACCTCCATGCACCTCTTTTTTCAGTTCAAGACCACCTCCCCAGATGGCTTCATCCTCTTCAACAGTGGGGATGGTAATGACTTCATTGCTGTTGAGCTGGTGAAAGGGTAAGCCAATCCACTGTTTATCTACCCTACCTATAATGTATCACTACTTGCCATTTGCAAATAGTAATGTTTTGGTCACTGGAACACTAACTTGCAAAGGAATAAGTCGTATGTTAGGAGTACAATTGACTGAGCATTGTTGATCTTCTATTTAAGAAGTAGTGTAAAATTGCCAGGTAGTGTTACAATCACTAGGATGGGTAAATTGGCAAAATACTGTATTCAAGAAAAATGTAGAAGGCATGTATTTAGTGAAGCAATTATTATTTCAAAAAACTTTGTTCAATGACTGATTTTATGTAGAGAGAAGTGCAGACAAAACACCGTGCCAACTGATTCTGTGCGAATGTCGTGCTGACCATGCCCACATGGTGCCAATTGGCTTATGTCGACCATGCTTCATTGGTGAGTCAGGATGAGTCACAGTGATTCGAGAGTCACTTTGATTCTGTGGGTTCCCTCAGGTACATCCATTACGTTTTTGATCTGGGCAACGGGCCCAACGTGATCAAGGGCAACAGCGACAGAGCTCTTCATGACAACCAGTGGCACAATGTTGTCATCACCAGAGACAACAATAACATTCATACTCTGAAGGTGGATGCAAAGGCAGTCAGTCAAGCTGTCAATGGTGCCAAAAACCTGGACCTGAAAGGTGGGCGCGCCGGTGACTAAACATTTCTATTCTCCCAGTGTCTCCAGTGATGAGCATGATGAATTGATGATTCATAACTCTCTTGCCCTTCCGTGTTTGCCCCCGTTTGGCCCCATCTAGGTGACCTCTTTATAGCTGGACTGGGGCCCGGCATGTACAACAGCCTGCCCAAGCTTGTGGCCTCCCGGGAAGGGTTCCAAGGCTGTCTGGCATCGGTGGACCTGAACGGGCGCCTACCTGACCTCATTAACGATGCCCTCTTTCGTAGCGGGCAGATCGAGCGTGGATGTGAAGGTACACCCTCTTATAACTCCAGTTCCAGGAGTCCTTTCTTCCTTATGAACTCCAACAGCAGTACCAACAGTAGCTCCAGCTCCCTCTCACACAACCATCCGACCATACTTCTAACCCTGCTTGTGGCATCCCTCACCACTCAGCCACCCATTTGCTAGCACTTCTGTCCCAGAACTTTTTAATTGGCCACATTGGTCACATGATGATGTCATCAGCCAAGCCCATCTATCTATATGCATACATCTTTAAATCGTCACAGCTGTGACACTTTACAGTGTTAAGCCTATGAACTAAAATGAGGTTCCATTAATATTTGCAGTTAAATGAATGTGGAAAAGTTCATTTGAGATTTTGTTCATTTTTCTAAATTATTTCATGAACCTTTATTTAGTGAAACAACAAAGGCACAGTGCTGCAAGAGTATAAGTAAATGAATATAATAGCTAGAAGAATAAAATAATTTTACAAATGACGGCTAGAAATGAATGTAAAATGAATTTAATATGAATTTAGAATTTACTAGAAGAAAGAAATGTAACATACATTTTGCAATAACATCTTATACTTAGGTACAAATGAGCACAAGAAAATTACATATTAGCTATGCACACATAAGAAAAGTTAGAATCCTTTGGTAGTACAGTGAAAATGAAGATTAACTCACAAATTATCATTTACTTTAAAAACACGGACTTAAAAAACATGTTTTTTAAAGTCCAGTAATCAGACTTTTAGGACAACTGCAAGTTTTGGAAACCTGTAGAATCATCTATGACCACTGGAATGCCAAGACGCTAGAATGAAAGTTTAAGTTTAATATTATTGCAAAATGGCATTAAGACCACACATTTCTCAAACTGGCTTAGAAATCATTGTCTGCCATAGACTTCGTGAAACGATGTCATGTGTTTGTGCTTTATGTGCTCTCATTTTGTTTTCTGTTTATTTTAGCATGCTCATCTTTTTGCTTCATTTTTGTTAATTTCTTTTTTCTTTGCACCATTGTCTATTTATTATTATTTGTCTGCTTTATTTATTATGTAAAATATATTTTTGTGTTATTAATTCATTTGTTTGTGGTTTTGATTTGTACATATGTATTTTGTGTGTATTCCTGTACACAATTTGCTCACCCATCTTAAATAAAATAAAAATCATGTTTCCATCTGATTTCATTAATATCATTTGGAAGGTTTATTAAACCATCCACAGCCCATCACAATGTGACACATTTTTCCCCAGAATAAAAGCCTTTAAAAGATATTTCTGCTTGGTCTCTTGTGTAACTTTTGTTTTGTCATTACATCATCATAGCTGAAAATGTCTGCAAATTTTAATCCATGTTGTTTAATATTTTATATGTACACGTGCTTACATGGGATTAAGATGGTGTGTGCCTGTGTTTTTTTTTTGTGTCGTGTTTGTTTGCTAATAATTTTATGTATTTAAATATACAATGAGGCAAACTATCCAAATGACGCAACGCACAGTGCAAATGATGAGAATTTAAATTAATAGAATTCTGAAGCAATAATGAAAAACAAGAAAGATAACTGGTTTTCAATACAACATGAATCAATGAAACTTAACTTGCTATAACAGTTGGACGGGGCAGGTAAATTTAATGGTAAAATGAGAAAATGACTGACGGTGCAGCAGAAACTGTTGGTAACAATGCCCCTGTGTGGTGGCCGGAGGTGGTATTCTGCATGCAATGCTTTAGCCTGCTACCCCAACATAAATGGAGCAAGTCTGTTATTTCTCTTCCACACAGCATCCACCAGTGAACGTGAGTAGGCTTACATACGTTATCCAAATGCATGAAAACAGGCGTGTGCGCACACACACCGCGGTGTGTGTGTGTGTCTTCCGCCTCACTACCAACTGACTTGGCTTTGGGATTTATAGAGAAAGGGTGTAATGGAATTCTTCATTCACTAGATGGCAACAATGCACCAATGCTTAGGAAGGAGAGGCTCGTTCCTCCCTGATGTGGAGGAGAGTTGTAGTCTTGGTCTTTTAGCCCTGAATTTACCACTAACTACTCTAACCCATGTATATTTGGGAGAGTGTTAAAGAAGACATCATGCTTTCCGAATGGTATAAACACGAAAAAAAAAAAGAATTACGACATATTTGAAGTAGGAGGTATATTTTTCTAAATATAAAAAAAATCAGTACTGATATGAATCAGCTGCACACTGAGGGTCTCTGTCTTTTCAGATTGATGTATTTTCTTTAAAATGTGTCCCATTCCACATATTTATGGAGACAGTTTGGTAACACTTTCAGTAAGACAGCATGTTGGACAATTTTCTATTTTATGACACTGAACGTGTGACCACACTGCTTCCATTGTCACTTTTAGCATTCTCTCTTCCTCCCCACCTCCCCCCATCGTAGGGTAGATTTCCAGCACAAGCCCTTCCTAAGAATGGTAGAGCATGTCTGTTAGTAAAGCGGACGCTTTATTAACTGCTGTCATTGACCACCTACTAACCTTTTACTGTTGTTTTTTGGCTTTTCTGTTCTTTTGCTAACAAAGTTGGTTTCACCAAAGCAGACCTGCAAGGTAGAAAGATTGATTCCATTCTACGCCCAGCTGAAAGGTGCTCTGTGTAATGTTTAGTGTTAGCGTTTTTTTTTTTTTTTTTAATGGTAAAAGGAGCTGCCTCAGTACTCAGTAAAAAATCGGTTTCAAACTTGAATTATGCTGTCACACTTCCAGAAGAAAAAACATGAAATACTGTATAATGACTGCAACTGAGAGTCAGCATAAATAAAACATTAGACGCCCTGTATAATTATGTCTGCAGATCTTGTTTTTTTTCTTTGTGTCTTGTCTTGTTTTATGCTAATGAGAGCAGTTGTAGCTCGCTCTCCTGGTTGGTGCTGAAAAAGCCCATTAAATATCTGGCTCTAGTTGTGGGGAAGAGGCAGGATAATTGGAAATGTGATTAGTGGACTAATTAATAGGGCAGTCGCATGAATTTTATTTGGATGAAAAAGAATAACACTATATTTTGACCAATTTGTACTTTTAAGATAATTATGTGGAGCTAAAGGATGACTTTATATCAACATGTAAACAATTGCAACAAACCGACCTTACAATAAATACGTACAGTTCTGAAAAAATAGGTCATTCCATTAAAAAAAAAACCTCACACAGTATTTTCCATACTGTTTCCATTTTTATTGTATTATTATATTATTTATTAGTCATAGATATTTGTGCACTTACAGTGTAATTACTGTAAAAACTATAATTATTTTTTTAAACCAAAATTTCAGCATATAAGAGTTTCGGGTGACAAAATAGGAATTAAAATAATAAGTAATTGATATTAAATGATAAGAAGTTAATTAAAGACCATTTACAGACACAAACAAATAAAATGTGAAATGAAAAATGATGTAATCTCTTAATCTTTAATAAATTAAACAAAGTGGAATCTTTTTTTTACATTTATTTATTTTTTGGTTTTAAATTCCAGGCACTATGCATTACACAGTAAATGCACTTTTGGCATTACTTGGTTTCTCAGTACTGTTTATTTCTTGATTTCTTTAATGTATTTCCAACGGTTTCTTTGCTGAGAAATTGCACCTGAGTAGTGTTATCCTCTTTTCTTGTGTTGATATGGTAATTCTGAGGGAATGCTGTTCTGTTAGTTTTTTTTTTTTTTTTTACTCCTCACTGGATTTCTTTTGCTCTGTGCGTGACGCATTCCCTCTCTATGTACTTACGTGTGCAAAACATGACGGTGTGCATGGACAGGTGGTGAACATTATGCCCGCATTCGGTGTGAGCACCAGTGTAACATAATATTTTATAACAACTGTACATATCTGACCATATGTACACACCTTGCTATAAAACTCTTGTCAGTGACCACGTGATGCCTCTAAGTGTAGTGTTCCTCTACATTTGCCCTGAGTTTGAGGACTCTGGAGGGGAAAAGCCTAGATTTGCTGTGCTCCTGTCTGAGCCTACCGAGTCTTGCCGAGTCTTACTACTACTACTACTACTACTACTGTTGTTTTGTCCGTGCAAAGTACTAAACCTACCCGGAGGGAATGCCGTGTCTCCATTTGTTTTAATAACCCTTTGGAAGTGTTTTAAGTGTGTCTACTAACCTGACTGCATGACGAACTGATGTGCGTACCTGCATGGCACCTAACAGCGAGCCGCCGCCAGCGCCCCAGTGCTACATGACCTCTGCTCTGCCCGGTCCTCCGCAGGTCCTAGCACCACGTGCCAAGAGGACTCATGCGCCAACATGGGCATCTGCATTCAGCTGTGGGAGAACTACACCTGCGATTGCTCCATGACCTCCTACACCGGCACCCAATGCAATGACCGTGAGTACCCAGCCCCGCCTCACCACTTTCTATGGCCACACCCGTCCGACCCCATCGGCAGCTGCAGAAAGGGAACATACAGAACATCCTCACTACTCATTCTAACACTTCCAGTGATTCTTCAGATTCTTTCCAACGCTCTTTCTTTAAGAGTAAAGATGTTAGTATAGTTTCATATTGAAATTTAAGTCCAAAGCTCACAATACAACATGTCTGTCTTTCATACACACTGAGACAAACACACACTCTGCAGAGTGCACTCGTGTTTTCACACAATGCTAATTTTGAAGACCCAGGATGAAGACGTCTAAAGGTATTTGTTTTTTTAAAGGATTTACTAGACCTGCACTGGGTGCTGAGATTTCTGCATTTTTCCTCTGGTTTTTACCTTCTGTTACATAGGGTATACAAAGCCTGCAGATGGAAAAAGTTGCAATTGTGCTAAATAGTGAAGAATGATATTGATGTCTAGCAAAGAAAAGTAAGATCATTTTACTTAAAATGAATTTAGTAAAATTACAGTTTTTGGGTTGTTCATGGACTGTAGACATCATGGATTTATTGACTTCATTCTTTAGAAATTACAGTCATATGTCCAGTGAAGTGAAGACTTTTGGAAGCAAACTAAAAACAGTTAACTGAATAAAACACTGTCCGTCAGTCCACTTCCATATGGCAAATTCAGCCTAATCTCACGCGTCAGGTGCAGGACGTTGGCCGCAGCCACTGTTGCCAACTTTTCAGCCTCCCTGAGCAGAAGAGCGAACAACATCACTCGACTCTAAACGCAATGAAATGACACTGTGTCTGCAAATGAGCACGTGACATTGCACGGTTGCACTGAGGAGAATTAAAAAAAAAAAAACAGCAGTAGGAAAAAGGTATGTTTCCTTATCTAATTACATTATATTATCATAAACATTCACTACCAAAGATATTACTTAAAGAGACACATCAAATGATGCTTCAAATTCAGACACACATCGATTAGCAAACAAAATAAACCAGGTTATACCGCTTATTCTAGAAAGATCTACTGCAACATTTCATGAAGCCGTTGTCAAAGATGTCAAACCAACTTTCCTGCAGGTTTGCTTGGTTACGTTGTATGCAAGAAAGTGAAGTGATTGTCATTATGAAACACAGCAGCACAGCACACGGTGACACAAGGAAATGTGTCCTCTGCTTTTAACCATCACCCCTGGTGAGCAGTGGGCGGCCATGACAGGCGCCCCGGGAGCAGTGTGTGGGGATGGCGCTTTGTTCTGCGGCACCTCATTGCCAACTTTCTGATTACTGGTCTGCTTTCTTACCTGCTAGGCCACCAATGCCTATTTATATTAAAGCCACAATTCCATCAAATACATTGATCCTAATCATTGCATTTTTTTGCATATTTGCAAATAAACATGTTGTGAATTATTGCACATTTTAGTTAGATACCAAATTGCTATTAATATTCCTCAAGGGGGAAGATTCCATTAGGCTTACTGTTATTTATTTACTGAATTTGTACTGCAAGGTTTGTCTGAACACTCTACAATATGTGTTGGTTTTACTCATTGGCAAGGGAGCGGCCCTGTAATCAGAAGGTTGCTGGTTTGAATCTCGAACCACCAAGGTGCCACTGAGGTGCCACTGAGCAAAGCACCGTCCCCGCCCCCGGGCGCCTGTCATGGCTGCCCACTGCTCACTCAGTGTGATGGTTATTAGCAGAGGACAAATTTTGTTGTCACCATGTGCTGTGCTTCAGTGTTTCACTTTTACTTTAATATGGGTACATTAGGCTGTTAATACTGAGCCAAATTACGGTGGTTATGGTTGTTACCATAAAAACAGCCATAATAAAATGCAGAGATGATTAAGCATGGACATTAATAGTGTACACGTCATGTAAAATACAGCAGTTTTGACTGAATATGCTGGTCCACATGTAAAAGTATAAGAAGAATGGCGGTCATGTAGGTAATAAGGATTTTTGTGTAAATATCTGCTGTAAAAGTTTGTTTCACGTCTCAGGTGACTGCAATAACAGTACAAAATGTTGGTGGAATTTCAGAAGCTGCTGCAGCTGCTGCTACATTTAGAAGAGTCGAACACTAGATGGCAGCCATGTTGTGTTGAGAACGCAATTAGCTCACCATGGCACTGGCTTTTGCCACTGTAGTCTAGAACTGTCTATTTCATTTTATAAGTTACTGGGAAACAATTTAGGTTTTGAAATTGAGTATGCTGCTGAAAAGTGGATTTTATTGTGAATTATTATTATTATGATAATAGAGGTTTTGACAAATTTTCTAAAAAGACAGCATTAAAGCTTCATGTCGAGTCTAATTATTTACAGTGTCTTCTTAAATTACTACACTTTCTAACTAAGTTATTGCTTTATCATTTTTGCATGAAAGGTCACAAGCCATTTTCAGTTAATGAGGCACTGTGCCTTGAACCCACATGCACACTCAGTCACACCCACAACACTGGCATGAAAAGTGTAATTGATTAGAACATTGAATACTTCATCATTTGGTAAATTCGTTACTCTCACACTCACATTTGATTTGGTCTCGGTTCAGCGGCGGGGTCCTGAGCCGCTCTAATGTGAATCCTGAATTGCTGCCATTATGTAGCAGAAAACGCTTTTTTGCTTTGTTCCGCCGGCTGCTTCCTGGCTACCTGAAAAGGGCCCAGAAACTTCTTGGGGGTAGTGCCTATCACTCTGTCGGCACTCCGACTCGCTTTACTCGGCCTGGCCTTCATTAAAAGAACTGCTGCAGGCAAATGTTGATTGAGCTGTACTAATAAATTAGTTGTTAGCAGCTCCATTGCCTGTTAAATGATGTTGCGGCAAATGAATGTGAATGCATTAGAGGGCAGGAAAGGATGTTTCGCTGGGCTTCCGTGTGACATTATTGTCCATTAAAGTGTATCTCTGAAGTGCAGAGCTGGAAAGAATGCAGTGAAAGAATGAAAGAATGGACATTTGTGTTTTTACTTTCTTTGCAAGAATGTCTCGATTGCATGAGCCATTCTTTTAGTCAAATGTGCATTCTTTCATATGGGATGGTAGTAGCCTAGTGGGTAACACACTCGCCTATGAACCAGAAGACCCAGGCTCAAATCCCACCTTCTACCATTGTGTCCCTGAGCAAGACACTTAACCCTGAGTGTCTCAAGGGGGGGACTGTCCCTGTAACTACTGATTGTAAGTCGCTCTGGATAAGGGCGTCTGATAAATGCTGTAAATGTAAAATGTAAATGTAGTCTATGTTCTTTATAGATTTTAAAGGAAGGCTTAAAATACAGATATAGTGTGCATAGGTAGATTTCCTTTTTTTTTGGCAAAGGTAATATGAAATATTGCTTCCTGATATTCCAAACAACGACCCAGAGCATTCCTCTTTCATGCTAAATAAATATATAAGTGATAGCGTAGGGTTTTCCAGCTTGCATGCCTGACATAAACAGAATGTGAGTAATTAAAGGACGTTCCTTCACCCTGTCTCTGGCTCGGCGCGGCTGACGCTACATCAAAGCCGCGTTACCTCCACTCCATTAGAGGCAGGAGAGTCTCCCTCCCCAGGCGCCATCAATTACGGCGGCGACGGAAAGCAGAGACGCCACCTCGACCTATCCCATATCTAATGTACTGTTACATAGATAATTCCTTTCTGTCGCGTGAGCGGAAATAAGATAAATTAAGCTGTGGTGTTAAATAACATTTATCAATACGGTGCAGAAATTTAATTACGGAGACCCTCAGCCCACCTGCATCACAAAGAAAAATGGCAGCGCTTTTAGCAACAGTTGCATGAGGAGCTTCATGGATGTAGATCTACATAGGAAAAGCCCTGCATATGGCAGGTTTCCTTTTTTTCTTTTCTAATGCAAGACTAAACAGTTTACGAAAAAATTCTATATAAAATCAGCTCAAAACTTTTGAGTGAAACGTACAAAACATACCGAATTAAACAAAATTCTGTGAATTTGGCTTGGAAATAAGATAATTAATAGGATTTAAGAAATAAGAAGAATTAAAGAAATAAAAATTAAGCTGTGCTGTTAATTAACATTTATCAGAGCGGTGCAGAAATTTAATTACGGAGACGCTCAGCCCACCTGCATCACAAATAAAAATGGCAGCGCTTTCAGCAAGAGTTCCAACAAAAAAGAACAGTTTCAGTCCATGTTTTTTTTATCTTGGATGTAGATGAAAATAGAAAAGGCCCTATGTATGGCATCTAATGTAATACTAAGGATAATCAGAATAACACTGAGTGAAATGTTAAACCATTCCAAATTGAACCAAATTTGGAGAATTTGAATTAAACTTCTTAACTGAGGATGAATCTTATGATGTTTGAAGGAGTGATGTTGTCACGTGACCGAGGTAGTAAGAACGCAGAACCGGGTGCACACGACTTGGCTCACCTGCTCTCACCTGCGTCCAAGTAAGAAGTATCCTTGTTTGTTTCTCCTCCAACCCCTTGTTCCCGTTTCGTATTGTCTATTGTCTTTTCTTCTCCGTATCTACGAGCTCCGACACCGGTGGGTGTGCAGCGTAAGATGACTCGCGCTCGGAGATTAGAACGGAGGTTACTCACCCGCCTCGTAGCATCTAATCCGCAATTGGGTTTCTCGTCACCTCCAACATCTGCTCTCTTTCATCCCTCTCTCTCGTCTCCCCAATCAGTCGTGACAGATGACAGTATCACAAATCAGCTTAAATATGATTAGTAACCTTAAATTAGTGCAGAACATTGAGCAATTATTCTAAAAAATATATTTTTTATTGCTTCTTTTCAGGTTTTGAAAATCCTGTGTGAATGAGTGATTGTAGGAAATAAAATCAAATAATTTTAAGGTGTTGAATGGGAAAAAACGGGCAAAGAGTGCTTTAAAGCACATATCTCATGACGGAAAATTTACAGTTACTGCTGCATCAGGGAAGTGGACCCCAAAAACCGAGCGGTGCAGCCCATCATCCTATCCGAGCCCCGAAGTAAATATTCCCGCGTTGATGGAAGACCACAGGAGCTGGCGAGATGAATCACTCTTCTGAGTTCATATTCATCATCCAGGTGTCCCACACTTATGATGGGCCCTGACAAAAGATAAAGAGTGCTGGGACAAGGGAAATGACCTTGTCTGACAGCCACGGCGAGAACCTGCGGGCGGGAGGGAAATGGATTTGAACGCTCTGAGGAAATATTACGCCACGTTCTATTCATGATTAGTGTGATGTGTTTGTCCCTCTCCGGCCGGCAAATTGAATTGGAAGCATTTTATTATTTTATTTTCGTTTATGGGGAAGTGGACCCTGCGATGGTGCACTGAAGAAGCTGTCTGCAGAAATATGGCCAGATCGATCTGCTGGGGGTTTAATGGCTTTCATTTCTTTCAATCGACCAAGTGGCCCTCTTTTTGTCAAGCGTTATATATACAGAATGAATTAATGCACTCACTGCACCATCTGTGTGTGGGCGTATGTGCGTGTGTGTGTGTGTGTGCGTGCGCATGCACGCACCTGAGTGTGTATTTATGCAAGCAGACAAAAGCTGAAGATAATTTGAAGTGCAGGGTACACATTACCTGTACTCGCCGCAATCAACAAGCCTCTCTGTCACGCCGTGGATAATGGAGGCGAATTCCTCCGCCGCACTGTCTGCTTATTAATGGCTGAGGGCCCTGATCGGCACCCTCCTCCGGCCCAAGAGTACTGAATAAGAGTCTCCCTCAAAGCCTTCTCAGGACTGAATCAGAGAATCAAGTGAAGCAGTGAAAAGACCCGAGGTGTGGTGGCGGGATGGAGAAGATCTCTTTTGAAAGAGTAGAACAGAGATAGAAACCAGAGTCAAATGGCCTGTCCCAAATCGGCTAATATTACAACCTCGCCAATCCATGTCATCCACCGCCAAGAAGGCACATGCTTGGGATTTGGGATTTGTGGGGGAATCATACGCGGGTGCAAACATGAGGAGTATTGAAAACAATGGGCACCATTTTCAAACTGACACAAAGCGCAGCACTACGAGCTCATTGTGGGGATTGGTCGTCAGCCAGATATCCTCAGGAATTACATAAATAAATAGATAAAACAAGACCTTTTAAACACAACCTTCAACAGTGCTTGCACCTAGTGGGTAAGGGAAAGGAACCATAATCAGAAGGTTTCAGGTTCAACGCAAAGCACCGTCCCCACATACACTGCTCCCCGGGCTCACTAAGGGTGATGAGTTAAATGCAGAGGACACATTTCGCTGTCTCACCGTGTGCTGTGCTGCAGTGGATCACAATCACATCACTTCACTTTCATCGGGGACCATCACAAAACGGTAGTTAGTTCCTCTTCTTGGAGATACACAAATCTTCTTTCTTGTTTTACTAATTTATGTAAAACCTGCGCATGACTGACGTTACTCGAGCGAACAAGCCTGGCACGTTGCACGTCACTTAGCGCCAGGTTGAAAAACAGCGCCCAAAGCCACTTCCACAATGCGCTTCGTAAAAACACAGCAGGTGCAAGGGTAAGGACTTGATGAGCCGAGACGGGTGCTTCTAGAGGGAATGTGAGGGTAATTGAGGCAAACAGACCTTCACCTGACACGAACGCAGAACAACAGGAAGTGGGTATAAAGTAGCACCAACCATTGCTTGAATTTTGTTCATTTTGATTCATCACTCGACAGATTTAGCTCTCATCAATGCTCTCACTGGTGGAAGTCATGAGACATGGCCCCCATTTCCACGGGCTCCTCTGAGCCAATCGGAATGCTAGGTTGGACCAAATATCATGCCGTGTTGAAGATACAGCTCAAAAGTAGTGAATGTAGCATTCATGAAACAATCTCTATGTTGGAAAAGGAGTCCCACTTCCATGAAGCATGCAAAGATACAACCCGTACAATCCAGTTGTGAAATAATCTGCATAAATGATGCAGAGTGTTAGATTTTGTAATATAAATTGCTAGTTTTTAGGGACAGCATATAAAGCATCCAAGTCTCATGTCCAAAGCTTTCAGGTTTCACTGGTGTATCATGAATGATGCTTATTTGGTGATTAAAGTTTCCCAGTGAAATAAGATTTTTTTTGAGTTGGTAGAAGTAGAGGGTAGAAGTCTTTTTAAAACGATCCTTGGAGCAATTTTAGATGAAAGGCTGACAAGAGCAAAGTTATCCTTCGAATGCAGCTGTTTAAGTATGCCCTGAAAGCCCCAGGTTAAAGATGTAGGTATTATTTTCAGTGGGATTCCTGGGTTTGAATTAGTTCCTTGGAAAGTAGAAACAAGACCTTTCCTGTCTCTGTCACATGTTGACACGTGCATTTGTCACCAGGAGACCCAACTATTGTAATTGCGGCTGGTGTAAAATACAGCGGCTCCAGGGGCGGATACGTCCTGGACATTTCAGAAGCCCACTGTACCTTTTTTTCTCCATTGATTTTAAGGTTCTTTTACTTGTTTTAAGGCCCGTAATGGATTAGCACCTGACCACGGTGCAGACAGTTTGTCAGAGTTCCAGGCGCTGCACTCAGACGCTGTGAGTGATGACCTACCTCGCAACACCAGAGTGAAATATGATAAGACGAGTGGAGGGGCAAACTTCTTAGTTTAGAGAGAACAATGGAATAGAAATAGAAAGTGAAGTGATTGTCATTGTGAAGAGCAAATGACAATGACAAAAAAAATGTGAACAACAAAATGTGTCCTCTGCTTTTGAAGCATCACCCTTAGTGAGCCGTGGGCAGCCATGACAGGCCACTTTGCTCAGTGGCACCTCAGTGGATTCGAACGGGGAACCTTCTGATTATGGGTACGCTTCCTAACCCGCTAGGCTACCACTGCCACAAATAACTGAAAGTGAAAGTGAAGTGATTGTCATTGTGAAACATTGCAGCACAGCACACAATGACGCAACGAAATGTGTCCTCTGCTTTTAACCATCACCCTTGGTGAGCAGTGGGCACCATGACAGGTGCCCAGGGAGCAGTGTGTGGGGACGGCTCTTTGCTCTGTGGCACCTCAGTGGTACCTTGGAACCGGCAACCTTATGATTACGGGGCCGCTTCCATGACAAATAGGCCACCACTGTCCCAAACTCTCACAGGTTTGTAAATCGGTACAGTTCTGCAACGCTGCAAAATGTTATTAATGTGAAGGCACATTAAATACAAAGTGTACAACCAGTATGAGAGTATTATCAGTAGTATTATTGTAATTATGACACTGAATCATTGTTTGTTGTGGTAGGCTGGTGTTCTGTGCAGTGGATGGTGAGTGCGCATGAATAGAGAGTGAATGAATATTTGAATTTCAATGCAAGTAATTGTTTTATCAATTGAATTTACCTTTGGGCTGTTGTGTGTGTCCCAAACCGCCAAGCTGCCACTGAGCAAGGTGCCGTCCCCTCACACGGCTCCCCGGGTGCCTGCCATGGCCGCAAACTGTCAAATTCACAACGACAATCACTTCACGTTCACTTCATAATTGTAATCTTTTTCAACTGGTGACGCACAACCTCATTGATGCCTTCTTTTAGTCATTGTTCATTTTTATCATACTGTTTTAATTAAAGCGTAGTGTTTAGAAACAGCAAACAGTACAAAAATGTGTTGGATAATAACCTCTGTGTATCACCTTCGCCCATCTGTGCTTTTTACTAAATTATGCTGTCAGAATGGTTTATACTGTAAACTTGTTTTAGGGATTTGCTTTCAGCTGACAAAAGCATTTGCCACTTCGGTCATTAAACGTTATTTCCTTTGGAGACCTTTTTTGTGCATTAGCCTCATAAAGGAAACATGGGGGTAATAAAAAGCCATATTTTGTCACCGTAAGGTGACCTTGAGGCAATGAAAATATTCTGCGCCTTGAAGTTTAGTTGTTCAAGTGGAGCCATCCATCATCATGCATTTCCAGGACAAAAAAAAATGAAATTATGGGACGCCCCATGGTCGATCAATATCTCTCGCCCTACCTTAAGCCATGCAGCTCTTATCATTTCTAATTATCTTCATGTCTGTCCAGTATCATGACCCTTTACTTTCCCCAAATAGACACTAAAGTTTAAAAAAATGTATGAACCCTTTCATGCGTTTACGGCATAATAGTTTATTACACATTGTTTTTCATGCATAAACACAGAAGGCTTTGTGGCTGATGGAAAATGTTCTTTTTTTTATTGAGGTTCTTTGAATCACCTTCATCTGATCATCCTACCAAAATAATGACATTTTCATTTTGATAAGATGCCGTTGTATGTGTGTATTATTACATAGCAATTGCCAGGTCCCAATGAAAAATGTATTATTTATTTTGGTAAATACCTTTATCAGACTGATAATTTGCAGTGTTGTACAGTAGAGCATAATATTTTCTCTGTGCTCATCCACCATTTTTAGGTGAAACAGTGATGACTGCACCGCCACTGGCCTTGAGCTTACCCGTGTAATCTTGACGTGGCGGAGAGGGTCTGCTGTCTTTGATCATGCCGCGTGTCACTTAAGTCTTTTTCTGAGAAGGCACCCCCCACCCCTCTTCGCTCATCCCCGACCCGTTTTGCTTTAACTCACAATCAGGCCACAATTAGAAGCGAGTTGGAAATCAAAGCGGGCAGTGAGTCTGATGCTGTCCATGCGGCGATCTCCTCTCACTTCATCTCGCGCCATGACTGTTTGATTAATGTGTCTCTTTCGCCTTTTCAAAGGTAGCCGTTCGTTGCAACATTTTGCTTTTTGCGGGTGCTCTGCTTGCTCGTGACAGATATTTAACTGAGGTCGAGTCGATGTTGGTACCAGAGATCTTTTTCCCATGTTACCTCTGGCCTTTATGGGTGCCTGTCGTGGTGCTGGTGAAAATTGTTCCTGGAAAGACAGGCCGGCTTTTTGGAAAGTATTAATTACAGGCGAATGGGGCCATCAATCAGTCGCGTCTCAAGCAGGGAGCGGGAGGCTGCATGCCGAGCCCACCTTCCTCTCCCACTCGGTGTCCTAACGCAGAGGAAGGCTGCCATTAAACCGAGACACTGATATAATTAAGATAGATTGAGTTGAGGGACATTATTATTGCCCCGGCAGCGAGGGACAACGAGTTTGGCTTTCAAACGACAGTGCTTGTGTTTTTACTTCTTATCTCTTAAAAAAATGCCATTTGCATTATGAAAAGACCAAGGTGGAATTTGGTAATAAATCAAAGAGAATGACTGCGACGCCGGCACTCAATTTGCAGCGATCACTGCAATTTCATAAATTGCAGTTATGCTGACCCATATTGGGCAACGAGTGACTCACCTGGTTTATTTTACTCAGTCTTTATGTGCCATCCTGTCCCCTCAGCAATGATGCTGCCATCTATTCCGAAATCTTTCAATGCTTCTATATTGCCTAAAATCAACTTTGGAATTGGATAAAATTGGAGTGGAGGGAATGGTAGAATGTAGACAGATGCTGAGCCTTGAATGAAACGGGATACATTTTTTTAATGCTTCTTTGTACATGGTTTCAATTCATAACTCTTTTAAAATGGCCTTAAACACCATTTTTCATATATGCAGTTCCTCTCTATTTCCAACAGTTTGCTGTGCCTCCAAACTGCTTGAAAACGATAATCTAGCTCCTAACCTAATTATTATTGGCAGAACCAAAGACTGGGTGCTAAACGTCTTTCAAAAGCCAGTAAACCAGTAACTGCTGAGGTCTCTATGTAAAGTAAAATGTTCCTTCTGTGTTTTGGGAGTGTAGCAAACCCGCTGTAAACCCAATCCTCCAATCTTCCACCTACCAGAGTGTTTTATGAAGGCCTGCCTGCCTTTCCATCAACTGGATAGGCCAGATACTACCATTGTCCCAAAGCGGGTTTGATCATATAATATCAATGCTTTTTAGCACTGTTACATCATACAGAAGTAGCAGCACCATAGCATCCTTATTATAAAAAAAAAAAAAAGCCTTTTACGTTTAACAAAATCCCCCCACTGGGTCCCATTCAGGACAACTGTGAGTGAGTGGCGCGGTGTTGTGATTTACAGTGGGCAGTTAAATGGTCAGCCACTTTACCGCCGCCGTCAGTTAATGAGTTTGCCATAATTAGCCGTGCTCCGCTGGGCAATGCTAGTATAACGGCATCTGGTGTGACTAATTACAAAGGTGTCAAAGGCCCTTACCTCCACAAGAACAAGGAGGGCGAGACCTCCTGCGCAGATCCATTATTACGCCGAGCGAGGACCAAACGGATCGGCCTCTTCCAACCACGGCTACATTCCTGCTGCGACGGGCGGATTACTTTATTACTCTGTCCATTATGTTTTACATAATTATGAAATTATACAATAACTGTATGCCTAGCAAGGAAAATATACATTTATCGTGGGGTGACTTTCACAACAACTTCACCTGGAAGCAGCAGTTCTCCTAAATTAGGCCATGTCCACATGAGAGTGTTTTTCTCTAAAATGGGAAAATTTCTATCCAATCTGCCATTTCAGGGGACCCAGAAAACGTATTAGCCAAGTCTCCAGCCTGACCTATGACCCCGAATGTGTCACACATACAACAATTGCAGGGTAACATGTTTATGGTTGTTGTGGCAACCCGATTTGGACTGTGCATATGTGAGCAACGGTTAGGGTTATTTATTTTATGTTTTATTTAATTTAATTTATCTTTATTTCGGTGCCACGGTGGCTTTCAGAGTCAAATTGGGTTACTGGTCCTAAGCAGGCAGCAGCAGTCGTGATCATAACACATTGCTAATGAAAAGACAAGGCTGGAGAACAACAACTTGAGAGTTACAGCGCCACCTACAGGTGTGGAGTGGGGGCTAAAACATCATTCAGGACTTTTTTTCTGCATTTCATGTGGACGGCAACGTTACAAATAACGGTTTGATTTTTTTTTTTTTATCTAAAACATTTTAGAAAAAGTATTCGGGTGTGGACGGGACCTCTGTAATTTAGAAATATATACAAAAACTTTTAACCTTTTTTTAGATAATACTTCAAGCGTCTCTGAACCACAAGCTCGAGGTGACTAACCCCTTCTTCTGTGCACATTAACATTTTGAACCTTTAAAAAAAATTTCAACACATCAACAGATATTTATGTGGCATAATCAACAACGGCGGAATTAAACCAAAACAGATGGCTCAAATTGCATGAAAATAGTGTTACATGATAACATTAATAATGCTTTTAATGCTTAAATAAACATAAGTTCACAGAAATTGTTTCACATAGTGGCTATGTGGGAGTTGCTGGGAGTAAAATCTTAATTACGTAATTATTACAAATGATAATTGTGTTGTTTTTAAGATGTAGTGAACAGTTTGAAACTAAATATTTTCTTCACTCCTCTCCCGGCCCCTCCCGAGACAGTAAGCGGGGGTTAAGATGAACTTTTCTGACAGAGGGGTTCTTTCATGCTCCTCGCTGATAAGTGTACAGTGATAAGAAAAAGGTGAGACGTGGGACTGACGAGATAACTCCCGTATGAGATAAGTGCCGTACTCACAAAGGTCCACGTGCAGAAGAGAAGCGTTGCCTGGACTTGCAGAGAGGCTCTTTTTGGGAGAAGTTCAGACATTGCTGTAGGTTTGCTGAAACAAAAGTTTCTTTGCTGATGAGTGGCTTTTACTCCGGCGTCCTGGAGTAAATAGAATTTTGAAAGTGAAAGTGTAGTGTTGACTAGTCTGGGAAACCAGCCCTGAAACATAAGTCAGGGGGGAAAGCTGCTGGCCTTCGCTTGGCTTCCCTCCCGGCTTCTGCTGCACATCCATCTTCAACGCCCCACCCCTGGAAGAGCTTTGGCCAGGGTCAGCATGTTTGAGTGGGTTGACCCAACTGCACCTCGGTGTACTCTTCAAGGGTCCGCTGGCAGGGCGACACTTGCCGCTGCTCCAGAAAGGTCCGTTTGTGGGGTCTGGCAACAAGCAACCATTGTGGAGAAAGCCGCTTTCCCTCGGCCTGCCTAATTTATGACGGCTGCTTTTATTGTCAACGTTTCAGCGTCCCCTGATGGCGACGCCAACGGCTCGATGGTCATTTATTCATTTTCGTGTTGTGTAAACCTGCTGAGGCAGATGGTATCGATCAGAGGCCCAGAACGTCTCCAGCATCTGGCCTCTGATGTCTGGGAATCGGCTTCTGCCACAGGATCGTGTGACAGGGTTAGGCAAGGCCCTCCTCTGGAGCACGAGAAGGCAGATGGCTTCCCTGCAGCGTCCACGCCCTCATCCTTCCCTAAAACACTCCAAAATGGTCTTTTCCTGGATGGTGGGCCAGACCTGCCGTTGGCAAGTGAGTGGTGCGCCAGGCTGTTTTGCAACACGTCCTGCTTTAGCGGCAGGAGTAGTGGCACCTAATGGGCTCAGCATGGAGCAACAGTGAGATGGATTCTGCCGGGGCTCCTGTCCCGTGCCGGAGAAACGCAGGCTTCTCTTTTTCTTTCAGCACATTCTGTTTGGCTTCATCGTTCTTCCTGATGCGTATTGTGTATCGCGGCCGATGTAACGAGAGCATGTCGGACTCTTCTCTTCTTTTTCTTTTTCCCCGCTGTGCTGTTATGTTTTTATGGAATATGGCAGCCCTGTCAGATCAATAAGGCGAGCCGTGGAAGTGTAAGTCTGCGAGCGAGTCGCACCAACAGTGCTCCCTCCACGCTCGATGTTCATATTGTTAGATGCCCTGGTGCAAGTGTGAGATGTAAAGTGACACGCAGTATGTAGCACGTTTATGTAATAGACAAGTTTGCCTTTTCTGCCAGTGCGCTGTTGCGGTTCGGCAGACCGACTGGGTCTGATGGAGATGGACTGGCACATTCTAGAACGCATACATATATTTACTAATCAGCACCCCCCCTGCTTTAAGCACATGTAAAAAAATGTGATGCGTGAATGTAATGCAGCAGATGTATTTCTGTTTTCAGCCATTCCTTTTCAACATCGCATCTCCTCCCATTAGCTGTTATTCAGAGCAGAAAGCAGTACATCAGAGCCAATCTTCGTACGCGATCTTACATTCGAGAGCCGTCTTAATAACCGGCGGCAATTATCCCTCCAGAGAGCAGTCGGGGCGACGGGCCGAGGCCCAACACCGCGACCCCAAACACACCTAGTCCTCAGATTCGCTCATTTTCCCAAAACGAAATACCCCAGCCCTCCAGTGATCTCTCTCGGCTGTCAGTCTGCCTCAGATATTGATCCTAAGCATATCTGGCATGTGAATCTTGTTTGGCAAATTTCTCGATGTGCCTTCAGCCGCACTTATCCTGATGCTCAGCTTCGCATTGACACATTCACGTCCCTTTTATTTCTCAAGGCGTTCTGGTGGGGAACACATTCTCGCACACCCGCACATTGTCTGTTAATTCCAGCACGACACATGTACTTACTTGTTTTAAATTATTGTGCTGATTACACTCTCAAATGTGAATGTGCCATTTTATTCGGTTATTTATTATGCTTTTTTTTACACATTTACATTTTATATTCAGATAATAATATAAATTGTATGACAGAAGTGATTAGGGGGCAGTGGTGGCCTAGGCATTAAGGAAGCAGCCCCGTAATCAGAAGGTTGCCGAATCCTGATCCGCCAAGGTGCCACTGAGGTGCCACTGAGCAAAGCACCGTCCCCACTCACTGCTCCCCGGGCGCCTGTCATGACTGCCCACTGCTCACTCAGGGTGATGAGTTAAATGCAGAGGACAAATTTCACTGTGTGCGCCGTGTGCTGTGCTGCTGTGTATCACATGTGACAATCACTTCACTTTGTTTGTAGTATTCTAAAGTTCATAGTATTCTAAACACGCATCCGTTTTATGAGGCCCAAACATTCAGGTCGAAACATTTTTGCATCCTGAAGTTATAATCTGTCTTCAGTAGGCTTTTCGTGCAGGAATATAAAGCAGGGCACAGCAGAGTGATTCATCAGCAAACATAGTAAAATCATACGGAGTATTTTATTTTTTTTGTATATAATTTAAAATGCTACCTTGATCACCTGTCAACTAATTTGCATGTTCATAATCAAGAAGCTCAATGTAGTAGTGGTTCCTTATAACAAAAAATACAAAATAAAAGTTTATCTATAAATATATATTACAATCGAATAAATCAAGATAGTAAGTTGAATAGGATATTGTTCCAGACAAAGTCATTGAGATTTTTTTCATTCCACTTGCACCAGATGCTGCAACTGAGACCCGAACTTTTCAATTATTCATCCGTTGTGCAGGTGGAAAGAGGAATATACCGCGCAAATGTCCAGTGTGCTTTGGGGAAGATGACATGAGGCGCCTGAACTGTGCACTGGAGAGTTTGCTCGTCAATGGTCAGCAGAACAGGGCAGTAAAGCAGTTGCCTCCAAACCCAGCCAGCTTCTGAATATTTCACTGAGTGGACATGAGCCTCGCACTCTCTGCCCTTAATCATTAACATACGCACAAAACATACACACCGTAGACTTCAGCCTGGAACTCAAGCTTTCTCATATTTAAGGAGGAGAGACAGATTACAGATTTTTTTTCTGCTGGTTGAAGTTTGCTAGGGATTATGTCCCCAGTCCATTAGTATAGGGTATAAGGCAGCTGAATATGGGAGTTTAGAGGATCAGTAAGCATCCAGCAGATGCACGGCAGCGGCAATGCAATGTGACCTTGTGAGTATGACACGTTTGGTCTGCGGCATAAATGCATTTTTAAAGGATCGCTTCTATGATCTGGAGCCGTCTGTGTGTTCATCAGATTTTGATTATCATAATATCTCAGTGGGCCTGTATTGCCGAGCTGTTGGAGTCAGGGTTTCAAGAGCTTTTATAGGAGGTTAAATCTACCTTTTTTTTCCACGCAGCTCCATTATGCTGGCAGCTGTGCCATTTCGCTTGTGCCACCTTCAGAAAAGAAATGCATAAAATGTTATTCTCGTGTATCTGTCAGTCTCATGATCCTCAGGGCTGCAGCCGGTTCTGTTCTATGATGGAAATTCCCTTCTGCAATAAGTCCCTTATTAGACAAAAACAAGGCACCCCATTGAGAAAAAAGAATTGCATAGAATGTGCAACGTTTGTCTCGTAACTGATAGTGATGCAGGTTGGTTTGGAAGTTGGGATTGTAATGGTTGGCGATTATGCATGTTTTCAATATAACATTGAGGTCAGGCGGTAAGTAAGGCTATTCAAGACACTTCCTGCGCTAACGCCATCCACGTACTTACTGATGCAGTCTGAGCGTTGCAGATGTGCCACACGGAGATGACATATTACATTTCGAGCGGGACAATGGGCTGAGCCCCGAAAAACCCCCACAGTGCTTCGCAATGAACTCTTTCATTCTGTCACTAGCCCAACACACATTTTCTGTCAGTTGTTTGTGAGTCATGTCATTAGTCTGTGCAAATTGCACAACGCTCTGACAACACGCGCAACATGGCATACGTTCGGTACTCATGATCATATTTAATGAATGCTCTGCACATACAGAAAATGGGAAAGCAAAATTTTATTAATTTTTAAAGAAAATAAAGAAGAACATTGATACTGGGACAAGTTTTTTATTTTTTTTAATAAAAATGACGAACATTAAGGGCGGAAAATATTAAATTTAACTCCAAATGGTGGCTCCATGTATTTTGCCTGATGACAGTTGACAAAGTTGGGAGAGGACACTCCCATAAAACAACGTTTTAATACTAAAAACGGGTCAAATGATTCTTCAGCGTAATACGTTTACGCGGAGGAGAGATTTGTCTGCCAACCGTATAAAAGTTGAGCTATTTCCAGCCCTCACCCGTACGCTTGGGAGCGTCGGTAATTGTTAAACGAACTGCCTGGGTTAATTAAAAGCCAGACCTGGATCTGCATTGGTCTACTTTTCCCGGTGCTGGGGCCAGTAACTGCGATGACGAATGGGGCCGCGTCAGGAGAAGAGCAGGCCCGGCTCTGAGATGTACGCTTGATGCCCCGACGGGGGCGTCGTTTTTATTTATTTATTTTTCTCGTGCTCTGTGAACCGGCACGACACGTGCGCCCGCCGCTGAGAGCCAGGAAGACGGGACGCGCCGTCCCCCTGGGTTACACCACTCCTTCCTCCTCGCCCCTCCTCCCCCTCGCCATGTCACAGTTATCCGAGTGAATATGCCCACAGGGCCCGGATCAAGGAGATCCAAAGCTCTGAGCAATCGAGCAGACAAATGATTCCGTCTGTCGGAGGTGGGTCAGATGTAAATTGCAGGTAATTAATGCACCTCGTCCCATGCATATTTATGACACCGTGGCGCAGGCTCAGATGAGAGTCAGATGACCGTGTCCCTCATCCGTCTCTGGTGACGGGTCGTACCTCGCTTGAAACTCTGAGGGGACGATGCGCAGGCCTTCTGCCGACTCAGCATGGATGTCAGCGTTATCAGAGAAGAAAAGGACTTCCTGCATCCCATATTTAGCTCATAAAGCTGGAGACTCTCTCTCTCTCTCTCTGTCTGTCTCTCTCTCTGTGTCTCCCCATTTCAGACTAATTGTGTCGATTCACAGGCGAGAAGCACAGCGTGCATAATCGATTCTGATAGTGTGATAGGGAATCCACCATGTTTCACACATCAAAGCTGTGCAACCAGCCAAGACTAGCTGGTTATTCACACAGCGCTCCGAGCTGCAGGCCCAGGTGTTGAGGATGAAGTGAAATGTGAAGGAGACTGACTTTTGGCAAGTGTGCGTGTCTGTGTGATTTCTGCACCTTCATCCATGACAGGGAAGTAAGTGGGAACCTAAAAATATTCTGAAAAGGAAGAAGCTTTGCAGACTGAGGGCTCGGGTGTACTTGCCTTAGCTACGCAATCGCTTTCTGTTCATGTAAATATATCCACCTGGGGGGGGCTTTTGATGAGATTTCATATCTTTTGACTTATATTTGACATTTACCTCTAACCCCACACATTATAAAACACAATCAATATGTTTTTATGCTGATGATGTCCTGCTGGCCTCAGGGTTCATGTTGGTTTTGCTGCATATATCTACAGCCTCTCAGTATGACAGAGGGTACTACTGCTCTGGACCCCATTTTATCAAACTTGAGACAACAAAGGAGACCTAGGTTCCAGGTGTGCTCTGTATGGAGTTTTTCTCGTCTGAGGTTAATCCAGCACAGATGGTTTAGAATGGTCTACTGGTTACCAATAATCCATACCTTCATTTGTCTTTTTAAAACGGTAAGAATGAATCTTTATTCATGACCAGAGGCCTAACCATCAGATACATTCTGCTTGCTATCTGCATCATAGTTGGAGCCTGTACGTTAATGTAAGATCGAAAAGAAAAGACTAATTACCAGTCGAGCCAATCTGAAAATATTGTCTATGCCCAGAAGACATGAATAACGTTATTGTAATTTAAGTCTGTGTAGTCTTGGACCGGAACATGTTTTAAAATTAGTTATATTTGAGGGATAACTTCATGAATAAACATGACACGATATTATCTCATAATATCAATTCTAAGCACAGGACAGGGAATTTAATTTAGAAAAGTGACGTCGACCTTGTAAATCTCGCCTCCTTCTCGCCTCCTGAATTTTCTTCTTTTCATTACAAAGCGCGCTCCCCGACTGCAGCTCCTGTCGGAGGCTTAAATTGAGTTAAGATAAGAGATAAGCTGAATTGTTGGGCATGATTGTCAGCGTAATGTCCTTTAGATCATTAGCGCCTTTTCATGCACTGAGGTGAGATGAGCGCAAGCGCAGATTTTTGGGGTGGTTGCTCAAAACAGCAAATATATAATTATATATATAAAATAATCTTAATGGCACATTGGATGCATTTCTCTCGCCATCCTTCATTTACTCTCCGCTTATCACACAAAGAAGCATATCCCCAGTTTTTGGTGTAATTTCAAGGGGGGGGATTGGCTATTTTTGCCTGGTTTTGAGGAATTATCCAAGTGAGTGGGATTTAAGCCCCCTGAGGTTCTGTTTTTTTATGTCCAGAAAATTGACAGGTTTGTGCCAAATTCATTTTATTTTTGATTGAGTCAGTCAGTACAGTATGATTTATTTGTGTTGAGAATATCTCCTATTCCAGTCACTTGGATGGTGTGATGCCCTCCTTCTGTTCTGATTCCCTGTATGGCTGCTTCTTTCTTGTCTTTAGGATCCCTAAAGGCAGTCGATCAAGAGACTCACAGGCAGTCTTGCTGCAGGCTATAAATCCCTTTCATGTTGTCTCGTGGCTTTACCTGAGAATGGGATTCTTTGTGAAAGCATTCGAACCGTGTGTTATCAGACGTGTGACGGATGGCAAGAGAGGTATCTACAATTGAAAATAAACGCTCCTAGCATTTTTTTGCTGTGTCTATGACATCATAAAAAGTTATGATCACATAAAGGTTATTTAAAGTGATTAAAGTGATTAAAGTGGTTATGATTATGACTGCAAACATGGTGCATCAAATTAGTAGCCTTTGGATGTGAATTTGGCTTCAAATAAGTACCAAATTCATTAATAAGTTGACCTAAAATCCAAAAGGCATGCATAAATTAGAAAGAACATACACATTTTATTTATATATACACAATTTTATATATATTTGACTTTGATGACTTTGTTATTGGACCATTAAACCATTGCTTACACCTCAGCGTTGCTCATCTGCAGTGTAATGTCAGGTGGTCAGGTGCTTTCCTGGCTATTCAGCACATGTGAGATTTACTTCACAATGAACTGCACACACCTCAGTCGATCAATGGCCCTTGTTTCAATTACACTTACTGAGAGCTATTATAGCATTTTGCCATGCCATTTGAATGTCAGCTCTGTGAGTTATTTGTGTCTAAAGCTTTTGATTGGCTGGCACATCTCCATTTAATGATGCTGTGTTTCCTGTAGACATGGGTCAATATGTAGTTCTGAACAGCCGCTTGGTCCAGGAAGAATTCATTAAAGGGTGTCAAAGACATGAAAGAAAACTCCAGTTTGCCTCTCAGTTTGCATTATCTATTGCAATTGCATTAGGCTTCCTACAAGTCTAAATTAATTCCAGGGGTCAAACACAATTATACATCTTCACTGAAAAATCAGGACTTAACTCAATTCAGATCAATGCATATTTCTTGCATCAATAGTCAGAAACATTCACGTTAAGCGGATTGTGCCTAATATAAGAATGCACCGCTAGATGATTCTACCTCTAAATGAACCAATGTGCACAAGATATGGTAGGTGCAAAGATGGAATGCGTTTGTTTCCAATTTTGCTGTTTTAAAAGCCTTATCTTTGTTTATTACATAAAGGCCTTATTCTGTTGTCTCGCACATCTGCCCAGGCTGTAGTGACTGTGTTAAGAGTGGGGAATGATGTTATATTCAGTGGTCTGAAATGTTGCCATATTATTGCAGGCCGTTGTTGTCTGGATGCAGCTGATCAATGGGTCATCACATTAAGGGAGCTCTTCAAATCACCCAGCCTTCTCAGTCCAGTTTGGTTTGAGGTCATGTTTCGTTGTGTTTGCCACCGCACTCTGCTCAAACATTTTGAACCGTGACTTTTCTGACCTAATTTTCAATAACCAGTAAATGGCAATCGATAGCATTCTTGCACGTGACCTCAAACGTTTCCACTTTTCACTCTGAGGCTTTATTCAGAAATGGGGGATAAGATTTCCATCTAAAAGGCCTTCCAGGGGAGGGTGTGCGTTTGATGGGATATTTGATTCCAGAGTTACCTGTCTTTTTTTTTAACTGTTCTGAGGTGTAAATAGTCAAATGATCATCTGCTTCCACACAGCACCTAATTCAATTACCATCATTAATCTTCTTCATATCTGTCTTCTCGCACTCAAGGTATCTGATGACACGGAAAAATGTCAGTGTCAATTTTAGCACATACATAGTATTTTGTGTAAACAGATTCTCTGAAAATAACGACATTATTTTGCCACAGAATGCATACAGTGCAGATCAGTACAATAAGTGAAGTGAAGTGAGCACATGTGCACACAACTAAATGTGTCCTCTGCTTTTAACCACCCTTGGTGAGCAGTGGGCAGCCATGACAGGCGCCCGGGGAGCAGTGTGTGGGGACGGCGCTTTGCTCAGGGGCACCTTGGCGGATCGGGATTTGAACCGGCAACCTTCTGATTACGGGGCCGCTTCCGTAACCGCTAGGCCACCACTGCCCCAACAACATGAGGGGACACATTTGCCAACTTCAGATCAAAATGAATCGTCAGGGCCATGATAAGTGTCTGAAGGCCCGTAGCAACCACAACTTTGGTCACTCAGACACTGCAGTGCCCAGTGCATTACTAGAAATGAATGTGGCTGTTTAAGTGCTGCAGGATATTTATTTAGTAGCCCTGCGTTGTGTCTCAAATGGAATCATTTTATACAAAGTACTGTTTACACATGACAGTGGCCCAGCACAATATCTATTTAATTTGCAATTATGTCCCTGTAGGGGCTGCTGTTATGTTTGTATGGTGCATTGTTCACTGCTGATGCTTTGGTCACAGTTACAAACTTAGATCTAGGGACTTTTCAGAACCCTTCAGCAACTTATAAAAAAAACTTAAATAGCAACTAGCAACAAATCTTAATGGTTGTACCTTGAGCTTTGATAGGATATAGAAAATGTATCCATTTTGAGTACAGGTTAGGAGACTAATTAGGAGAAATATTGTTATTAGAGATGATGTCATGGGCATGCAAATTAGCGTATGAAGTCATCTAATGGCTTTCTCGGTCCAGCTTCTTCCTCTTCACAATATTTTGTATTCTTGTATACTTTGTATTTGAATGCAAGTTGCTGTATAATTGAACACAAATATACTTTTAAAATGGATGTTAAAGCAACTTTTTTTTGTATTTGTTAAAGAAGTAGCATTGGCTCTAGCTTTTAAAGTCGTTTTTTTAATAGAACTGATGATGTGATTTCATTAGAGCTGATAGAAAAAGCCAGAGACTCAAGCAGAGTTCGTGCAGAGTCGGACAGGAGGGCTTTGTGCTAAGTGGAGGGAGCACGGAGATTGTGCTGAAGAAAGAAGGTAGCGGGCCGCTCCATTCCGTCCTCTTCCATTGTTATCTGATTCTGCAATAATGGAAAATGCAAGATTACAAGGAGCTTGCGTGAGTTACTTGTTGAGCAGTCTTATCAACTGGGCTGCATAATTATGGTCTCTGTTCAACATGTTTTGCATGATTAATAATTTCAGTGTGAAAGGACCGTATTTTCTTCCTCCCCCTCTCAGCAATCTGACACGTCCGCACATGTGCCTCGTGGAGCACATGCTCAAAGGTAATGAGCTCCATTTTATGGAGTGTATTTTAGGCAGTGATGAGACCACACAGCATTTTTGTATTTCCTGACATTCTTTTTTTTAGATTTGGCGATCACAGGGAGAATCAAGATCGGTTCGATAAATTCTTGACATGTCATTTTTGGTAGACTGGCAACATAACAAGTATGACCTTCAACATTCATTGTTCATTTCGTTGCATGTCATCAAGGGAATTGTTAATCGTGACTGTCAAGGAATACATTATAGCAGTCAAACTAGGGAGGAAATAAGAAAAACAAAAGCAAAGTTTCTTCAGATATAGTACAAGGATCTATCATTGATCCTAACATTCATGCTTGGAACCAAGGAAGGAAACCAGCATTGTGAGGGACTCTCTGAGATTGAATATTTTAAATATTAGTTTTGTAATATATAATGCTCCTGCATCAGACATCTACTTCATTTTTCCATGATTTACTCTATCAAATCTCTTAAGAATATTGGCCATGCAAACAGTAATAATTTCTCCACTCTACAAGATGTGCCTTTTTCCCCATTGCAAAAGATAATTTACTGACTATTAATATGACAGATCACTTAAGCTCGACCAACCATGATGTACAGAGGTCAGGAACGTGGGACGTGCAGGATGTCAGGAGAATGTCAACATGTGGCCCGGATGCATGACATGCCAGGTTAGCTTCTAGTCAGGATTCATTTAGTGCACGTTGGCCTTTGGTTTAGATGGCCTGTCATGCCTGATAAACAAAATTATCTTGATAAATCACAAACCCTCGCTCATTCTTGCAAAAACCAAATTTGGGTTTTACCAGCAGACCAGCTCTGATTGCAACTTCATCGGGTTCATCTTATCCATATCATAACCATGAAACATAAATGTAACGTGACTCAAATGATGCATAATGCATGATGGCGACATTGTCCTTTTGGAACTGAGCTTAATAAATACAGCTGGCTTTTATTGCTTGATAATATTAAATCACTGCCATCTGGGGAGATGCTCTCCGGAGCCACGTGCAAGATTATGAGAGTTCATGTGCATCTTCAGCGTCTCCTACATACATATTCGAATTTTTAATGTTCTCTTCCTGCTTCCTATCGGTGTTTGTTTTTCCTAGGTGCCGTTCAGGATTTGGTGATTTTAATAGCCACCATTCCGTCATGCACTTCTTGGGCCATCTACTTTAACTCCTCTCTCCAAAGCAGAGATGCGGTGCTGAATATTTCATCAACGCTAATGCTGCTCTCTCTCTGATTGCTGACCCCAAAGCCCATCTCCCTGAAATTCTGCATTATATAAAGAAAAAGAACAAAACGACCTTGCGGTTGCTTCCATAAAATATGCCGACCAGAAATTGTAATCTTGTCACCGGAGAACCCCAGTGATGGTTTAAAAAATGCATCACCCCAGGCCGCTCGCTGCTTTTGTTCTGCAGGGGGACGAAGAGAATGAGAGAGTAGGCCGTGTTAAGGAAAGTGTCATTATCTGTTACCCTTGCAGACAGCACTCTCCAGCCCCACTGTGATTCCATCTTGCCCACGTTCGCATTTGATGTTGTCAACTCCAAAAAAAAAAAAAAAAAAAAAAAAAAAACAACATTAGGTCGGGAAAAGTAGCAATGTCCATCAAATCCTCCAGGGACACAATATGGCTTCGGAGTCGTTCGGCCAGTTTTCGGGTTACTGCACACATTGACAGAGCCAGAATGGTTATCGGCGGGGTGACAGCAAGTCTATTTTCTACATGGCTGGTCTTTATTCCAGGCCTGCCGTGTGGTAGATCACTCTGATTGATTTTTCCCCGCTGCCATAAAGCGCCGTGATTATGCGCCGCACCCAAACTTTAATCAGAGCTAAGTTTTCTTAATCCATTATTTTAGGTCGGGACGGAGAGCATGTAATTGTTTTAAGATAATCATAATTTTGTTTTTTTTAGGCTTGTGTTTCTCTGTCCGCTTGTGCGGCAGGCGATGGGGGAAGAGGATGGCTCGTCTCAGGTGTAATATAACCACAGTTTCTGTGCCATTAATGCGCTGTTGATAAGAAGTGGATAATGTGTTTGTTGACCTTCACCTTGCTTTGCGTTCGGAGGAATGTTCTGGAATGGGGCTCCTGACTCCAATGAGTCAATGCATTTCTATTCCAGCGAGCATAAATCTGCACCCGGCCAGAGAGAGAGGAAGAGAGAGAGGAGAAAAAAAAAAAAAAAAAACAACAACCATGCATCACAACGGACAGGTCATTGGAAGAGTGCAATGCTGCGTCTGACTGTTTCCAGATTAGAGGGGCTAATAATTTCTGAGGGCAATGCTTTATGGTAATGTGGCAGCTTGCTCTGGATATTTCTGCTGAGACGGTGCCTCCTTGGTGCTTAATTTTGCTTTAATGGAACTGTTGTGATGGTATCTGCTGCAAGATTTAGGCCCACCTGAAATTAACTGGCTTTATTACAGAGGACACCCTGTGCTTATTTATCATATGTCTGATGTACGTCAGCAAGGACATGTTAAAAAAAGTTTACCCGGACTTTTCACCTTGTAATAGTAGATTACATTCAGAGGTGAAGCAGGAGCGCATCTAGAAATGTGACCGTGCAAAATAAAATAAAACATAAAACCCAAACTACACATAAATATAAATATGTGCAGTTTTAATTCTTTCCTCTTCTACAGGAAGCACTTTAGACAGATTTTAATCACAGATAATAGTGAAAGTACGAAGTCCGCTAGTTTTTAACTGGAGGTAGATACTGTACAAACTCTTCATACGGGTCAATGAAATTGAGTTGAAAAGAAGTATGAACGTGACTCCGTGCGCTACAGATCCAACCAATTACTTATCCGATAATTATACAGAGCCACGGATTGTTTGATGGCTGTCCCTCATAAGAAGGATGCTACATTTTTAAACTGCGCTTTGCACAAGTTGTGGCCAAATCGAGATGCACAGAAGATCTTCTCCAAATAACTATAAGCAGCCTTTTCAGCTACCGCACAGTTCGGTTCAGAGGGTGAAATTTCTCACTCGTGGTTTGAATATATTCCGTTTGCTATGTGTTGCGCTGCCCACAAGGTCAATCAAGATCATATTGCATTCTCATTTCTGGAATTCCTTGTGTGGTGGATGCAGATGAGATCTTCTAAGGCAGTGCTTCACAACAAACAGATTTTTTTTTACAGATTAATAACTTAAGGCCCGATCCTCCCATACACTAAAAAAAATCGGTTAGACATTTAATCAGTAACTTGCATTCCATTTACATTTCTATATTTTGCACCATGTCTTCACATTTATGGTCAAATGCAAAAGGTTTGCGGTGCAGCCCAGTGTTTATACTTTTACTTTTTTTGCTTCTTTTGCAATGCTATGCATTCGTCACTCATAATTGATTGTGTCATGTGATCATTTATGTAGTTTAAGTTAGTTTTTTCAGCTGATTTAAATTCAAGGGTCTTTGTAAATGGTGTTCTTGTGCATTTTGGGCCATATTCAGTAAAGTGGGCTGAAAACATTCTTCCACGACACTCCACAATTTGGCAAACAACATAGTGTTTGGGAGCTGAAATTGGCACCATGACTAGAAAGGTGCACACACACACACATACACACGTGCGCCTGCCTCTTCAGTTCCAAGCATACACACACTGCCACACACACTCCGACCCCTCAGCTATTTAGAAAAGTCAGCCAATAAAGGTCACTCTCCGAGAGACCGTTTCATTAGCAAGTGAACCAATTCCGGCAGTTTAATTTAAATAAATGGAAAACTCATTATACGTGCACCCTGGGTTTGTTCCTTTAACGGTGTTGTATTTTTTAATTCATATGCAAATGTGCCATCAGCAAATGCATTTAGCCGCTCTAAATGCAGACTTTAGCTTTGCCACTTTTGCGATTGTCAGGGATGGGGGGGTGGGGGAATAATAATGTAAAATTGTAAACCGGTCTGAAGCTCAATTTGTGTTGGGCTTTATCGAGCCGTGCAGATTTTCTCGAGCCTATAATGACACTGTTTTAGCAGGCCAATCGTTTTTGAGCGGTCGGTATAAATACGCGGAGACGCGGTGGGTTGAATAGTTCACAGTTGACCGAGAAATACTTTATGCAAGGAGCCATCTGAGCCTCGGCCATCTGAGCCTCGGACGCTTATGCAGCTTTTATCGCTTTGTCTTCGGGTCTTTATAAGGCCAAGAGGCCAAGATATAAGGGAAGAAATTGAAAGAAAAATAAAAATTCCTCTGTGTGAGCCATCTTGAATGGGAACATGTCTCGGTCTCTTCTTACGTTTGTATTGTTTTCCGCCTCTGTCTGCGCTGGGGTGGACGGAGGGAATGGAGTCACCTCTATGCTCTTGACAAGCTGCCACCCATTATGTTTCATCTCCTTTGTAATAAAGATGTCTTTTTCCCCTTCCCTGCCTCAAGACAAAACCGCTCCTTTTGTGTGTTCTGAGGCTTTCCCCCCCCAAGAAACATTCTTTCACTTTGACCTGTTCCCGATATTATCAATTTTCATTCCTCCTTTTTTCTCTTTTCCACAAATTCAGTACAGATGCAGGTGCAGATGCCTTGCCATTCCCTGCGTCTGTATCGGCATTAGGGCACGAGAAAAAAAAATGTACAGAGCTGTGTAAACATTTAGCCTCTCAAGTTCTCTCCCGCGCGGTTTAATAATCTTGAAACAATTTCACAACACATGAGTGAAGGGCCCCATGCTCGAGTGGGCAAATCGATTGTGTTCCGAGGGCGTCTGGAGATGGCCGCCGAGTGGGACGGCACCAGAAGGGCCAATGCATGAGCCACTCGGTGTGGCGAATGGAACTCCAGGCTGGGTTCCAAACAGCAGCAGTCTCAAAGGGCAAGCGCCTTATCCTTCATAACGGTATTCATGCCACAGTAAGTGCAGAAGGCACAGGCCTTGGCCTTGGCCTCCACCGCAATATACAATTAGGGTCAAATGGTCATTTTTCCCCTTCCATCCTATGTTTGTTAACATTAAATAAATACATTCTACATTCGAATTAGCACACGTTAAAGAAATGTAATGGTCGATGGAGAAGTTAGGATGTTTATTTTGGATTAATGCAGACCTACCAGCCAATCAGAGTAGTTGCATTCAATGGTTAGTAGCAGTTTTAAAAATTTGATTCCTTTGAGCCATTTTCAGCTTTTGCAATGGTTATTATTATTGATAATAAGGTTGATCATTTCATTCAGGTGGTTTTGCTGTGTCAGTGGTGGCGTAGCGGACAAGGAAGCGGACCCGTAATTGTGGGCTCGAATGCGGGCAAAGCATCGTCCCCACATACTGCTCCCCGGGTGCCTGTCATGGCTGCCCATTGCTCACCAGGGGTGATGGGTTAAATGCAGAGGACACATTTCGTGGTGTCACCGTGGGCTGCGCTGCAGTATCTCACAATGACAATTACTTCACTTTCACTTTTAACTTCACTTGCTCAATGCATAAATCACTCAACAAGATACGTTGACACACATGCAATTTTATTCGTCCTTTGTGCTTTTTATCCGGTTTATAGCGGTCCCCATGTGGTGCACACAATTATGTACACCTGCTCCATCACGGAGAAAAAAAAGCTGCAATGCAAATTCTGTTTCGGATCATCCACTTTGATTTCTGTGAGTGAAGCATCAGCACTTTTGATATTTACTCTTGAATGTGTAATCATTGTTCAGGACTGCACAGTTTTTTCTATTTTTCTTTTTCCTTCGCTGCCAAGTCGGTTTTACACTTTTTGTCCACTACTGTACAGCCTCCAGTCACCTTCAGATATTGAAGCTGACACACAGAGGCGGGACCCACATTCTCACAGCATCCAAAACTCTGAGTAAACAGGCCGATTCAGACAACCTGAGATGTGCAGCGGGCCAGAAGTAATACAAAAAGCGAAATACACAATACTCAAAGAAAAAATAGATCATGTCCACACTGAACACTGTCATAAATGTAGTTACTTGCAATGAATAAATCATTTGACATAAACTGATACAGAAATAGTTTGAGGCGGTCTGACTTTATTGAGGGGGTGATGCTTTTTATTCTTACAGTGGATCAAGTTAAACTTCTCTGAGGTGATGCAACCATGGAGAGTGTGGAAGTCCCTGGTGAACAAAGACATGTACAGAGGCTTTGCGGCTTTATTAATAATGCTTCCTCTTGCACATCAAGCACTTTTCTTCTTACCTGTTTCATAACTTGATCAAACGCAACACATTTTTTATGTCATTTTAAAAGGCTGACATGATGGTTGAGCAAACATGGGTTTTTGTTGACATAACCTGTGTCACCTTTTTTGTGTCGGCTTTCAGTTTTGAAATATTATCTCTGTGCCATGTAATAAAGAAAAACCTTGACTGTCTATTCTGTGGACAGAGATGTGACCATAAGCACTGATCCTGGGTCAGTTCCTGATAATGAGGCCAACAATCTTGCCTGGAGAAAGAACTGTATTGCTCCTCTGCAAAAGATTTCATTTGCAGGTTGGGTAAGTGCAGTGTCTAGCTGAGTGTGTGAGTTTAAGCTGCACAATTTAAACTATTACCTTCAGGGAGCCAATATGCACTTTTAAATGCTACATGGATGCATTGATCAGCAAATCCAGCAAGTTGCTTTGTGCACCAACTGCATTTAACATCAATTCTTAATAACTGGACAAAGGCTGAAAGAAAAGCGTGTCTGGGTTGGACTAATTTTAACCTTATGCAAGATAAGAGTCTTTTTAAAGTGACAAAGTCCAAAACACTAAAATGACACTGCGGTGACATAACAAAATGTTCTCATATCTAGGGCTGCAACTAACGATTATTTTATTAATTGGTTAATATGTCGATTATTTTTGATTAATCGTAGAATCGGATTAAAACAAAAAACAAGAAAAGCATTCATTTCCAACCCTTTATTCAAAAACAGAACCAAAATCGTTAGAAAGTGCACAAACATGTTTCTCCTTGAGCTGTTATAATAATAATAAAATAAAAATGGACTACCACAAAAAACATACAAATGTATGCTTTACATCTGCCAAATATAAACTTTTTTTTTTTAAATAAAGTGCCACCTGAGCTGCCAGAACAATAATTTATAAAAAAATAAAGAACAATACAAATCAGAAAATTTAACAGGATTTGTTTGAATGTCAGAACCGGTTCTCTACACTACACTGCAGATGCACACACTCCCAGACTCACACACTCACAAACTCTCACACTGACACACACACACACACACACACACACATACACACAGCAAAAAAATCGTTTCCAACTTAGTAGTTTTGTCATGATTTCAGTCCAAATCTCTAAAAAAATCTTAAATCAAGATACATTTACTAGACACATGAAATAGCATAAGAAATTGTCTTGTTTTCTGATAAAACATCTCAAAATTAAGTGACTGTTTGTTTAAAACAAGCAAAATTATCTGCCAATGGGGTAAGAAAATCTAATCTTAATGAGATATAATCTCAAACAGAAGTTTTAAGCATCACTTAATGTTCTCATGCCATTTTTCTTGTCTAGTAATCTTGATTTAAGATTTTTTAGATATTTGTACTGGAAATGAGACAAAATTACTAGGTAAGAAAAGCTTTGTTTTGCAGTGTAGCTCTACATGACAACAGATTGAAAAATTAATGGTCCAAAAAGGCTAGTGAATAAAAACATGTCTTTAGTCTTTTAATGCAAAGTAACTATAGCACCCCTGCTTTACTACTGTTATTAACGCGCTAACGCTAACTTGTCATGCTTGTCAAGCTGGATGATGGGTAAACATTTACATTTACAGCATTTATCAAACGCCCTTATCCAGAGTGACAATCAGTAGTTACAGGGACAGTCTCCCCCAGGAGCAACTTAGGGTTAAGTGTCTTGCTCAGGGACACAATAGGCGAGTGTGTTACCCACTAGGCTACTACCACCCTCCGTCGTCCACGTGGAGACGCAGAGAACAGTCCGAACGCTGTTTCATCCCCCCTCCACACCTGTAGGTGGCGCTATAAGTCCCCGTCTAGTTCTCCTCCGCGGCGAGTTAAACACCAGCACCAGGGACATTACGTTCCTCACTTCAAAACGGAACAAAAGTAGGATTCTGTAGCAACTTAACCTGCTGCTGAACTCCCTTCTTCCTCCTCAAACACTCCAACATGTTTGCGTTTCAGGTGCTGGATCATTGCCGTGATGCTCCCGTGCCGTGCCGTGTCGCTTTTGCATATTTTCGCGCAGATTTCTCTGCCTCCGCCATGTATCTGTCCTCTACCTTTTTTTTTTATAATCAAACGTCTCCGCATCGCGCGACATAACGAATCGATTAGGAAATTCGTTGCCAACTCTTTTAGTAATCGATTTTTATCGATTTTTATCGATTTAATCGATTCGTTGTTGCAGCCCTAGTCATATCATATTAAGATGACCTGAGTATTTCACTTCATTCACTAGTTCCAGTTGGAAGTCTTGATGTTGGTCAGCCTTTCAAATGTAACTCACTGCATTGGCACTTTATCAACTACAGTACAGGCCAAAAGTTTGGACACACCTTCTCATTCAATGTATTTTCTTTATTTTCATGACCATTTACATTGGTAGATTCTCACTGAAGGCACCAAAACTATGAATGAACACATGTGGAGTTATGTACTTAACAAAAACAAGATAAAATAACTGAAAACATGTTTTATATTCTAGTTTCTTCAAAATAGCCAATGGTTTTCCAACAGTCTTGAAGGAGTTCCCAGAGGTGTTTAGCACTTGTTGGCCCCTTTGCCTTCACTCTGCGGTCCAGCTCACCCCAAAACCATCTGGATTGGGTTCAGGTCCGGTGACTGTGGAGGCCAGGTCTCCACTTTTTGTTAAGTACATAAATGTGTTCATTCATAGTTTTAATGCCTTCAGTGAGAATCTACCAATGTAAATGGTCATGAAGATAAAGAAAACACATTCAATCAGAAGGTAAGTCTAAACTTTTGGTGTGTACTGTATGTTTACATTTTCAGAAAAACCTGGCAAATGTGATCTAATTTCCCCCCTTTTAATTGACATTTAGGGGCAGGGGTGGCCTAGCAGGTAAGGATGAGGCCCTGTAAATGGAAGCTTCCTGGTTCAAATCTCAAGCCACCAAGTTGCCACTCAGGTGCCACTGAGCAAAGTACCATCTCCATTTACATTTACATTTACATTTACGGCATTTGGCAGATGCCCTTATCCAGAGCGACTTACAATCTCCACACACTGCTCCTGTCACAGCTGCCCGCTGCTCACTAAGGTGATGGCTAAACGCAGAGGACACATTTCGCTGTGTCATTGTGTGCTGTGCTGCAGTGTGTCACACTGACAATCACTTCGCTTCCACTAGAGTGACCATACACAGAAGCAACTGAATTTTCAAATGTCAATACAAATGGTTAGAAATGGTAAAAGTTAGTCTTTCCCAATTGGGGACAATGTCTGTTTTGTCCTTCAGAGGCCAGCGTGACAGACAGGGCAAGGGACCCCCATCGAGGTGATTAGCTGCAATCTGGGGTACTGCGCTCTGATTTCACAGGTCAAGGAGTTTCCCGTCAGGCCCCCAGACCAGCGTACCACCTCGGTCTCCAGATAAAATGGCAGCACGGCACCGCGCCTTTACTGTTGTCTGGCCAGGGATAAATGAAAAATGATTATTCTACACACCTCGGATTGTCACGTCTGTCAGTGGCAGCAAGGACCTCCGAGCTTCAGGACATTTGGAAGACTTGCCATGTCCTCCAAAGCAATGCAAGTGTATTGCTTAAAAACCAATGGGGCAGACCCCCTCGTTTTACTCTCATTCTTTACTGTTATTCACATCGGTAAACGCAGTCATGTGACCTACTTTTCAGCATTCATAAACGGTGAAGTGTCTGAATGAGACCAGCGGTTCCGTCGCAATGGGCCGACTGAGGCTTGGTCATTACCCTGCGACATCTTCCCGACATTTACATTACATTTACAGCATTTACAGGGACAGTCCCCCCTGGAGCAACTTAGGGTTAAGTGTCTTGCTCAGGGACACAATGGTAGTAAGTGTCAGGATTGCCTGCAGCTGGGCTCCACACCGGAATGCAATCCTGACGCCCCATAAATGCCGGAAGTTTTCGCCCGTTCGGGGTCGCTGGCATTTTCGTGAACTCTATGCACGAACTTGACCTTGTTTAGTTTTATGTGTTTTGAGTTCTGGCAATCGCCACACGCCTACGGGTTTGTTTCAGTTCTTGATTTATGTTAAACTGTTTTTGGCCATCGCGCCATTGTTTCTTTGTATTTCTTTGAGTTTGTTTATTTGTTGTATAATAAAAACCCCTTCCCAGTATGTCAGACCTCTGCGCTTCCTTCCCTCGTAAGTCCGTAGTCGTGACAGAATGCCAGCGACCCCCCCAAAAGCGCAGAGGTGGAAAACAGAGGAGAAGAAACGCCGCGAAGGACGCAGCCCGGCGCGGCGAACGCGGACGCCAGGGGAGAGACGCGCCGCCCGTTCTGGTGGAGCGTTTTCTCCCCGAGAAGCCGTGGTACGCGGCGCCGCGTGATGACGTCACCCCCGGGAAACTCCGCGAAACCCGGAAGCGACAACGTCGGCGGGTGAGTGGGCGGAGCGAGGACGTTGGCGTCGGCAGCAGCGAGGAAGTGACGTGGGCAGCGAGCGCAGAAGATGCGACCCCCACGATCTTCGGCATGTCGAGCCAAGAACTCTGCGCTCTGCTGGCAAGGCTCCCCGTGGACTGGGACGACACGGACGACGACGAGAGCACGGGAGACGAGAGTTGGGCTCCGCCCATCACGCCAGTCTGCGATCGTCGCAAGGTCCGTGGGGACCCACGTCACTTCCAGGGGGGTGAGAAGCGGCAACAACAACGGCGGCGTTCCTCCAGCGAGGAGGTGGGCAGCCTCCAGCCCGAATGGCCAGAGTACTGCCCATGGGAGCTTATCGCGCCATGGGTCCAGGATGTCCGCAGGGTGGACGACCCTTGGAGTCACCGGTGGGAGGACACGGATGACGAAAGCGATGATGACGTGGATTTTCGGTGGGCGGTCGGTGCCGGGATGGCTCCGCCCAGCGTGCGCGTCCGAGATCATCGCGGCGTCCGTGATTACCCATGTGACTTCCGGGGGTACGAGGTTGACACGGACGACGACCAGGATGACGCCGTTTGGGCAGTCGGTGCCGGGATGGCTCCGCCCATCGCGCCCATCCAGGATCGTCACGAGGTCCGTGGAGACCCACGTCCCTCCCAGCAGTGTGAGGAAAGCTGGTGGAAGAGGGCGACGGGAGGTCGCCAGCCAGCAACTGCGCTGCCGGGACTGCCTCGCAGGGAATCCTCCATTCCTGCTCCAGTCGCCGACCCGCCTTCCCTCTGCCCGGACGTTCCCCAGCGAAATGGCAGCGCAGCACCAGCACCCACACCTGCTGGAGAAGACGTCCACCCCCCTCCACACCACACACCTTCCACCATCTCCAGCGACGTGCCCAGCCCCGTGTGGGACAGCCCAATTGTCCCGGGACCCTTCAGTGGGGCAGCAGACACAGACGAGATCACTACCATCCTCACGTGTCTGACTGGATCAGCATGGGGCTGGAGCGCAACCCTCTGGCAGCAGGGAGAGACAGACAGGAGTTTTCGGGACTTCCAACAGAGACTGAGGGCGGAGTTTGATCGGCCTGAGCCAGGGATCGAACTCTGCCCCTCCACCGCATCCAGTGCCAGTCAGGATCCGGGGCAAGAAGACCCAGCACTGGTGGGCGATGAGAAGGTCGCTCCTCCCGAGATCCTGGCTGTGCCCCCTGAGGAGGTCCCGGAGAGCCCAGAGAGGGAACCAGACGACCCTCTCTTCTGTCTGTCTCTGTCTGTGTGTGTCTGTGTGGCATATGTGTCCGTATGTCGCCCCCACTTCCCCTCTTTGTGTCCACCAGATGGCGACCCAGCCGCGGAGCCGAACCCCAGGGAGGAGGTTCCTAACCCGAATGTGCTGGTCCAAGGCGAGGTGGACAAGCCCCAAGGTACCCCTAAGTCCAGCCGGGGGGGGGTACTCCCCCAAAGAATTTTTTGGGGGGGTGCAGTTCGGGTTGGGGACTCCTCCTGAGGGGAGGGGAGGTGGGGAAGCGATGGAGCTGGGTCCTCCGGTAGCCAGTGAGGAGGGCGGGCCAGGCATGGGCCTGCGTCTGCCTCCAGAGGGGTGGAGCGCCATAGAGCCCCCGGGTAGGCATGAGGACCCAGCTGGGACAGACAGGAAGAGGGCCTGCTTGTCCCAACGGACGCAGAAGGGGCTAGCCGGATGGTCTGGCAATGCCCCCCCCCTTGGCACCAGGGCCGTGCAGCGAGAGGGGCTGCATAGTCCCAGAAGGCACCAGCCTGGGGTGCCTGGAACAGTCGCCGGAGGCTCTGGGACAATCTCCCTGCGCGGTGCAGGGGGTGACACAAGACGTGTCAGAGGGGACATGTGGAGACAGGGCCCACATGTACCCAGATGGATCGGCCCTGATTATTGTGTGCAGGTACGGGAGTCCGGGGCCGCCATGCGGGACCACGCCGGGGAGCCAGGCCGAGGGTCCGGGGCCGCCAAGCGGGACCACGCCGGGGGGCCAGGCCGAGGGTCCGGGGCCGCCAAGCGGGACCACGCCGGGGAGCCAGGCCGAGGGTCCGGGGCCGCCAAGCGGGACCACGCCGGGGAGCCAGCCCGAGGCACCGGGGCCGCCACGCCTGACCACGCCGGGGAGCCAGCCCGAGGCACCGGGGCCGCCACGCCTGACCACGCCGGGGAGCCAGCCCGAGGCACCGGGGCCGCCACGCCTGACCACGCCGGGGAGCCAGCCCGAGGCACCGGGGGCCGCCACGCCTGACCACGCCGGGGGAGCCAGCCCGAGGGACCGGGGCCGCCACGCCTGACCACGCCGGGGAGCCAGCCCGAGGGACCGGGGCCGCCACGCCTGACCCAGCCGGGGAGCCAGCCCGAGGGACCGGGGCCGCCACGCCTGACCACGCCGGGGAGCCAGCCCGAGGGACCGGGGCCGCCACGCCTGACCACGCCGGGGAGCCAGCCCGAGGGACCGGGGCCGCCACGCCTGACCACGCCGGGGAGCCAGCCCGAGGGACCGGGTCCTCCAAGGGGAGGATACAGCAGGGCAGGAGCCCTGTGGTTGCCGCCGTCCGCCCCGCCGCCTCCACTGATGGTACTGTTGGGGCTCCGAGGACGTAGCCCTTGGAGGGGGGGCTCTGTCAGGATTGCCTGCAGCTGGGCTCCACACCGGAACCCAATCCTGACGCCCCATAAATGCCGGAAGTTTTCGCCCGTTCGGGGTCGCTGGCATTTTCGTGAACTCTATGCACGAACTTGACCTTGTTTAGTTTTATGTGTTTTGAGTTCTGGCAATCGCCACACGCCTACGGGTTTGTTTCAGTTCTTGATTTATGTTAAACTGTTTTTGGCCATCGCGCCATTGTTTCTTTGTATTTCTTTGAGTTTGTTTATTTGTTGTATAATAAAAACCCCTTCCCAGTATGTCAGACCTCTGCGCTTCCTTCCCTCGTAAGTCCGTAGTCGTGACAGTAAGCGGGATTTGAACCTGGGTCTTCTGGTTCATAGGCGACTAGGCCACTACCGATGGGTACATGCATGAACGTAGCGTAAAAAACAATCCTTCAAGGTAAAGATATTGTCTCTAACCGTCTCTGCACTCACTTACAGATGTGGTCTTTTCCGCCGAGTCATTAGATAAACGCCGCTCTCGTGTTTTTTTTTAATGGAAGAAGAGTCACACAGTAAATTGAGCCTTGTTGAATCTGTATTCACATGGAAAAAGAAGGCGTGGAGCAGCTGTGCAACATTCTCAGAGAAAATACTGATGGGTGTTCAATTAATCATTTCATTTGACTCAGACTTTTTCACAGATGGAAATGCACAAAATAAAGCTGCTTTTTTTTTTCTTGCACTATCACTTATTAAGCAATTACTTTTTCCCGTAATCTGTATGATTGTAGACTGTGTAATTAAAGCATATGCTGCCTTTGTCTGCCTTGCTCTCTTTAGGATTCAATAATTGTGATGAATCTAATAACATTAGACCATTTATCACATGAACGTAGTTTCCAATTAAAGTCTGCAGTGTGCACAGATTTCAATTTTTCTTCTTTGCTGATTTCTGTCCCATAATGCATCATAGTCAACCCCTCCCTCAGGCGGAAAAATAAGACATCTGAGTCCCGGGGCGATATTCCCTGACCGCAATGTGGCTACTCAGATGGTTCATATTTTTTGCTGAAAGGATTCATAATTATTCAATAATAATTTACTACATTAAACTGATTAAATGTTACTTCATGGTCCACTTAACAAAGCAAAAAATATCAGAATATGAAATCGACAGATAATTGAATATAAGGTCAGGGCTTTAAATCAAGCCTAAAGATTCCTCTTCTAATAAGCTTTTCAGAATGTAGTTAGGGTGCAATTGACCCTGTCGGCCATGCCACACGCCCCGAGGTTTTTAGCATGGCTGTGGGCTGTGAATTTGGAAATCTTCCTTTTTAGCGGCCTAAAACATTTAAAATAATTCCATCATTTCTCCAGCTTGTTAGCAGGCAAATGTAAATTTTTGTGTATGTGTGTGTTTTGTGCATAAACTTATAGGTATTTCTGTACCCAACTCTCATTATTTACTGTATTCTGTTTACTCAGCCGCTTATGCCGCGCATTAAAAAAAATAACTACAAAACGACTCTCTGCTAGCAATTAAACTGACCAAAAAAAGCAAAGTGATTGTCACATGTGATACACAGCAGCACAGCACACGGTGCACACAGTGAAATTTGTCCTCTGCATTTAACCCATCACCCTGAGTGCGCAGTGGGCAGCCATGACAGCGCCCGGGGAGTAGTGTGTGGGGACGGTGCTTGGCACTTTGGCAGTGTGTGGGGACGTTGCTTGGCACCTTGGCAGATCGGGATTTGAACAGGCAACCTTCTGATTATGGGGCCACTTCCTTAACCACTAGGCCACCACTGCCTAAAATATTAGGCGTAGACTTTAACAGTAATTTCTATTTCCATTAGAAAATCTATAGAGTCCTTGGTGGCACAGGGGTGGTGATGGACTGTGATACGTTCTTGATAATTGTTACTAGGCAGAGTTGCTGAACCATGGATACAAATCAAGATCAATACACTTGTCACCATCAGTCGGCGTCTTGTCTGCGCCTTAAGACCCCATCAGCCGATCACCTTCACCATGAGTGTAATGCAGACACGGGGAGATTGAGGCGCGATGGCATTAACAACAAACAAAAAATCAAGCACGCGTCATCATACCGAGACAAAGCAGGACGGGGCCGCGTGGAGACGATCCAACATCACCCGGCTTCCAAAATTTGAAGCACCCGTGGGTGATTAGGAAATATTCACTTTCACTGCTTTTTCAAAACAGAGTGAGTTGATGCCACCTGGCTGACCAGGGGTACCGTGACCTCACAAATACTGTCACCTAAATGCAAATTTTGTAGTTTTATAGGTGTAAACAATCTGATTCAATGTGCTAGTTTGAAGTGAACCACTGTTATATGATTCCTACCAGTAGTACTGCATTCCTTAACAAAGGGTAAGGGAGGATAATGAAATTGACCCCATCCCTTTAGAGGAAAACATCTGAAGTGAAGGTGAAGTGATTGTCATTGTGATACCCTGCAGCACAGCACACTGTGACACAACGAAATGTGTCCGCTGTTTTTAACCATCACCCTGAGTGAGCAGTGGGAAGCCATGACAGGCGCCTGGCGAGCAGTGTGTGGGGACGGTACTTTGCTCAGTGACACCTCAGTGGCACCTTGGCGGATCGGGATTCGAACCGACAACCTTCTGATTACAGGGCCGCTTCCTTAATCGCTAGGCCACCACTCCAACTTTTGTCTATAAGCTTAGTAATCAATATTTTATAAGTTTCATGTGCATGAAACAGTGCTCTATCAACATAAACACACCATCGTGGCAAAACTACTGAGCGATAATATTCTGGGGAACACTTTCAGCTCATTGAGACTGACGCAAATATAAAGAATTGGACACACTATTATAAGTGGAAGGAGACGCCATCAATCTTTTGGGAAGAACAATACGTGTCTCAGATGGTTGAGTAGCTTGACGACAATAAATATTTCTAGCGGCCTTATTTGCAGCAGCAATCTGCTGGCTTTTACAGTAGAGTTCTTTTAAACGTGTCTACTTCCCTTCCAATCAGTGCTGATAGATGAATGTGTCATGGCGCAGACTGAAGCGAGGACACAAGTGTGAGTGACTTTAATTTAAACACAAGCAAAAATATGCGTCAGACACAAACATGTTTTGGAACCCCAAAAACCACACCAGTATTGGGAGCGTGTGGAAATAAAGGGTTCAGCCTGAAGGGCTTGAAGATTGGTGGATGTTGGAGTGAAGGTGTGGGTCTTCAGAAGGAGGATGAGTTTGAATGAGGTGGTGAGGCCAGAAGTGTTAGTCTTCCCTTAAAAGTTGTCTTAGGCTCACGAGTTGAACATTAGTGTTTGTGCGAAGGCAGTATTTTGCTCTGACAGCAGCATTTGACACTCTTCGCCTATTGTGACCAACTTTAAGTTGGACAACGGGGATGGTTTTCAGTCCTGAAGGTTTATGCTGAACACAATAGTGAACAAAGCACCCATGAAGGTAAAAGAAGTGAAGTGAAGTCATTGTCACATGTGATACACAGCAGCACAGCACACAGTGAAATTTGTCCTTTGCATTTAACCCATCACCCTGAGTGAGCAGTGGGCAGCCATGACAGGCGCCCGGGGAGCAGTGTGTGGGGACGGTGCTTTGCTCAGTGGCACCTCAGTGGCACCTCGGCAGATCAGGATTTGAACCGGCAACCTTCTGGTTACAGGGCCGCTTCCTTAACCGCTAGGTGGCCTAGTGGTGGCCCAGTGGTGGCCAGAGGCGACTCTGAAAAAACAGATTCATCAAACTTTCTCCTCATACAACAAATACTAAATATGTTTCTTCCGTTGTATTCTCTAAAATGGCCTCCAACTTAGTCTCTATAACCACCACACAGTAGGTCTGTCCAAACCTTTGACTGGTAGTGTATCTATGTATCGAATCACGTGGAATGATGGCATGGAGGAACGTCTCTGGACTTACCTACATTGCACGAGTAATGAGAGAGTGTGTTTGAGTGTCTTAGAGTGTGATGTGCTGCAGATGGGTTGTCCCTTAACGCATTTCCTCTATTTTAATCTCACTCTTTCCCCCCTCTCTTAACTTCATCGTTTCCTTCATGAAAGGGCCTGCCTTCCTAATGTCAGCTTGCTCATCGCTTACCTGTCAGCTTACTTCCTTCATTTTTTTGTGCTTTCCATTTCATGTTTCATGTTTCATGTCAGTGAAGGAGTGGGCTGGGTACAACAGAGGTACATAATTACTGATCTGATCCCATGAGTGGGAGCGTGAGGAAGCACACAACCGTGCCCTACTGCCCAAACCCCCCAGTCATAACTGAAAGGGTATCAACTGAATCTGAACTCTGTAAATAAAATTATCGACTGTGTTCAGTATTAATTCATCCTATATGCATTAGAGATTTATTGTGGTTTTTGGAGCATATTAGCTCTCCCAAAAATTCAGAGTGAAATACATGACGAATGACAAATATAAACAGCATTTATATGAATATGATATATGTAGTAGCCTAGTGGTAGTGGTGAACCTATGAACCAGAAGAACCAGGTTCAAACCCCACTTACTACCATTGTGTCCCTGAGCAAGACACTTAACCCTGAGTGTCTCCAGGGGGGGGATTGTCCCTGTAACTACTGATTGTAAGTCGCTCTGGGTAAGGGCGTCTGATAAATGCTGTAAATGTTAATGTATATTTTGCCTGAAATGCAAGTTCTGAATTAAATTAGAAAAAAAAAAAAAAAACTCAATTAATAAGTTCACAAATACGAAGCAGAGGTAGTTTTATTTTCATTCATTTCTATTTCTTCCGTACCCGTTGCTTGTCTTTCTCAGACAGCCTCACAGCAAGGCTGCTCCGGTGCCAGACCTTTCCCAATTGAGAGCGAAGCCTCCCTTTTTTCTATTTTTCTAGCTGTTGATTGTGCATTATCAGTGCTCCTCACATGCCGAAAATTACATGTAGCACCAGGGGTAGTCTTGACAATGATAGCCCGTTTCCATGGCAATCAAAGGCCCTATTGGAAAGTACCAAGGCCTGGCGTATTGTGATAATAGCTATACTCGCTTCACTCTAATTGAAAATGGTTTTGAAATAATGTTCACTGAAATAAAAAAAAAATGGGTGCTTCTTCTCATTCTAAGGTAAAAGCAGGTAAATTGGTCGATGATGGGCCTGCCAAAAGCTGAGGACTAGATTGTGATGAGAGTGCATCCCAAAACAACACTCTCTAGCTTGTTTGTGATTTGCTGGGGTTTTTAAGTCGAGTCAAAAATTATTCGTTTCTGTACAGCCGATGAGAAGGGCTGCCCGCCCAGGTAATTTAAAAAAGAATTTGAGTAGAGAGGCTCGTGGCATGAAGGAAGATGACATTCTGACGCTCAGGCAGCAGGCGGAACTGCACTCACTGCAGCAATGCTGTGACTGAACTTTTAACAAAGTAGAAATGAAGAGTGTTGACTCTTAAACAGGAGCAGGGATGGAACCTGCTTATGTAACTGAGAGGATATGAGGATCTTATGAGCTGTGCACCTGACATAACATGGCAGTCATTTATAATTGTTCATTCTAGATGATGCCAGTGCTACTAATGCTTTGTGGCACTTGCGATCAACTGGAATAAACAGGAATGCAAGTTTATGTCCTTTTAAAGCAGGTGTAATGGATGCCCTTGTAATACCTACTGTGCAATTCTCTGCCTAGCTGCAATTTTAAAATGAGTTCAATCTGAGATGTGAAAAATTTTGTAGGCATTATTGTGTGGCATTATTACATAAATTACATGCAGTGGATATAAAAAGTGCACCCATCCGTCTTAAAATGGCAGTTTTTTGTGATGTTAAAAATCTGACTACAAGAAATGATTATGTAATAAATCAGCACCATATGTCTAACTGAATATGTAAGTCAAATGGCCCAATATATTTTTTCATATGACTGATAAATAAATGGTCATATAAGTCAATAGATTTTTCTAAAATATATACAGTACAGTCAAATAGCTGCCAGGAAACCACTGCTAAGGAGAGGCAACAAGCAGAAGAGAGATCGAGAGAATGCCTATAGAGAGTGTCTATTTTGAAGAAACTAGAAACTATGTTTTCAGTTATTTCACCTTTTTTTGTTAAGTACATAACTCCACATGTGTTCATTCATAGTTTTGATGCCTTCAGTAAGAATCTACCAATGTAAATGGTCATGAAAATAAAGAAAACACATTGAATGAGAAGGTGTGTCCAAACTTACTGGCCTCTACTGTGTGTGTGTGTGTGTGTGTGTGTGTGTGTGTGTGACACACACTTTTCTTCACCTGGAACTTGGGCTTTAGTCAAAGTGGAGGAAGAGACAAACATTTTCAATAATTTTTCGTTCAGAAAAATCCAATCAGCTCTGTCTAGAGTCACCTTCCTTGGATGGATCAGATTTTGAACACTGCCTGGAAGCTGAAGAGCCCGGCATGACGATTGGACAATACAGAAGCTCAGAGTGAACAGTCATTTTTTCCGAGAGCGAATTTCCAAAGTCAGAGTGAAGCGCGGAAGCCTGCCACCAACGACAATAAATCAATTTCTATTTAGATCAAGCAGATTCAAATGTGAGGGCCTAATGTGGCACAGAACAAACAGCCACGGCGGGTGATGAATGTGCGCAGGGACGTGATGGGCGGGCCAGCTGATAGCCTGATATCATGAGCATCCATCTTCCTTAATTCCCGGGTCATTCTAGTGGAGCCTGTCCAACACACTCAGATGAAATGTCAAAGGCTCGGAGAGGCATTCTGTTTCACCCCGTTTGATACATCTGCCGGCACTTACGTCTTCCCAATTCACTCGCTCCTCTTCTATAAAATTCAAATTGTTCACAGCTTCAGTGGACACTTTTTTTAAAAAATGAAATTATTATTCTTTGAGTGTTCCTTTACTTTGGACAAGTCGCGCTTTGAGATGTAGTGACATGACGTTGGTTGCAGGGATATGTCGTTGCTTATTTGTGGCTTGTGCTGACCTTTTTATTTAAACAACTAATGGAAAAAAATACCTTATGCAGTCGTAAATGTATTTTTTTCTGCATGTGGATGTGTTTCCTCAAAGTGTCAGCGTTGATGAATTGACGTGTGGTGAAGGAAGGCCGGCCCTCAAGTGATGTCTTGCCACAACATTCCACATGATTTGTCCTGAAACGACCATGGAAGGAAAACAGTCGAAATAATGTTGTCATGCATCATTATATATTTGTCCAAGAAGCAAGTCTTGAGCAAGGCTCATATGATCAAGAGTTATGACCTTCCAGAATTGAGTTTTAAGAAACCAAAGGAAAAATCTAGTTAGTATCCATTAGTCTTGTATTACTTGAGTCTGGGCTTGACTGACTTGATGATGTCTACTTTTTGTCATTTTTGGGTCCAGTATTTGTGTTTGTGATCAATGGATGTGTTAAAAATATTTACTCTGCTGACATAATAGATTTTGTCTGAGATGATGATGATTGTAAATGATTGAAAGAATGATTGTCTAGTTCATGCCCCTTCAACTGAAACTCTGTCCCTATCGATGAACAAATATTGTATTGTTTTTTTAAATAACAGTGTAGTTCAGTTCACATGGCCTGGTAAAATGGATGGATTCAGTGTGATGCAGAGGCTTCCTGTCATCAAGAGGCTTTGTTCACACTATCGGATTTAGAAATTTCACTTATTGAAGTGCCAGGATGTTCTCGTTCTCCCCTTATTTCCTGATAAGCATTTTCTCGTGCTGCTCGTCCTTAATAACTATTTCGGTGGAGAGATGGGAGCCCAGCATGATCTGTTTGTGAAATGAACAGCCACTGACAGCGTGAAGCAATAATACAATCAAAACCAATGGGCCACACTGAGCCAAATGGCTTTTGCTGAACACATTTATGCTCATGTTTGCCTCTGGATTACAGTACGGTTTTATCTACACCGGTAGGGTGGCATCATCATGCACATGATAGTATGTGTTACAGTTTTTTTTCCCTCTTCATATCATGTTGTGACTGGAGAGAACCTCAGTAAAACGATGCCTTCTGAGGAACCTGGAACACTGGAATCCTGAACAAAGAACCGTCCCCACACACTGCTCCCCGGGTGCCTTACATGGCTACTCACTGCTCACCAAGGGTGATGGTGAATTGCAGAGGACACATCTTGTTGTTTGCACCGTTTGCTGTGCTGCAGTCTATCACTGACAAGTCACTTCACTTTCAATGTTTTATCAAACCTGATATTTCAACATCCCAGCCAACAATTTTCATTTGGATCTTCACGTGATACTTCCAAGTTGTTGGAAGCCCTGGCCTTGGAGACCTATTATGTAGCACGATTAATGGTTCATGGGATATTGAGCATGGTTGCGGACTGTTCCTACAGCTTTACTAATCCAGCATGCAACAGAGAAGCAAATAGAATCATTCACAAGTGCCGCCACTTCCTTTTTAATTTGTTATATTAAGCCTCTATTTATTATTCCCTGTCATCTTTAATTTTTCGGGCACATCTTATTTGAATGCGTGAGCATGAATGATCTCGAAACTGTTGCAACGGTGTATTTTGAACACTGCAGTTCCACTAATACAGTAAGAAGAGTGTATATTTTCACAATCAGTAGTGACAGGGACAGTCCTGTCTTGCTCAGGGACACAATGGTAGTAAGTGGGGTTTGAACCTGTGACTTTGTGGTCTTCAGGTTCTCCTAGATGAATGTGTAGTCCAAGGTCAGCCTAGGTACCAAACTGTATGATTGTTTTTTTTTCAAAAACTGATCACCCAAGAAGAAACATACTGTATATGCTTTTATGAATTTATTATGAAGTCACTTCATGTGGTAGTGTGCCAGCTAAAGTACAAACAAAAATAAAAATGTTAACTTCCAGATCAATTGAACAATTTGACATGATTGATATACAGAATTGATATACTTTCAGCAAACCTAAAGTGAGGGTTAAATGAGCTGGATGTTTTAGGGAAGAATAGATTATTTTTAATCTGAGACATAATGTAATATAAAGTAAGATAATGGTAGTTCTGTATGGCCACTATTAAGTTGAGTGCAGCCTCATTTGTTTGAGATTGTTTGTTTCATATTAAGCTTTTGTTTGCGTCTTGGTCACACTTCCTGCAAAACCACAGTAAAACTTAATTGCTTGGTTAATTTAGTGAAATACTGAGCATCAGTCCAAAAAACTTTTTAGAATAAATGAAATCATTACAGTGGTACAGTCAAGTTACATTATATATTTATTTTTCTGTAACTATATTATTACATAATAATAAATTACATATTACACATGATCATGTAATTATATTATATCACAGATTACGTATTCCCTACTATTAACACAAATACAGATTTTTATTTTCAGATATTACTAGTATTTTTTCATAAACTTTTAGAAATGTGGATGTCGATGAAATGTATTATTTTGCCTCAGAGGGCCTCTGTGATCATCTCCAATGAACCAAGTAGATGTCAGCTCTCACTGAAATGTTGTAAATATCTACAAATGAAACCCATAATTAACCCCAAATGAATAACGATCATTTAGAAGCAGCACTCACAAATAGATTATTAATCAGGCTTTGTGCAATTAAGGATACCTTTTAGAAGACAACTTTATCACAAAATTCATGCTCTAATTCAGGTTGATAATTTGTCACATAATTACCCCAAAAAAATGAAATAGGACAATGTTGTCACAAAGTCACAATACAGTATTAAGTACTTGCAGATTTTCCGGTCACGGGTATTGACCAGCACCTACTCTGAAAGTATAATAAATATGTTAATGATATATGTTAATTTTTATTTGATTATTTTTTTTAGTAAATTTGCCAGTTTACATGAAAGTTATTTAGCTTGGCAAGGCAGGGGCGGAAAGTCAAGTTTAAGAGTGAAATTGGGGCAGACCTTCAAAACACAAAAATTGAGGCAAGGCCTGCAGGACCCAGACACAGCCCTAAACCGCCCTACGGGGATATTAGATTGTGTGGGGCAGTTCAAAGCCCAGGAAAAGGAGAAAGTATACTTCTCTAGTATGGTGTATATGCCCAGGTCGCCCCTACAGTCACCAATCAGCTGAGAAGAACAGCCGCAACTGAGATGCCCCCCGTTCAAAGCGTTCGGCAGATAAGCGTAGCATTTGGAGAACATGGCGCTCTTAGGAGCGACCCCTGAGAATACACCTGAGAGGGGAACATACTGTCAGAAGGGTGCTGCTGCTGAAAAGTGAAAACTGAGCCCCAGAAAATGGAAGACACAGGAATCGTTGAGGATGATACCCGTGATAAAACACCCCAGCGTAAAATGAGAATTTGCGTGGTGAAGGAGAAAGAAGAGCACCCTACCCAAATTCTGGAGCTACCCTGTTTTTTTATCACTTTATACAGCTGGGGTTTTTTTTTTGGTCAAAAAAACACTTCGTGTTGAGAGTGGCAAGTTCCATGCGTGTGAAATACGGTTTTCGTTTTTCTGCTTTTTTTTTTTTTGGTGTCTTAATGACTTAGAGACACAGATTTTATACCAAATTATACTGTACCAATAGAATTCATATTCATTATAGGACATTTGCCTGTTGAACCTGTTATAGGACATTTGCCTGTTGAACCTGTTATTTTTGCCAAATTTACATAAACAGTTATAATAAAAAATATTATTGCTTGACAATCAAAGATTATGAGTTAATCATATAGTTGCTGTTTTTTGGCATGTCTAAATTTTAGGTTTAGTCTATGTGTCTTTGCAGTCATTTTTAGTTTTTATTAGTCTTACTCACATTCATACACATTTTGACAGAATCAAGTCGACTAAAAGTCTGATTTTAATCAGATTTATCCATGCCTATTTTAGTTTACTTTTAGTCAATGAAAATTGTACTTTAGTTTTTATTCTATTTAACCCAGAACAGACAAAAACTTGTTTTAGTCAAAACAAGGTTATATTGCTATTATTATATTATTGTTACTTTTTAGACTCAAGAATACGTTACATTCATTTCAGACACAAAAGACGCCCTGATCAGGTCCATGTTTTTCGACTACATTCTGTTTTCTTCTCCACTTCATTGTAAAGAATCCAAAGATCACTTTGTCAATTTATTTTGTAAAATTTAGCTTATTTTTAATCAACAATATTAAATAATGCATTTCATTAGAATTATCGTCACATGACCAGCATTTATGTTTTAGCTCATCTCGTTCCAGCCATGTCATAAAGGTTTGTTGATGCAGATATTTCATCGATGAAATATGTGAAAGCAACACTAGTGAACAATGACATTTCTTGGTGGATTATCCCACTGACCCCAGCATACTGGTTGAAGATGATCTCAATAAACTGAATCAACTAAATCCTTTGTGAAAATGCAATCCATTCGTATGCATTCTGCCAGGAAAATATGTGCATATAATGGAATGCAGCAGTCCACTGGGCATCACTAAATGTGTAATCTGCATCACTGAGTATCCGGCTAATTTATTTTAGTGAGTAGTTTCTTTTGATGCATAATTTAATACAGGCATTATTTGAGTAAAAAAAAAAATTAAAAAAATCACACTGGACTGTCTCAGGTCCATAGTGTTCTTGAAAGTCCCTGAGATGTTTCGATGAAGTAATGCATATTTTATTAGCCTCAGTAGAAAACCAACAGAATAATTGCACCGTGCTTGTGTCGAGTTGCGAAGTGCAGGAAATGATGTGAGCGCTCCTCTCATCCTCCTTATTCAGCAGCGCGTGAAACTCACGGGCCGGCGGCGTTTAAGCGCCCGTGGCTGCGCCCCGGCTGTACATTAATTCTCATTTGCTGCGTTTAAGCGCAACGTTTTTCAGTGCACCTGCCCCATGTCACAAATCACTGCACCCTTACAGGCCTCCTGCGAAAAATGTGCGAGCAATCATCTGCTGAGCAGATTTTCCCATCACGCTTTTATTTTCTTGCAGAGCAATGATCTACTTGATATGAATGTGCTTGCGCCGATGCATTAGGTCGGGCCAGATTGGGTTTAATAGAAAGACGGGTCGGGAGGAGAGCGGGAGGAAGACGTGGACGTCGGGCCCGGACGGGTTGATGAAGTGAAGATAAGGCCGGAGTGTCAGTCCGGGGCCCGGTGACAGCGGCTGAGGCTCCTGTCACCTGGGTGGCGGTGGCGGCAGGCGCGGCTCTGTAATTAGCGGAGGAGCCTGCTGCGTTGTGGATGCTGTCTTCGTGCGCACCGCTGCTCCTCTGCTGTTTGACAGAAGTTGGGGCTGTCAGCCGTGTTCCACCCCCTCTGGTCCAAGACCTTGAGAAATAATAATAATAAAATAAAACCTACCTGTACTACCTGCCTGGATGTTCTAAGACCAGTGTGAACACAGAAGTTCTGTGGCATGGAAGTTCCTTCAAGGTCCATGGACAGTAGAGCTGTCTGTTTTGGAGCAGACCAAAAATTTCAAATTTAATATCGTTATAGCTAAAAAAAAAAAAAGTGAGTCACGCTTGTATTATACACTATGCAAGATGCTAAGTGTGAATTTTAAATTTAATCCCGAGCCCCATTCAAAGTGAAGGCTCTTGAGATAATGGGATTGTTTGTGGTGCCAGATTGTCATTTCTTTCTCACCGGGATGCAGCGAACGTTGAATTAAAACTAATTCCTCATTATCAGCTCGGGACGCTTTGATTACGCCACGGACGCCGTAGGCGAGACGCTGATCTCAGTGTGGTTCCTGTGCCTGTGCAGATGTTTTATTTACCGCGATTCCCATCAGAAACCGTCGACATTAGTATTTATATTTTGCGAAATATTCCTACGGCAACTCCTGGCGCATTGTGCTTCTCCACAACTGCGTTGCATACCGCGTGATTCGGGGAGCTGGACCCGAACAGCCCTCCTCCAGGTCATATTGCATTCAGCCTGCGCGCTACGAGCCGGTGCCCTGCGGCAAGAAGAAGAAGAAGAGCAGCCAGCTGAAGCTCAGGCGGTGCGTCGACTACCAAACCACTCATTACGGCCAGCAGCTTGTATTTTTTACTGTTTTTAACATTAGCCGAGATCTGCAGCCAGACCCGTCAGGTGACGAGATAGTGGGCTGCGCGTCGGAGGCGGGCGGAGCCGTGAGACCCTCGTCGACCCCGCTGACGACAGCGGCGAGCGGATGTGGGTGCGCTGCCGGTGCCGCGCTGCGTCACTTGCGTTTGAGTCACGGGAGTGAGCGGGCGGCGGGCGCTAATGACCCTTCAGGCTCAGCAGGGGGGTTTGGACAGAGGCGACCAAGGCAGGGCCATGAGATTCTGGTTCTTCGGCCTCCCATTTACATTTACGCCATTTACCAGACGCGACTTACCATCAGTAGTTACAGGGACAGTCCCCCCTGGAGACACTCAGGGTTAAGTGTCTTGGGTCTTCTGATTCATAGGCAAGTACGCCACCAACTAGGCACCCACCAGCCCAATATAATGTTGTACCATGTGACATAAATTGCAGAAATGAAATGCTCGACAGCTCGTCACACACAATTTTCAGGCGTCGTTTACTGCCTCATGTTGTGCGACAAACCAGATCCAGTTCAAATGAGAAGGAAATGAATCTACTGTAGTACATTACGGGGATTAATAACAAAGTCTGAAAAATAATTTCCATTATCATACTGTCAAACAATTCTGATGAAAATACAGTGTAGTGGCACACTGAAAACATGTCGGACAGTTGACAAGGGGCCAGTGTGTGTTGTGAGATTCTTTTCAGCAGTTTAATTACCATTTGTCCGTATTGGGTAATACCGATGTTCTGATTTTATATTAAAAGTGGGTGCCAATTTCCTTGTCATAGAAGGAGACGTGCTGATGTGAACTTGAAGCAGGAACTCTACAAACAGTAAACCAAAAAATAAAAATTTAACAGAGGCTCAAAGAGTGAAGCAAAAACTATTTTTTTACCCTGTGATATAGCCGCTCTGTTTCAGGCAAAATTCCGAAGGGTCACCAAGGCTTCTCACGATGTACTTGAATAAGTTCCTAGGGCAGTGGTGGCCTAGCAGGTAAGGAAGTGGCCCCGTAATTGAAAGGTGGCTCACAGAGGTACCACTGAGCAAAGCACCGGGCCTACATTCTGAATTTGTAGTCTGTGGTATTTAGAAAAACTTCAAAAACCTCTCATCATGGAGATACACATAACTAACAAGCTGTATTTTTCCATCGAAACCCTTAGAATTTATCCTGATATTTTCAAAACATGCCCCACAATGTCTGTTATTATCTAAAAAAAACTGGGAAAATATTGTACTGCAGCCAGCCAGCAGGGGCACTAGACTTGTGTTGACTTGAACATGACCCGGATGAGAACCAGCCTCTAACAGCCTTCAAGACTAACAAACAAACTACTGTAAATTCTGCAGTGACCATTAAAATCCTGTTTGACCTCTTCACATCCTAAACATCCGTAATCGGAAGGTTGCTGGTCCGATTCCCGAACCGCCAAGGTGCCACTGAGCACCGTCCATGCCCACTGCTCACTAAAGTGATGGGTTAAAAGTAAAGGACAAATTTCATTGTGTGTGCTGTGTTTCACAATGACAATCACTTCACATTCACTTTAAAAGTCCCCCTTTTTTATTGGATGGTGTGTTGTATCTGATATATGATCTTATTGTGTCTCGAAACGTGTTTCTTCATTCTGTTGCAATTTAAAAAGAGCACTTTGCTGATTTAATTGCCACAAATGTAATTAATCTTGCCATACATTATTCAGGCCTGTTGTTCATTCAGCTTTATGAATGAATTCTCCTTTAATCAAAGCTAAGTCACATATAACACACAAATTGATAAATCCAGTCTGGGTAATTAAAGACACATTAAATCTACTCAGCTAATGGAAACACTTAAGTTTCCAAAAGTCCCTGCTGTTTGCTCAGTGTGACGTAAGACGTGATGAAGCGCTGAGCCTGGACTCGCGTTAGAGTGGGCAGCTGGAACGTAGCTGAAAGTACAGTGTGACTGGATCCGTTTCCTCCGACTGGATCCGCTGCTGGCCCACCCTCCGCCTTGACATCAGGGGCCTGCCGAGCTCGGCTCTCGGTCTGTTTGCCCACACGTTCGTACAGTGCCGCCCAGGCTCGGTTTATTCGTTGAAGGCGAATACACTCAATCAGAATAAAAAAAAATTCTTAAAAACAACACACGCTCTCCTCCTTTCTTTACACGAGTAAGGTCTGATTCTGAAGTAAAGCAAAGTGATTGTCATTGTGATACACTGCAGCACAGCACACGGAGACACAACAAAATGTGTCCTCTGCTTTTAACCATCACCCTTACATTTACATTTAACATTTAAAGCATTTGGAAGACGCCCTTAGCCAGAGCAACTTACAACGTGCTTCCATGTTACATCGATAAAGTGATCAATTCTGGTTCACTAGGACCTCCAACTATGAATAAAACCTTTTTATTCACTCTGTTGTAGTTTATACACAAGTTAGACAATAAGAAGGTTACAAGTTCATCTAAATATTCTCTAAAGAGGAAGGTCTTGAGCTGCCATTTGAAAATACTCAGTGACTGAGCTGTTCTGACCTCGAGGGGAAGTTCATTCCACCACCGAGGGGCCAAGACGGAGAAGAGTCTAGATGAATGTTTTCCTTTTACCTTCAGAGATGGAGGGACCAGGCGAGCAGTACTGGAGGCTCGGAGTAGACGAGGTGCAGTACGAGGTGTAATAAGGGCTGTGAGGTAGGATGGTGCTACTCCATGTTTGGCTTTGTAGGCCAGCATCAGTATTTTGAACCTGATGCGTGCAGCTACTGGGAGCCAGTGGAGGGAACGTAGCAGAGGGGTGGTGTGGGAGAATTTGGGAAGGTTGAAGGTCGTGCTGCATTTTGTATGAGTTGTAGAGGTCGGATGGCACATAGAGGTAGACCAGCTAGATGGGAGTTACAGTAGTCCAGTCTTGAGATTACCAAGGACTGAACCAGTATCTGGGTGGCCTGTGTTGACAGATAAGGACGGATTCAGATGATATTGTACAGAAGGAATCCACATGAGCAGGAATGGTTGCTGATTTGAGTCGAGAAGGAGAGTTGTTGGTTGTCTCTTGTAACGCCAAGTTTGCGGGCTGTTGTAGAAGGAGAAAGCTGTGAGTTGTCCAGGTAAATAGCAAGATCCTGATGTGGTGAAGAATCTGCTGGAATGAATATTAGTTCAGTTTTGAGCTTGAGTGAGCAGTGAGCTGTGGGCAGCTGGGTGAGCAGTGGGCAGCCATGAAAGGAGCAGCGTGTGGGGACGGTGCTTTGCTCAGTGGCACCTTGGTGGTTCGGGATTTGAACCGGCAACCTTCTGATTTTGAATCTGTCTCCTTACCTGCTAGGCCACCACTGCCCAAAAAAAGAGTACGTATGCTGTCTGTCACGCTGACGACTGTCACTATGAAATTATTGCTTGTCACCAGAGAACATCAGAGGAGACGTTAGCATTCTCCACCTGCAGTGCCGAGCGCATGAAAAACCCATCCGAAATCTGACAGGGCCACGCCTTCGATTTTGAATGCCCAATTAGCTAATCAGAATTTTGTTGGCATACTATCGTTCTAAAACTTGATGCTCATCACATCTGAGACGTGCTTTTTTATATTTATTTATTCCAGAGCGCTCGTTTGAAGATGTAGACACAGAGTAATGTTTAATTTACTGTGTCGACATAATTAACTTCGGTGACTGCGCAATGCACTTTATGGAACTCTGAAACGTACTGTTAATTATGGATGCTAATTAATATTAGATCCCGCAAACAGTAACAACCACTTTCTGAAAAAAAAAAAAATAATAATAATAAAATAAAATACACACTGTTCCATAAGTCTGCAATTACTTTTATGTGTTATAATTCGACTGTGAATATAACTTTTATTTTTCTCCATCATCTCAAGATGTTTTGAAATGTATTGGAAATGTATGTTCATTTTAAATAGATAGATTTGCTTAATATTGCTATCATGTATTATTGGGAAAAAAGAGTGAACAGACAGAACCTGTGGCCCATAAAACCACAAAAAAAGAACTGTGTTGAACATGTTGAACTGTGGACCCCTAAATTTCTTCTGCTTTTATCAACATAAAATGACATGAATGGTTCCAGTTGTGATGATTTGTGATGATTTAAGGGATAGGTGATTTCCGGAATGTAATACAGACTCATCATTTAGCATTTTTATCTTATTGACAGCTCTCTAAGCTAATTAGTTATTTCTATTTTTAGAGTCATTTCCTTTATCCTGTGGCTACTACATGGAGTACATCTCCAAAAAAAAAATGAAAACTGATTTTGTGATGTTGGAGCAGGTAACCCATGCGGTCGGGGCTTGCAGCTTCTCCGCAGTGGGTTCCAGCTCCTCTGATTTGCTCGCCGTTCGGTGAGGATTTGCATCGTCTGCTCCGTACGCTCTGCCTCCTCGCTCCATCCCTCCCCCTTCATCTCGTTCTCTTTGCTTAGTTTCACCTGTGCCTCGCTCGACCCGCTTCCCTCTCTCTCCCTCCCTCCCTCCCTCCCTCCAGCTCGCCGCCTGTCTCTGTGCGTCCTGCCTCACTCACTCACTCCTGCTGCTGAATGGTGCCGGCGAAGCGCGGCTACGTCTAGAGCTCCCTCCACACAGAGCCCACCGGCTTAGCGGGACTCATCTCTTGGGAGAGGAGAGGAAAAGGAAAAGAGTGCAGAGGGAGCTTTTTTTTTTTTTTTCCCCATTTCTTTCTCTCTTTTTTTTTTTTTTAAATGTCACACTAGAGCTCTGAAGCAAATCTGACTTGTGAAGGGGAGTTTTTTTGGCTCATCTCTTTGTCATCCTTCTTCTTTTCTGTTGTGGACAGTAGATGAGTATGGTGCTCTCCGACTGAGAACTCTTGCCTTTTTTGGGGGGTTCCTGTGAATTGCGACGGGGACTTTGTGGTCGTAACCAACTCGGGGTGGAGGCACAGGGGGAGGTGGGTGGTGGAGTAGGACTTAGCATGGGGCTTTCTCCATCATGAGCTCACCTTCCCGGCAAAGTTCCTTGCGCCTTGTGTCTGCCAGAGTCTCGGGCTTCCGTCATGCATGCCAGCGGTGCGGCGCTGTTTCGCGGCGGGCAGGACGCTCGGCCCCCGTCCTGTCACAGTTGGAACCCCTGGATATGGTCACTGACCTTGGGATGTATCGCCGGTTCCGTGTGGAGTTCCTCTCTGGCCAGGCAGCCGGCCAGCTCGGATGGCTCCGCCGAGAGGGCGTCCAGCATGCTTGCCCAGCCTGAGCCCCATTTCCACGGCAGCAGGCGTCACTCTGTCCCCGTCTCCATCTACCGCTCTCCGGCCTCGCTGCGCAGCGGCCACGGTGAGTGGACGGACTCCTCTTCATCCACCCCATTCATCTCTTCCACACTCATTTCCAACGGCGGGAGCAAGTGTGCCGAGTCTCCTGCCGCCGCCGCCGGCTTCCTGAAACCGTGCCGCTGGTGCGAAGGCGCTGGGGAGCAATCAGGGACGAGTTTATGGGGGGGGGGGTTTAATTACGCCGGCTGAGAACATTGCGTTGGCTTTATAATAAGGCTTTTTTTTTCTTTTTTTTTGGTGCTGGAAACATGGGAAATCTGATAAGTGTTGAGCTTTTTCACGGCTCCCAGGGACCCGAGCTCCCACTCCCAAAACGCAGAGGCAATTATTCCATTACCGAAGTTGGGTAGTGAAGTCCATGCGCCGCTGTGAGCTCATTTGCAACGGTATTAACATAGCTTTTTACAGGATTATCCCGGCGCCGTTGCACTAAATAACCCAACTGTTTCACTTGAAAGAGTGTTTATTTGCCGGACGTGTGTGTTCGGTGTGCATAATGTCTAAGATGCTGAGTTCAGTTGCTATAACTTACAACAATCACCATACATGATAATTACAATTTAATTACATAGTTGTAATGCATTATTTACAAATTGATACCATTTAAGGTGCAGGTCCAAAGATTCTAATGATGACCATTAGTAAAATAATAAAAACTTCACCTTACATCTTCTTTTGTTTAAATATTAATCTCAGAAACAATGTCATGACATCAATGTTTTTAGGGCATGTAGTACACAAATGTATTAGAAAGAGAAACAGCAGGCAAGATTGGAAATTCATCCTCACATGCACATTTCCTGCATGAACAAAAATGTCTTATTTATATTCAGTTGTTGTGTCAAGAATGCTTTTAAAAGACAAATGTTTTCGGGGGGGAGAGACCTTGACCATTCCAGAAGGATTTGGGATGGTCTGTTGGTTCTACAGCGGCCTTTGAAGCATCAGCTCATTAGAATAAAAACAGGCCCCTCATCCTCTGTTGCTCTGTTTATTTGCACCTAAGAGGCTTTCTCTCACCTCGGAGACTCCTCGACACATCTGCTCATCCACTCCTCTCCTTCTAAAGAAAGGCTGCGTGATGTTGCAAAGCATGTGACTGCTGAAATTCTCCCCTTTTTTTTTTTTTTATACATTTTATCAGCATGGCTGGGTGTGAAACTAATCAGACCAAAGTCCCGATTCTCATCCTGCCCAATTTCAAAACGGGAACAAGTAACACATAGGACGGGAGAAAAAGAGGGGAAGGAAAGGATAATGACCCATAAGGCAGCCGGGGAGTCTGCGGAGGAACGACGGCATGTTGCACCCGGGATAATTATAATGGATTACACCTCAGATGGACCCTGGTAGCAGCTGGGTGAATGTAAACACAAATATTAATTTCTAAAAAGCCGTATCAAGTTCACCCTGGCTGCTGTGCCTACATAAGGCAAAAAAAAGAAATCAAATAAAAAGGGACACTTGGAACGATAAAACAAAGTCGTAGTTTTTTTTTTTGTTATTATATAGATTTTAAAGCAGCCTATCTTTAGAACAGTGTGCCATTTTCCCTCATCGGGAATCTGTGCTTTTTAATGTCCACCCAAGGGGCCCCGAACGCAACTCTGCCCTGATATGGGGGTGTGACGCTTTTGTCGACCCAGCCTGATTTCTCCTTTCTCTTCGCGAGTCTTTGTCGGGGCGGGGATTTTGACTCGAGTACGTGTGGTCCCTGACGACCTTTGCCTCTGGGCCGGTGAGTGGGGCGTGTGTGCGCCGGGTGTCGTGACTCGGCGAGTCGCCGCGTGGATAAGAGGAAGCGGTGACAGGCGCAACGGAACGGATTTTCTCCCACTTGTTCACCCTGCATTGTGCTGCTGTGTGTTTGCGTGTGCGTCAATGCATCTGTGTGCAGGCTTGTAAATGGCAGCGGAGGGGAATTTTATTTTCCGAAAGACTTTTCACTGAAAATAAACTTGTTTCATGTTATTTAGCATATTACAAGTTATATGGTGCCTACATCTGGAATCTGTCTCTGAAGGCAGTACCTGCCTTTTTCTCTCGCACTCTCTAACATGCAGAATTTTGGCCCTCAAGTTTAATCTACAAAGATATAGAACTTCAAAAGAAGCAGCCATTTCAAATCCCCGAAAGAGCTTACAGTTGGGTTTACAGAGGCACCTGTCACAGAATGCTTACTCCCCACAAAGGCGACGCTGGGCTTTCTGTCACGGCTCTCCAAATGGATAATACAGGCCAACTCCTGCCCTCAGAGGAAGTTGACCTTTTCTCCAAAAGCTCCAGACGAGTCCAACTGCAACGATTCGCGAGGTTGTGAGTGTGTGTGACTGAGAGCGTCAGATGTGTCACTCATCAATACCATCACTGTTAGATCTATTGTCAGCCAGTCCTGCAATTTATCTGTCTTTTAGAGTCATTTTTAGTGGTGTGTAATGATTCCTGATATCCAAAAGATGAACGTTAAGGAGGTTTTTTATGAGCAAAGTTTAAAAGAGGAGGAGCTTGTAGGTATGATTGACACAAACTCTGCTTCCTCATTTAGGGTGCCACATCGGTGTAGCACAGCATCCATCCCACTTTCTTCTTCATCTGTTTAACACTCATCATTTTCTGGTGTCCATGAGGGCCATTTCAAATTAAAATTTTATTTGTCACTTACACAGTCATACATGGTATGATATGCAGTGAAATGCTTGAAAGCATCTCAGGGCCATGCCCACTACCAAAACAAACATGCAGTTCATCTGAATTTTACACCAAGCATTAGGTGAACCGTTAACTGTGACATTAGTGAAGATACCACATGTACAAATTCAAACTATGATATGAGCACATTTCTTGGAGAATTAATGCTTTTTTTGTAATAAGTGTATCCAAGTTCCACGAAGACATAAGTCTAGGGTTTAAAGACTGGATTGCACCTGCAATTCAAGATCTTCTTCCGTATTTAATCATTAAAAGAATGCTTCATTTATTTATTTATTTAAGTCCTTGCGCTTCCTGCTGTTGATTCTGAATTCAGAATGAGGCACGGAGCACTGATAAACGACGACAATGCTGCATTGTCTTCATTAATAAACCCGGCCTTGCCAGTAAGCCACGTTAGCAGATATGTTTTGTGTTGCATTCCGTCCCGCATATGTTCGAAGAATCCCAAAAATAAACAGCTGCATCTGCGGTATGTGAGCTTCTGTTTGCTCAGAGGGAGAAGGAATGGACATTTTGACATTGACTGGAGGTGTCAAAATCTTTACTTGTTCATTAACCACTTGTTGAATAATGACGGTAAGGATTGCTTAAAGCCAAGGGCATGGTTTTTCAAGACACTCTACAAGACGTAAGCGCGTGCACAATATGATATCAATACAATATAAAACGCTCCATTGTGTTTTATGTAAAAAAATACATACAAGCCATATATTTAAAGACGAACACAATATAGTAAAATTGAAGTGATTGTGAAACTCTCGGGCCTTTTTAGAACAGCACAGGCGCACAGAACATTTACATTCTACATTTACAGCATTTACCATACGCCCTTATCCAGAGCGACTTACAATCAGTAGTTACAGGGACAGTTCACCCCTGTAGCAACTTAGTGTTAAGTGTCTTGGTCAGGGACACAATAGTAGTAAGTGGGATTTGAACCTGGATCTTCTGGTTCATAGGCAAGTGTGTTACCCCTAGGCTGTTGGGAGCAGTGTGTGGGTACTTGGCAGTTTGGGATTCGAACAGGCAACCTTCTGATTACGGGTCAATTTCCTTAGCCGCTAGGCCACTACTTGCCGAGATCTGTAGATTATTAAATGACAAGATGATGCAAAATGTTATCTGCAAGTATGGAATGGGTGAGATTAGAGAAAGTGTTTGACCAGATGATATTTTACCTGGCCCGGTCTAGATGTGGGGCAACGAAGGATAAGATGAAAACATCTTTGGGGTTGAGAGGGTGAATATATTTGATCTAGATATTATATAATGGTGGGACAATGAGATAATCGAGGCAACAGGATCACAGGCCAACTACAGGAATTGAAGCAATCGTCTTTTTTTTTTTTTTTTTCAAAACTTAACTCTTTTGGATGGAACAGAGTAGAGGGGTTCAAAAGTGGTGCTATAACAAAAAACAAACTAGAAATACTCCAGCTCTATAGTTACGGGTCTAAGCACACTTCCTTTCACGAACTGCTAGGTTAGCTACCTGACCTGCCACCCGCTGATCCTGGTTTGTCCATATAGACGATCTCCAACAGATATCATCTACGTGCACTACAACATTAATTTACCACGTCACATGGGTGTGGCGGCAGGGCATTATTCCACGATGCATGTTAAACTTGTCTAATATATATTCAAGCACAGACGTTAACCGTAACAGAACTTTAATAAGACTTCTAGCCAACATCACACAGACAACTGTAGCAGTGTAGCAAAGGCACGGAATTGAAATGAGGGGCAGACAGTTCACCGTAAACTTCCGGAGGAACCCCGCAAAGACGGTTCATGACGAAAACACATTCTTAGTAAACTAAGGAATATAACAACTAGAAACGTTAGAAACTAGAAACATTAATTATCAAATCATTAATATCATGTACATTAATGGATGTGGACGTATTGCCATAATTCTCTGCTAAGTCTTGCTTTGCTTTTTTCCTTCCCTCCTTCACCTTTTTTTTTTACAGTGTTTGACCCCAAGTTACTTTATAAAGTTAGCTAATGACGCGGAGCGGGGCACGTGCTCTTTTGAGAGGAGTGCTGTCTCGCCACATTACTCGCCGGCTGTTCAGACACCTGTCTTGTTTCGGTGCAGTGTCATGGCTTCGCAGGGCGCCCTCGCCGCGCGTTACCTAATCAAAGCTGAACAGGTCGCGGGGTGTCAGGGCGCAGAACACGAGAACTCTTCTCGGGCCTTTTTAGAGTCCCGTCCACAGGCCGGCCTCGGCCAACTCCGGGCACCGGCCCCAGGGCGCCTCCGCTAAATTAAACGGGGATCAAAGGGAAGTTTAGACCTGTATCCTCCAGACAGGGATTATTAGAAACAGCAAGCAGGGGGAGGAGTTTAAGATAACAGGATTTTTCCCGGCTTCTGAGAGTGCGAGAAAGAGAGAGAGGGAGAGAGGGAGTCAAATTGGTAGTCACAGTGAAACCCACTGTGTTATGTAACATCAGTGCATTGCACTAGTACTTGCATTTATCTCAATAACAACATCCTCATAATGAGAGCAGCACCCAGTAAGACTCTCATATTAATGGCGTTAATTTAATCATTTGATCCACAGTGTGTGTATGTATGTGTGTGTGTGTGTGTGTGTGTGTGTGTGTGTGTGTGTGTGTGTGTGTGTGTGTATATATATATATATATATATATATATATATATATATATATCACAATTTGTACCTTTTCCCCAGACTAAAAATTAAATTATTACCACAGATGTCTCTATATTAACTATAGTCTTCATGGGTGTCCTGTATTGAACCTGCAGTGCTGCAGTTTTATTGTCATTAATGGAAAAAAAAAATATATATGTAAACTTTTAAGTTGCTCCTTCCATCACTAAACACAAACCCTCATTAAAACACGTTGTCATAAATCTATGTATATAGTTCATGCATCCGTAATTGAGTATTTTAAAACCCTAATGCCCTGGCAGAATGTATTTGGGCATAGTGGCAGGTTGGCGCAGTGAACGGCGCTGCTGCCTTTGCGTAGGTTTGCATTCAGTCCTTTGGCAATGCAACATGGTGTGTGTGTGTGTGTGTTTGCCTGCGATGGAGAGGTGCCCTGTCCATGCGCTGTTACTGCCTTGTGCCTGAAGATTGCCGGGATAGCCTCCAACTTCCAGTGCGGCTATTTGATTTGACATGCCTTGCTTTGAATTATTCATTTTGGGCAGATTCCTGTTTAAAATTGAGTTTGCCTCCAGCAGCAAGACATCACTTGGCCAATAAAGCGAGCATCAGGTAGTGTGTACGGAGATAGGCCATGCAGTGGAAATATACTGCAGTAAAGATGTGGTGATTCATATGGGCCTGCAGTAAAACCTATAGCCTTGCTTTTACAAAAGTTACTTTTTATTGCATTTGCGCATGAGGTGACAGATTATGGCCTACAAACGTGCAAAGCATTGCATTTGCTTGGTTATTGGATGAAAAAATTAGCTCAAATGTATTGTTTTTTTATTAGTTCCATCACATGAGACTCTGAAGAACCAGTGGGTTTGTTAATATGTTTTTCTGGAAAAAACCCCGACTGCACCAAACATTGTGGTCGGTGAATGGTGTTGATGACGTGGTGTTAAAGCTACAGGCACCGAAACGGCGCATCCTGGGGAAATCTCATTGTGGGAATTTCATGTCAGGGGACCTTTAATAATTAAAATCCTCTAGGTCATTGCTGTACTCCCAGATTACCAGTGTCAGATTAATAGATGTGTTGATTATGTTCATTCACGGAATGGAGGATCTCTGAGTTCCATTCAACAATTCCACATACACCAAGTGTCCTCCAATGCTGAACTTGCATTTCTGGATGCTGCATCCGTTCTTTTGTCCTAAATGAGGAGAGTCAGAATCGAAGGTGGCTTTTTAGACAAATAAATTGTGTGTGAGAATAAGGACAAGGCAAAGCACAGATTAATGAAATCTATATGGGGAAACAGCAGGAAACATGTGACTGTGTGGTTTTTGCATAATTCATTGTGCTGCAGATTTGTGTCATTTTCATCATGAAAATTGAAAACCAAACTATATTTTCCTACATAAACCAATCAGTGTGCTAATTTTCAGAACTTTATGTTGATTGTAACAATTACTTCACAATCAAGATTAAAAAGGTTCCCTGCTGTAATCAGATGATACTTAGTTAGCTAGAGGCCAATATCAAATTACAAACTGTAGAACATTAAATCATTGCCGAGCGAAAAACAGATTACTGATGCCTAATTTCAAAAGAAGTCAATAAAAAAAAAAAATACCGCTTTCATCACACAGAGGTTGGATTTGGTGTCATTTAATGCAAGTTCATCCTGTGTGCGGAGATTTTTTCTATTAATACTCATTGCACTTAAGTGAGCTTTGTGATAGTAGTTGGAAGAGTGCTCATCCGCAATTACACTTAATGTTCAGGAACGTTAAGTGTAATTGAGGGGCAGAGGCCCCGTAATCAGAAGGTTGCCGGTTCAAATCCTGATTAGCCAAGGTGCCACTGAGCAAAGCACCGTCCCCACACACTGCTCCCCGGGCGCCTGTCATGGCTGCCCACTGCTCACCCAGGCTGATGGGTTAAATGCAGAGGATAAATTTCACTGTGTGCTCCATGTTCCATGCTGCTGTGTATCACAATGACAATCACTTCACTTTCACTTCACTTCACGTTGGATCAACGCTCAAGTGACTTGAAGCGAATTCTTTCCTGGTTAAGTGTAATGGCAAAGGTGTCATGGCCGCCTTCAGGCTCCTGGGCAAGGAGGATGATTATGGAGGACGTCTCCGGATTAAATGATGATCTACTTCCTGTCGCGGCTAATCGCGAGGCCTGTCGATGACCATCTTAATCAGTCCTCGGCGTGAGATAATTTTATCTCGGGCAGGCCAGATGGCCTCTTCTCCTGACGGAGGCAATTTCCCCAGACAGCGTCCAACCCCTTTGTCTCCTGTCCCCTTTACTTACACGCCTTAGCAAGCCGTACTGGCGCGGCGGTGTTTCCCCATGGCCGCGGCACGCGGGTAATGCCGCAGCTTCTGGGATTACCGGGCTGACTGTGAGCCAGTTGGAGGAGAGTGTGCTCAGTTTTGTTGGTTGCATTCGGTAAATGAATCCCCATTAATGCTGACTTAGAGTTGTGACACTTTCAAGGGACACAGCACCTGTGTTTGTAGCCGCGACTAAAACTTACAGCGGTGACTCATCATCGCTTTCTCCGTCTTTCTCACGAGGTTACCGGCGAACGCGGTCTGAATACATCTAGCGCTGATCCATATGCACACTGTGCCGGGAAAAACTAGAGCGGCTGATGGCGAATTGGAATCCGTGTTCGAAATTGTGCTTACGAATATACTTTGTGCAGTCTGAGTATGATACAGCGACGATATGCTGCCCATGATCACAATGATGTGAAACACAGGGTATTAGCGTTCATCCACCTGTTAAATACATTTTCATTATTTATAAAGGACATTTTTTCATAATCATGTATAAATGACACAATGCAATTTGCATGTCACCAGGTGCTACAGGAAATATCACAAAACAGTGCTGTTATTGCACATTGTGCAGTGATTGTCATACACAGTATGATACAGCGATGATATGCTGCCCATGATCACAATGATGTGAAACACAGGGTATTAGCGTTCATCCACCTGTTAAATACATTTTCATTATTTATAAAGGACATTTTTTCATTATCACGTATAAACGACACAATGCAATTTGCATGGCACCACGAGGCACACACACTCACCATTCGCTCACACCTTCTGTAAATTCAGAGTTGCCAAGGCCTACTATGCTGTGATTGTCACATGTGATACATGTGATACACAGCAGAACAGCACACGGTGCACACAGTGAAATTTGTCCTCTGCATTTAACCCATCACCCTGAGTGAGCAGTGGGCAGCCATGACAGGCGCCCAGGGAGCAGTGCGTGGGGACGGTGCTTTGTTCAGTGGCACCTCAGTGGCACCTTGGCAGATCGGGATTCAAACCGGCAACCTTCTGATTACGGGGTCGCTTCCTTAACCGCTAGGCCACCACTGCCCCTGCCTCTGGACTGTGGGAGGAACCCAGAGAACCCAGAGGAACCGTGCGGAAACACCACGCACACGAGGTCCGGGCCGGGATTCGTACTCCCAACCCTGGACTTACTGTATGTCTGTGAAGGTGAATTTGTCTGACAGTTGGGTCCTGGCAACTGGACTTTCTTTCTTTCATGTAGAGACGTTACGTTCTGCATCCACAGAAATTTGTCAATCAATCAGAGTGTCAGAACTTTCACAAAGTTCTGTGGATGCAGAACGAAACGTCTCTACATTAAAGAAAGAAAGTCCAGTTGCCAGGACCCAACTTTCAGACAACCCCGGAGTCGCGAAGCCATGTCACTAACCGAGTCACCCCAACATGTGTTTAAATACTTTAATCTGGTTGTGTTTGAAAAAAGACGCGCCCACATGCTGGCCAACCGTCATTTTTTCCCCCCTTATTTTTCACCAGGTTCCTTAAATTGAGTCATTGAATTTCAGATGGCAGGTTCCAGAGAATTACTTTGATTGAAGGGAAGGATGGTATATATTCATGTCACTCTTTCATCCCCCGGCTATTTTATCTTCCGCCGGCCACCTTGGCGTCGCCGTAATGGCTCCGAGCACGCGCCGCTGTCCCCCGAAAGACCTGTGATTACAATCTAAGAGCTCCGCTGTCTCGTAATCAAGTGTCCATCACTCTGAGCCACCAGTCTGCACCGCGGAGTGGAACTCCCCGCCGCCCGCCTCGTTTGGCTTGGAAAATTGATGCGCCGCCGGCGCGCCGCTTTCTCCCTCCGCGTCGGGGGGAGGAGGAAATGGCGTCGCGAGGCCTCGGTCGCCTTCCGCGGCCAATAATTAGGGCCTTCCTCTTGTTTGCCGGCGCGCACGTTCCTCTTTTTATTCCGGAGGCGGCGCCGTTGATCGGGTCGGGGGTCAGACACAGCGGCGGACCGTCGATGTGGAGCGCGGCGCCGCTTTAGGGCCCTTCCCTTGATCACCTGCATGAGCCGAGAGCCGGGGCCGCGTTTATGGACTCAATCACTCCTGCTCGGCGCCTCTGTAGTGCACTTACAGCGTGTCAACATGTCCGCACCCCGCTGCTCGCTGCTGAGCGGCAGCATCACGGGGAGTCGGGGTGACAGCGACGACGTCGCGAGCATGTTTTATTTATTTAAGATGGGCGGTATAACCACAGCTCACTGTGTACAGGGTGGGATATTTATTACTTTATATACACACACACACTTTGAAATATATGAATGTTACAGCATGTCCATGACGGGTTCTCGTGGTGGACGGGACGCGATGTGACAAACCCAGCTCGCTACATCCTGCTCCTGTCTCCCGCCGTTTTTCAGGGAATTATCCCCGAGCCGCGTCTCACCCCAAAACCTCGCGTCTCCGTTCAGCCGCGATGTCAGGCTCATCCAGACGCAGTCACTACAGCTCCATGGTAATCAAAAAAAAAAAAAAAGTGAAGTGATTGTCACATGTGATACACAGCAGCACAGCACACGATGCACACAGTGAAATTTGTCCTCTGCATTTAACTCATCACCCTGAGTGAGCAGTGGGCAGCCATGACAAGCGCCCGGGGAGCAGTGTGTGGGGACGGTGCTTTGCTCAGTGGCACCTCAGTGGCACCTTGGCGGATCGGGAATCGAACCGACAACCTTCTGATTACGGGGCCGCTTCCTTAACCGCTAGGCCACCACTGCCCTAATTCCACTGGTTCTAATTCCAGCAGGCGCCGGATGCCATCAAGGTAGAGCGTAAATATTCGTTTAATAATAACAATATCGTACGTACATATCATCCTACAAACGAAATAATTATGAATGTATTTACAACAGCCACACATCTTTGGAAAAATCCCATAATTTCTTCCGAATGCCGTATATTGGCTATAACATGCCTGCTGCCCAGGCTGATTGCAGCGGCTCACCAGATTGACCAGCTCAGGCCACAACCGCCACTACGCTCAAATGTTAGAGTGTGTTTTTAGGTCGAATCCTTTAAAAACTAAGAAAGGACGGTGAATTATGATCATAGCTGTTTCAGAAACAACACACGTGGAAGTCCTCTGAACCAGACCACAGTTCACACAGATTTTTCAGAAGCAACTTTTCAGGTTATAAACTGATAAAGTCAGGGGTTTGAAATGCTCAGGAACAAAAGGAAAAGCTCAAAAATCTCTAGTTGAGTCGAGGCGGAGAAGAATAAGTGACGAGCCTTGTCTGTAGGCTCTAACCTCAGTGGGGGGTTCATTGGAGAGGAGCAACGAGCCAGGCCGACGGAGCTCAGAAGGAGGTCTCAGACGGGGGGTTTGTGGTGGCTGGAGTAAAATTGTCCCAGGAAAGGAAGAGGTTGAGTAGATGTCACTGTTTACATTCTGCACTGCAGCAATATTAATGTGTCCGTGTTGCACTACATTTTTGGCCACTTTCATGGGAGTGACAGGGGTGTCGGCCTGCTGCTGCAGGAGGTGTTGCTGAACCGTGGTGGCACAGATGTTGTGACCACGACTTTGGTCCTACCGGGGAGGAAATCAATTAAGTAGATATATAAAATGCTAATGTCCGTTTCCACAGTGAATGGAAAAAGTTTCTGCTTGCTTGAGAGAGATTATGAAGAGAAAAGAGAAACACACACACAAGGCAGAGGGTGTTTTATGTTTCTTCTGAGGTGTGAAATTTTAATGGAATTCTTCTCCATTTGTGAGCCCATTCTTTTTTTTTTTTTTTTAAATATCATTCCCTTTTTGTGTGCCTTACGGGTTTTGCAATTTGCTTTAAAATGGGGACTTAATGGATGTACTCACATGCATGAAACTGCAGTACTTCGCTTGTGAGGAATATCTCTGCCATTTCCATAAATTACATCTTGAAGACGTGGGGATGGATGTAATAGTGCTTGACAGGCAGCCGCAGCCTGGCTTTATCGCTCAAGTATAAAATTGTACAGTAACTTTGTGGGTTTTCCACGCCTCTCTCTTCTCCAAGGAGACGGAAGCTCATGGGACACTTTGATTGAATTAGAATCAGCGTAAAAAGCTGCATGACGTATAAGTTTAAGGTCCGTCTCTGTCTCCTCCACCTCCGTTGTGGCTCATGATTAAGTCAGTGATGCAGCACACAATTTAGGCCACACCATCACATCTTGCTGGGTTCCTTTGCTCGATCAAAATTTGAAAAAATCAGGTTGAAGTGTCAGATAAAACAAGTGCTATTGTCAGCCGTATTGACAGTCCTGGGTTCGCCAAGGGGACATTGTATCGTATGAAACTGTATATAGGCAAGTCAATTTTGTTTCCTGTAGTGAAATTTGTAGCGGACTTGCTAGATTCAATTATTATATACTGTGATATTGAAAAAAAAAATTTTGTAAATAATGTTAATGCTCATCACGTGCCATTTTTTGCAATGTCATTTGTTATTTCATTAATTACAGACATTATTAGATTAGTGCAATCGTGATCACTAAGAATATCACGCTGGCATGGGGTTGGGCGAGGAAGAAATATACAGTTTGAACAATGTTTCAGTGCAATCTTAAGTGTAAGTCCTATGCAATTGACTTACACTACAATTACACCCTACAATTACACGGCAATTGTAGGGTGATAGTAGCCTAGTGGTTAACACACCCGCCTACGAACCAGAAGACCCAGGTTGAAATCCCACTTACTACCATTGTGTCCCTGAGCAAGACACTTAACCCTAAGTTGCTCCAGGGGGGAACTGTACCCGTAACTACTGATTGTAAGTCGCTCTGGATAAGGGCGTCTGATAAAGGCTGTAGATTGACTGTAGTTGCGCTTTGTTTGGACCCTAGAATTGCATTGCATTTATTGTCATATCACTGTGCCACCTGCACTCTGTTTGGGTCACATTAATAGCTTTAGGGCCTTGTGTTGCTGCGGAACAGAAAGTTACCAGTGGAGGTAAGTACCAACCGTTCGCATTTAAGTGCAACCCGCCATCGTCAAGGTATGTTTTTGGATAATGGCTTTTCTAGCTGTGGGGAGATGTGAATAACTTTACATCCTTCACCCTGACAGCGGAGTGGCTCCATCTAAATTGGCTGCAGGAACCTGGAGAGTCTCTTGTCCAAGTTGAGCAATTGAAGGCTTTACATTAGATTTTTCTCATCGAAGAGAACCGACTTCTGTAAACGGGAGTGTGGCACACACACCCCTGGGCCCGCCGGATCCTGTCCCCCATCTGAATCGAGCCGTTGTCAGTGGTCAAGTCAGGACTGATTCTGATTAAAACATTTAAAAATAATGCTACAAAACCTCATAAAACAGACCTGTTGCCACAGAGAAGGTTTTATATTTCATATGCAACTGAGCACATTGTAAGCAACTGAAGTCAATATAAAAGGTCTACTGTGCCATAGATGCTTCATGCAACTTGCATTACATTGAAAATCACATTTAAATGTTTGTAAATCAAGTATAATGAGATTCAAATGACATAACAAACCAATGGTGGTTGATAATGTACATTTTATAATAATTAATATAGTGCATGGTTATCTAGTTAGCTAAATTAATGTCCTTACATACAGTTGAATAACAGCTATACATTTGAGTTGCTAGTTTTTTCTTTTTTAGAACAGAGAGCTCTTCTTGTGCATTAAATGGCAGAACAATGGAGGTTTTACACACACAGTGTGAACCCACATTCGGTTCTTTGTGTCACTCGCTGATAACACAGAGCTACGCACACCGGTACAGGACTTCCTTTGTGCTAATTAACACGGTGGACATGCGATCATTTGTGCAGCGCTTTGAATTGCTCTTTTGTTCCATGTCCCGCTTATCTGCACTCATAAAAAGGAAAGCAAGTTGTTTAAAAATCCTGGAACACTGTCCCCTTTTTCTTGTCTCACAAGTTATTCAAAAGATCAGGAAATGTCTTAACAGTCTGAAACAATGGCTGAACAATTGAAAAAGTCCAACTTTGCTATTGTGGTGGAATTCCTTCAACATTGATGCAAAAATTCTCCAGAACAAGCTTTACAAGATGTGGGAGAAGTGTGTGTGTGTCTGTATGCATCAGGTCATATATACGAATGAACTGATTTTATTTTTTTTTGGTCGCTGATGGTTGGCGGTAGGCTGCTCAAACACAAGATGATTGTTTTTTTCTTGCTGACATTGTGCTGCCAGTTTTCTGAATTCCACTGTAAAAGAACATCATCTGTTCAGTGGATCAAATATACTTATCAAATATACTTTTTTTATCACATTCTAATGCATATATTATATAAGTTTGTCTTCCCAACGGATTTGGGAATATAACCTGGGGACATTCATTTTAGTTTTTTGGAGTAGGTGTGGAACCATCTTCTGATGCTACTGACATACATTCATTCATAAAAATCAGTTGTGTAAAGTTGGAATGCGGTCAGGACCTGTCCTCCGAGCGGAGATTCCGCAGCAAGGTAACGGACACCTCGTTTCATGGTAAAGTGATGGATGGTTCTGTATATCCAGAACTTTTAAGGTCTGCAGTGTGAATGGGAGCTCAGCCGCTGTTCAACCATTTGTCAACCTGGGCAGTGGTGGCCTAGCGGTTAAGGAAGCGGCCCCGTAATCAGGAGGTTTCCGGTTTGAATCCTGATCCGCCAAGATGCCACTGAGGTGCCACTGAGCAAAGCACCGTCCCCACACACTGCTCCCCGGGCGCTTGTCATGGCTGCCCACTGCTCAGTAAGGGTGATGGGTAAAATGCAGAGGACAAATTTCACTGTGTGCACCATGTGCTGTGCTGCTGTGTATCTCATGTGACAATCACTTCACTTTCATTTACATTTATGGCATTTATGAGACGCCCTTATCCAGAGCGACTTACAATCAGTAGTTACAGGGACAGTCCCCCCCTGGAGCAATTTAGGGTTAAGTGTCTTGCTCTGGGACACAATGGTAGTAAGTGGGATTTGAACCTGGATCTTCTGGTTCACAGGAGAGTGTGTTACCCACTAGGCTACTACCACTTCAGTTATCTCCTCCAGTTATGCGTTTTAATCTGCAATGTACAAAAAAAAATGTGGACGTCTGAAGTCTGGACGAGCCGAATAGCTGTAATAATTTAATAAAAGAAACTTTGTCGGTACAATGTGCTGCTCGTCTTCCTCTGAGCGTTTTGAGATTGAATATAGACGTTATTATCTTACCCTGCTTACGGGGGGGTTTAGAGTCCGGCATTAGGTTTAGAATTGTCTCGAAGAGGACATTACTGTAGTCTATCTGCCTGGCCATGGGCCATTTTTCATGTAAAGCTGCCAGCACTTAATCCGCTGTACAAATGCTGAAAAGCACAGTGGGTATTTCTGCTTTTTGTAGTATTTTAATTTTTTTTTTTTGCTAAATGCATTGAAAGTAGCATCCCATTGTCCTCCAGTCCCTCAAACACGGCCCACTTGACCTGCTCTACATGACTTCACGTGGGTGTCCCGGTGGCATTTGAGTGCGCCTGACAAGTGCAGACACAGTCGACCAGGTATAAAATGGGCTCTGCCAGGGCTTTTCATGCTCCGAGACGTCCCCGCAACATGCAGCCGCACAACATGGCCCCTCCATTTATCACCATCCCACCGGCTTTTAATGAGGTCTCCTGTCACCTCCGCTGATGGATTGATTTATTAACTCCTGAACGGGAATCCGAGAATGTAGCGTCTTCCTGTCCACAGCATCTCGACTCCGTGACGATGACCTTAAAGGTCTGGAACGTAGTCCCACAACCCCCACCCCCCCCTGCCGGGTTCCTTTTGTCACCTGCCAGATTGGGTTTTTGAATCGGAAAAACGCCGTTTTTGTTGTTTTGCAGCTTGCGTCCGTATATCAGGAAGCTGCGCTTGTTCGTTGGAAGTTGAAAGTATTACCTGCAGACTCCTCTGAAATGCATTTCCCCACAACAAATAAAGAAATATTAATAAATATATAAAAACCATATTCCGGTGCAAGCTGCCACAAATCTTCCTCTGTTTTTTCTCTCCTCCTTTGGACTCAACTAAGCACATCTTCAAAGGGGAATGGCTTTAGCGACTGCTTTCTCATGGGGAGAGAGAAATGAGGGAAAACATAACGACGGGGAAGAAAAGAAAAATCACACACACACACACACACAAACACACACAGGTGCACACGTTGCCGGGCCGCCTGCTGCCGCAGCCACTGTCTGTGAGTTGAGAGGGAGCAGAACAAAGTGGCGTGTGCTACCAGGGTGTACCAGGGTGTCCCACGCTGGCAGCAGGGCCACCGGCCCGCGCCGGGTCTCGTTTGCGGGGAGCTAATGCGATAACGGCCCCCGGTGCCCAGCTTGAGCACCTGCTCCCCGGCCCACGCCGGCCCACAGCCGCTGTGTACCTGCCTGCCTCCAGTCCCGCGTAATTACGCCTCGAGTGACGGATCACAGGCTCTCTCTCTCCTTCTCCTCTCATTCTACTCATTTAGTTTCTTTCCAAGTCGCAGCTTTTGTCTTTATCTCCCTTCTCACTTCCTTCCTCAACTGAAACATGTTATCGGATTTGGCTTAAAAAACTATTTTTTATCCTTATTCAGAGTAATTGTTTATTGAAATTGCACCAATTTGTCCATCTGACGTCATGGCCATGTGAATAGGCCCAGAATTAGGGCATTGTGTGTACGATTCTTAAGTGCATCAATTAAATTTGAGATTAAAATGAAAATGAAATAATTTAGTCCTTATCTGAAGTGAGCCATCTGGCTGTTGTGTGTCTTTGTATTAACATTTAGATGCACATGCAATGAAAGTGAAAGGTGAAAGTGAAGTGATTGTCATTGTGAAACATTGCAGCACAGCACACGGTGACACAACGAAATGTGTCCTCTGCATTTTAACCATCACCCTTGGTGAGCAGTGGACGGCCATGACAGGCGTCCGGGGAGCAGTGTGTTCCTCAGTGGCACCTTGACACCTCCTTAACCGCTAGGCCACCACTGCCCCTGGATTGGCTAAGACTCCTTGAGGCGAAAATCGTACTGTGAACGTATAATCCAAAATGTTATTTGCAAGTTTGGTGCATCCCTACGCACCTAAAGTGTGTTTTTTTTTGCCGGTGCTGCCATTGCCCCAAACGTGTGCCAGTTGTGGTGCCGCAGTGCCATGTCCATCAGCGGCTCTCGGTTAGCCTCGGCCTCATTACGCAGCAGGGTGTCGGGGTAAAAGACGGTGATTTTGCAGGCACAGCGGAAAGATTGAGATTCATGGGCTCCTGCAAGGCGCCTCTGCCTGTTCGTTGGTGAGGGATATTCATGTAAAAAAAAAAAAACCCTAAAAAATGAAAAAACAACAACAAGGTGCGGCTGTCGCATTTTGCATCTCCCTCATCGCTCGGTGTGGCGTTCCTGACAATACCCCCACCCACCACCACCCCCCTTTTTTTTTTTTTTCTCTTCACGCACAATCAGATCAGGAAGTTCAAAGCGTAATTTTACAGGTTTTTGAGACTCAGGAGACGGGAAAAATACACGCCCGCTTAATGAGTACATGACACGTTGATTAAAGCGAACACAAAACATTTTAATTGCTTACACCACAACTGCCAGTTGGCTCTGGCTTTAATTATTGGTGACTGTATTTGGTATAAATCTAATGTCAGCTATAATTTGTCCTAAAGAAATTCAATAGAGCCAGGAACGTTAAAGGAATATGCCACCACGTAAAAACAGAATTTACGTTAAATGTCAGCCTTGTCAGACATCATTCCCCATCGAGTCCTGCGGCCACTGAATACTCTGAATACTCCGGGGGAATTAAGTCAAGGTTTGTCTCACCTTTGATTTACCAGTCACACAAGAACGGAATCGAGAAAGCCAACATTCATGAAGCTGTTAAACACCATATGCAAGGGAGCCTTCCCTGAGACACTCACAGATCATGTGTAACAATAAATATATTGCAACCTCTACTTTCCTACTATCACTACCACTACTAATATTAATTTTGTTCATATTGTTATTAGATATTGCATGTGATTTCCAAACTTGATGCCACAAATGGGCATGATTTTGTTCAAAATATTACTATTCTTCTGGCAAGTGTGCTTCTTTTTTTAGTGTGCTTCAGTTGCCTACCAGCAATCAATAAAAGTTGCGTAAAAGCACGTCTGGGTACATCATTGCATTCAGGTGATTCAAATAATATTATAATTTTACGAGAGGCAGTAAAACATGATATATAACTTGGACACCCACCAACCCTGTGATGAAGCACAGCGAATTTGAATAAAAGCCTAATCCCTCCAACGTTTTCACCAGCAGAAGTACCTGGGTGCTGGCTGCTGTCCGCCATAAAGTTCACAAGGTTCTCCCACTGGAACCGTGTCACACATCTGTAAGCTGTGAACAGAAACACGGGGGTTGTCATGACAACTGGGGCACTGGTGTTCACCCGGTGTCTGTTATGGGCCAAGAAGTTGGTTTTATTCCGCTTTAAGACCCTGGCTAGAGACAATACTAAGTCATAAGTCATATGTCACCACTAAGTCATATGTTACCACAAACAAAGTCTGTTAAGTTAAACTTTATTTGTAAAAGTTTGCAGAGTCACATCTGAGGATCCCAAGTCCCCTAAATAAATAAGATCAATGTCATGAAAATGTATGATCACAATATGATGCTGTAATATGCTGCCAGCAATTATGTTGGTTTAAAAAAAAAATTAGTGTCATTTGATTTTTAACAACTCCAACAACAAATAAGGTGCAAAGAAATATCACTTTGTATATTGTATATATTTTGTATTGTATAATTTGTCTGTTTATAACCTTAACGACATGAAAGACAACAGTGGAAATAATGACAGATTAAATTGGGGTCTGTTTATGTGACAAGAGGACGTGGTGGAACGATGCTAATCAGCCCCCCGGTAAAGCAAATAAAATCACAATGATATAATATTGTCTGTCTTAGAAAGGAGCAGGTAGTCAAAGTCAGGCTTTGTATTGCACTGCAAGCACAGGACACAGTGCACACAACGAAATGTGTCCTCTGCATTTAACCCATCATCTGGATTGAGCGGTGGGAAGCCGTGATAGGCCCCCGGGAGCAGTGTGAGGTATAGTTGTTTTTAGTCTACATACATAACTCCACATGTGTTCATTCATAGTTTTGATGGCTTCAGTGAGAATCTACCAATGTAAATGGTCATGAAAATAAAGAAAACACGTTGAATGAGAAGGTGTCCAAACTTTTGGCCTGTACTGTATATTAGATTTTTTTAGTAATTAAATTTTGTTTAACTCAGTCAATATATAGTTCAAGTACCTAGTGGAATAGACAAAAACTAAATTTTCCTAATTAAAAGATTATTTTTAGTATTATTATTACATTATTGTTACAGTATAGACTCAAGAATACTCAACATCCATTCCAAACACGGATGATTTGTCCCATATTTTTTGACCAGTCTGCTTCCTTACCCACCAGGCCCCCACTGCCCCAGTAAGAATATACTCATTGTCATCTGAAAGGACGTGAGTCGTAAACTGGAGATCTAACCGTGAAGTGTTGTGTGACAATTACTCACCACAAACAGTTAGCTCAACTTTTTTTTTCCGCTGGTATGGTGCACTCATCACTTGGGGAAGTCTCAGTGTTGCAGATTGCTTTGTACAAGGCCATCCGGTAATGGATGACATCCACGTGTCCCCAAACTTCAACTGTATACATTTTACAAAGCAAAATGTAATGCTCCTACTGGATCAATATTAGTTGATGATGACATACCAGACATTACTATCAGAAAGTGAAGACAGGTTTGCACAGTAGCCTTCAAGCAGTAAAATGCTTTGAATTAGATGCCTGTATCTGTTCATTCCTCATCTGTGATAAAACAACAACTGAGGCAAAAGGCAAACTTGGACTTGTTCAATGAGTCGTTCAATTCCTAATTCATTTATAATAGTGCAGAAATCTTAGCATGTGCCCAGGTCAGATTAATAGTTAATGAGCCCTCTCTTTAGTTGCAAAGCTACAAAGAGAGAGAGATTGAAAACGAACAGTTTTCTCTCAGGACTGCTTAAAGAATATTTTTTTTTGTTTTCAAAATATTATATAGTTTTATATATACATATACATATATACATACACACACACACAAATTATATATATCTCACAATATCTCATCTCATTACATGACTCGCTGCTGTTATTCTTAGTTATTGTCTATTTGTTTATTACAGAAAAAAAACTTAAATTATTAATGGCTGAGCTGTTGTATAATCTAACTTATGGCATACCATCAGACAATGAGATCTCACAATATAGCACTCCCATTCACGTATTTATTTCTATGCTATTTAGGTTTTTAACCTTGGGCTAGCAAATGCATTCATGTAAATTCATGAGCAGAGCCTTTTCACAAACAGAAATTGGTTTTCAGGGTGCATTTTAGTTTTGAAGAAAAAAAATGTAATGGAAAAAAGCTGATGTTCTAGGCTCTTATGTGAATACTGGGCAACACCACCAGTTTCGTGGCTCCTGCTGCCAGCCCTTGTTTGGATAACTTTAATCTTCGGCCACTGCACTCACTTTTTTTTTTTTATTCCATTTTTTAAAAATGCTTGTTCAGGGTCAGATGCGACTTGATCCAGCCTTTAAAATTGATCCCATTTCCATTGTCCCCGGTGCTAAGGAGGGAACAGACACATTTCGCATTACCTTGACATAAAATCTCCTGCTGCTCTCCTCATGAAGCCCCGACTGCTTTTTCAAACACTTCTTCCGATCTCCCTGGAGACACAGCCATCACAGCATCTCATGGCAGCGGCGCTTTCAGACAGGAGTATAAATAGTTCCCCACCAATAACTGTCATTATCTTGTGTAACATCACCCCCCCCCCTTTTTTTTTTTTTTTTTTTTTTTTTAATCTAAAATCAAATGTGAACACTTCTGTGCCTCCGTGCGTCGGCAGGAATTCGGGTGCATTGCGCCAGCGTGTGCCCAGGTGAGGGTGCAGCTCTGGAACCTTCTCGGATCCCAGGGAAAATGTGGAGAGGGTCGGCGGGTGTGACGGGAGCCTTGCCTCTACGTTTATGGGGGATTGAATTCGCTTAATTAGTCATATATTTCTTTGATATTCTAAACTCACTGACCCAGTTTTCACATTGGTCTTAACGTAATCACGTTACGCATTTAAATGTGGATAAAAATCCGGGGTGTTCCAGGCTGCAGCGATGTCGGGCCCTGTTGCCCAACAGTCAGTGATCCAACCTACACCCAACTCCCACTCTAATCACGTCCTTATCTATGGAGCTAAAACCCAATTGCTCAGCTGATAGATTTCAACCCCCCGGTGCTCTTTTCAGACTCGCACCATACTGAAGCTCCTCTCTCATCCCTCTGGGGAACAGGGACTACTTAATGCTTTCTATCTGACACTGTGTGTGTGTGTGTGTGTGTGTTAGTAAGAGACAGAATGAGAGACCAAAAGGGGGTTGAAAGAGAGAGGAGAGGTGGAAAGAGAGAGAGAAAAGAGAAGGTGGCGTCTCGAGAAAGGAGTTATCTGATACGGGCAGGATCAAAAGACTGTCAGGACCCGTTTTCATCCCAAGTTCTCATACAGCGGTAAGGCCTGTGACTGTTTTGAACACTTCACTTCTACAGCATGTGAATAGCAAAAATGTAGACACCCTCCTTCTTTGTTTCCTCCCACCCTTCAAACACAACACACGCACACACTTCTGAATTCTGTTTTAGCATGCTCTCAATGGAATTTTCAGTGTAAGGTGTAAGGGTGCTGTGGGGTTTTTGTATTTGAGAATGTAAATGTGCAAAATTCAGGATTTAGCTCAGTGGTGCCATACTGGTTCCTACACTTCTATTTAAAAAGCTTTCATCAATTTTTTTTGTGTTTGGCATCATTAAACCCCTGCTTCATCATGACAAATTAAAGGGTAAAACCGGAATATTCCACCATTTTGATTTGGCTTCTGTATCCATTGCCAGTATTTTCAGTTTGTCAAGTTAAATTGATCAATTGATCAAAAAATTAAATAGGAAAAGTGATCCATGAAAGTGTATGCCTATTGCATAATAGGTACATTTCAGAATTATTATTGTTACGTCCCTGGTCTAGGGTCAGGGACATAGCAAATGGGACATAGGAGCAGAAACTCTCAAAAAAGGTCTGGTCAGTATATATTATTCTTGTCCTCTGGTCACAATCCTTCATTTCGCCAACAACACCATCCTCTCTTGTCCCAAAGCTGATGCCATTTTGAGTTCTCTTCCTTATTACAACCCACAAATCATGGCAGGAAGGGGGAGGAGTCTAATCATGGGCTAATGAGGGCTTCATGGGTTTACAGAGAGAAAGAGAGAGAAAGAGACACACACACACACACACACACACACACACACACAAACAGAACTCATGTATACTCTGCCACGGGACGTCACGATTATATGTGATTTAAAATGTACAACCCCAATTCTAGTGAGGTTGGGATGATGTGTAAAATGTAAATAAAAACAGAACACGATGATTTGCCAATCCTTTTCAACCAATATTCAATTGAATACACTACAAAGACTTTTGGCATTTTGAGTTTAATGCCTGCAACATGTTCCAGAAAGCTGGAACAGGGGCAGCAAAAGACTGAGAAAGACAGGAATGCTTAAAAAACACATGTCTAGAACATTCCACAGGTGAACAGGTTCATTGGAAACCGGTGGTGGTCATGATTGGGTATAAAAGGAGCGTCCCCAAAATACAAAGATACAGGTGAGGTCCCCAAAATACAAAGGTGAGGTTCACCACTTTGTTAACAGCTACGTGGGCAAATAGTCCAGCAGTTTAAGAAAACATTTTCTCAGCATACAGTTGCAAGGAACTCTGCTTAACAAAATCAAATGATTCAGAGAATCTGGAGAAAACTCTGCACATTTTGGCAAGGCCAAAAACCAACATTGGACTGTGACCTTCAATGCATCAGGCAGCAATGCACTAAAATCAGATATTATTCTGTAAAAGATATTACCACATGGGCTCAGGAATTCTTCTGAAAACCATTGTCAGTTAACACAGTTTGTCAATACATCTACAAGTTAAAACCTTACCGTGCCAGCTTCTCTGGGCTCAAGCTCATCTGCGATGGACTGACGCAAAGTTGAAAAGGCTTTGGAGTTCAGAGATGTTGTATCCTCTGGGCCAAAGAGGAAAGGACCATTCATATGGATATCAGCACATGGGGGGGGGGGGGGGGGGGGGGGGGGTTGTAAGTGCCCATGGCATGTGTAACTTACACATCTGTGATGGTTTGGGGGTGGGGGGGTGTAAGTGCCCATGACATATGTAACTTACACATCTGTGATGGTATGAGGGGGTGTGGCATGGGCAACTTACATATCTGTGATGGTATGAGGGGGGTGTAAGTGCCCATGGCATGTGTAACTTACACTTCTGTGATGGAATGAGGGGGTGTGTTAGTGCCCGTGGCATGGGCAACTTACACATCTGTGATGGTATGGGGGTGTGTTAGTGCCCGTGGGATGGGGAACTTACGCATCTGTGAAGGCACCATTAATGCTAAAAGGTACAGTACATACAGGTTGTGGAGCAACATATACTGCCATCCAAACAACTTCTTTTTCAGGGATGTCCCTGCTTATTTCAGCAAAGCAATGCAAGGCCACTTTCTGCGGTAAAAGAGTCCAGGAAATATACTGGCCTGGCTGTAGTCCACATCTATTGCCCTTTGAAAAGGTGTGGCACATTATGAAGTACAAAATATGACAACGGAGACCACTGACTGTTGAGCAACTGAAGTTGTACATCAAGCATGAATGGGAAAGAATTCCACCTACACAGCTTCAACAATTAGTTTCCTCATATATATATATGCCTGCCACCATTTGTGTGATGCTCTGCTGTTTAATTGCAAGCAGGCTTTAGCACTTTCACCAACACTCAACACTGAGCCATTGACTCTGCCCACATACTTTCCACTCGCTGCTCTAAGGCTGTATCACACAGGCTTTGTTTAGAAGTGTTGTGGTCCAGTCGCTGGATGCGGCTTTTGTTGGAGTGTTGTTGTGAGTCTGGTGTGGCCATTTGTCAAGGTTTTGTGGCTCAAGTATTGGCTGTTGATGGATGGATTTTGGTGAAATTTGAGAGACTAAAATACACTTTCCTCAAAGTCTACTGTTTTTGGAGCCAAATTAAGCTCCTTGAAATTGTGGAGTCTCTCCACAAAATGAAAGTTGAGTGGCTTCTTATGGTAATGGGTTGTGTGTAAGTGTTCCCATTGCCCAAAAATAATCGCCACGACATCAAAGATGTAATAAGAAAGGAGTCTTTATACAATGTCTTGTTCTGTTTTCCCTGGTTAAACTGGTATGATTTTATGGCTCAGATGTGCTTTGCTATTTTGAGCTACCAGCGTTATTGCTCGCTGAAGGATCAAAAGAATATTAGTTCAGTTCACGGGAAGGTGAACCGTAAACATCTGAATGGTATAGCCAACCCAGGAATGTCAGGTTAAATATAGCGTAGATATAGCGAGGAGGAGGGGGGGAAATAAAGGTTGCTTTCGGAAGGTATCGTCCATTTTGTCTCTGCTCGTCAAGGGTCGTTTGAGTGTGAACACTTATCATGCTAAGATACCCATTAGAAGTCGTGTCTCAGACCCAGCAGCATGATTAATTAGGAGAACACTTTCAGTGCTTTGAATGCGGGCCATGTTGTGCTTCTTAAAAGTGTTCCGCTACATTATTCTTTAACACTCATATCTGGAAGGCATTATGAAAATAAAGTACGGCGCTCATCAATATGCATGGAGAAAAGGGCTCATTTGTGCTTTTTGAAAGTGTTGCATTTGTTAGTTGTCCATCAGCGCAGCGTAATGGCAAACACCTTGAACAAGGGCAATAAGCGCTGAGTGGTTTTTGGATGTGGAGGTTTTTACATACAGGGAATGTAAACCCTCGTTATGCACATTATCTTCAGTTTACTGCTTCTCCATTTCAGCTCTCCCTTGAAGCTGTGGAATGAAACAAAGTGAAATAAAAGTTGACAAAAGATGTCGCAAATTTAATTTGTCATCATCCAATCTACAGTGACCACAGTGTTTGAGCTGCTGAATTTTCGCAGGGTCTATAATTGCTACATTAAGCGTATTGTGAGCTCTAAAACATTATGGGCACTATTTTCAATCTGGCACTAAGTGCAGCACTAAGCGTGGGACTTGTTCACTAATGTAAAGTTAAAGGTGTCAACAGGCTTTACATAAATACATGCATTCATCACACAAAAACAAAACATTGTGTTCTGTGTGGCAGAAAGACTTGATGAGTACCAATTCGTTCATCTATGCTTGTAAATATCGAAGACACCTTGGACTTTACGTGTGTGAACAAGACCCTTAGCGCATAGCACTGCGTTTTAGTGCCATTTTGAAAAAAAGTGCCCTATATCACAATTTCATTGGCTGAGAGGACTACTGGGACTCGTTGTTCCACGTAATCTTATTGGTTATGGTGGCAAACACAGTGTCCCGCATGACGCACTGCATTACCATTAGTATTTGTCAGCATCTAACATGAACATTGACATTACAGCCATATTTAAAATGCAAAATTCATTGAGATGGGTTGGGTGAGCAGCAACGCCCATGGCTACATTGTACATCATCGTCTCTTCTAACTATTTAGAGCCATAGGCAGTTTTAAGATGACCTCAAGGTGACATGAATTGCATATTGGGAGATGACATGACGTTAAAATTATGTTCAAGAGGATGAATAGAAGGCTTAATAGATGTTTATTCATGAACTGGAAGCCAATGTCCTTGTTAATCAGTGTCTTTTTTGCTTTTATATTCTACCACAAGGCACTTTGTGTGATGCACGGCAAAAGCTTTCCAAGCAAAAAATGTATTCCAGATTTGATCCTTGATTTCTACAGATATGTATAGTTGAACCATTAAAGCTGGAGAACTTGATCACTGTCAGACCACATTGATGCATATTGCTCCATCCCTCATGTTATGCTCTGTCCTTCAGACCAGATCTTGGCCTCCCAGACAGTCTATAGGCTGTATTTCACAGTCCCTATAACTATGGGCGAATGAACTTCCAAGGTACTTTTTTTAGGTAGTGACCTGGCACCTTGCTATCCCATAAGTAACTCCTAGCAATTTGGAATGAGTGCACTAAGAGGATCGCCTAGAACTACAACACTAGGAACTACAAGTGAAATGAAAGTGAAAGGGATTTTGATACACAACACAGCACACGGTGCACAGAACGAAATGTGTCTTCTGCTTTTAACCATTATCCTTAGTGAGCAGTGGGCAGCCATGAAAGGCAGTGCACACAGAGCAGTGTGTGACAACTTTAGTGGCACCTTGGCAGTTCAGGATTTGAACAGATTTAAGTCTGCTTACTTACCAGCTAGGCCATCACTATACCCAAATAAGGATAAACATAACATAGTTATACATAGTTTACATTTTTATGGACACACTTGTTGATATCTGATATCACTTCACAGTCGGTGCTAAAGCTTAAAGTCTTAAAGTGAAGTGATACACAGTAGCACAGCACACGGTGCACACAGTGAAATTTGTCCTATGCATTTAACCCATCACCCTGAGTGAGCAGTGGGCAGCCATGACAGGTGCCCAGGGAGCAGTGTGCTTTGATCAGTGGCACCTCAGTGGCACCTTGGCGGATCGGGATTTGAACCGGCAACCTTCTGATTACGGGGCCGCTTCCTTAACCGCTAGGCCACCACTGCCCACCAAAGCAGCCAGAATGATGTCCCTAGGGGAAAATCAGTTCTTGGTTTAAAAGCATCTTATGTTGATTCAGTTGAGTCCATTTCTCACCTTCTCCATCCTAGTCTTGCTCTGAACAGTCATAGAACAGGAGTCAAGCACACAAGTATATTGAGCACCCCTATAAACCGAAACCTACCACGAGTTCCCATAGCCTTACCTTCATAAACAGACTCATGACTCTATTTCTGTGCACCAGTGGGTCAGTGTCTGCTCTCAAATTAACAGATGCCTTCAAGGAACATCTTTGGTAACTTGCGTGGATAGGCTATTGTTGGTAGAATCAGTTTGACCTTTCTAGATAATCCCACATTTCTTCTACATGAATCAGAAAAGGAATTATTGTGTAGGTCACCATTCTGTGACTAAATCAGCTCTTACTTCTAATTTCTGAAGGTGTCCTTTGGTATCAAGGCTTTTAGAAGCAGATCCTTCAAGGATTGTGTGGTAGAAACCTAGTGGGGTAAAACCTCTGATCCAGAAGTCCACAAAGTCACAGGTTCAAATCCCACTTTTTACCATTGTGTCCCTGAGACAATTAGTTGTTCAAACCTGAGGGTGTTCAGGGGGACTGTCTCTGTAACTCCTGATTGTAAGTCACAACAACAACAACAACATTTATTTCTTATATAGCCCAAAATCACATACAGTATGTCTCAATGGGCTTTGACAGACCCTACAGTTGACACCCCCCACACTTGACCCTTCTGCACAAGGAAAAACTCCACACAAAAAAAACTCTAGGAGAGAGAAAAAAAGAAAGGAAGAAACCTTGGGAAGGAGTGATACAGAGAGGGACCCCCTTCCAGGGTAGAGTGAGCCTGCAAATGGTGTCAGTGCAGGGTTGGATATGATATAATGATAAGTCCTATGGTTGTAGAGTTGGAGAAGTCCAGGATGTATTCAGTGTCATGGTCTAGATTACGTGTCCGTAATGATGTTACTGGTCCATTTGAAGATCCCTGAAGCTGTAGTTGTAATGGTGGTGGTGGCTGTGGTGACCCTCTGGTTTGTTTCATGTTTTGTCCTTGTAAAGCAGTTATCAGGAACCAGGATTTATTTGCTGGTCTGATCACTGGGGTCTGCCAGTCACTCTGGATGAATGCTGAAAATCCTGTTCCTCAAAGCATACCTGAACAATTAATTTTTTTAAATGTAGATGGTGCTTAATTATTAGTACTTAAATTGTACATTATGTTTGCTTGGTCTGTACTTTATAGTGTAACTTGTTCTGTAAAGCACAACCAGAGCAAATTCCTTCAGATGAATAAAAGAACCCAGTGGATAAACAGTGCTTTAGAATAGGCTTCCTTTGGTGGTTTTATAACAAGGGCCATTAATTTCAAAATTGGTCTTTAGAGTCATTCAGAACCTGTTATTTCCCACCAATTAAGCTTGTTCTGACCTTTCTAGGCTAACATATTTTCTCCCTAGAATAACTATACCTTAGAGTAGGTTCTAGAATACCATTCATCCCTAAAATTTCAAGGGAAATGTCTAATGTTCAGGAAGAACAAAGGTTAAAGTAGAATTTGAAGAGTATCTCATAAGGGCTTTAATATGACATTTTCTGGCAAAAATGTTCTGTGAATATGACAATTAGAGGTGCTGGATTGCATTTAGGCTTTTGAAATCTGTCATATTCTATAGGGTTGCGTATCACAAGAAGATTGCATGTTTTAACTAATTTAGCTTTAGAATACATTGATTCAGGGGATGTATGTAGGGCATCACCTGTGCACCTTGCAATTTACATGGCAAAACACCTTAGAGAAGCTAGAACTAGAACTAAACAACAAAAATGAACAAAGAAGCAATTGCAATGACTTGCAAATCTGACCAACAACAATCCTGTTGTAATATAGATTCTAGCACATACTTCTTTTATTGCCGCCCATTAGTCTGTACTTTTCAATAAAGAATTCTATTACCAAAATAAGGCCAATGCCCCTTTTCCACAGCATACCAGCTGGAAACTGAGGATTTCCCTAAGACCATAACTACTGACTAAAGTGTGAACTCATGTGAATATGTGTCGAATCTCAGACCCGACTAATTGGGGTTTAATAGTGCTAATGGACCTTGAAAGTGCTGTCTAGAGTTCCTACTGGTGTCTGACAGTTTCTTGGCAGTCCTGTCTCCTGAAGGGTTGAAAATCAGTGGGACAATAAATTATCAAATTTCAATTTCACCTGGACAGAACCTTAACATATTGAACAGGAACGTACATAATTGCATTCCCCATTTCACACTCTAGCAGAGAACCAGCGACGTATCCAGAGAATCGTGTTTCTGTGGTTGAGTTTTTTTTCCCCCCTCTTCTGACGCGGGTCTTTCTCTGCTTTCTTCACAGCTGGAACAACATACATCTTTGGCAAAGGGGGAGGCCTGATCACATTCAACTGGCCTGCCAACGAGCGACCGAGCACACGCACGGACCGCCTGACCGTGGGCTTCAGCACATCACTCAAAGATGGGATTCTGGTCCGCATCGACAGCGCCCCCGGCCTAGGCGACTATGTCATGCTTCATATTGTGAGTAAACTCTATCCCTTTCTACAGGCTTTTGTCCCAATGCGTGGTCTCAGGCCTCACCAAAGCTCAACATCTCATTACCGAATCCCAGCCTGCAGGTGCTTCCTGGCACGCCTTGACAGAAGCGAACGGACACGTAGTACAGACGTGTCAGCGCAATGTAAACGTCATTTAGCATTCACAGCAGTACCGCCGCGCTTTCGAAAGCGTAGCCTTGCTGAGTAGAAATCGCTCACGGCCAGCAGCTTGAGGTTTTTTTCTCGCCCACGATCGCAATTATTAACAGTTAACCCGCCATAAGTTAGGAATCACAGACGATCTGATCTGTGACATTTCTCCGAGTGTGTCGAGACCTTTTTTAAAGGTGTAGTCATCTGTGAAAGGCGATGAAGATTATATTATCTAAAATGATGTGTTTATTAGCTGTAAGATGTGTTCAGGAGCTGTAATAAACTTCACAGCACAGAAATCACTGACATTTTACTGATCTCAGTTTTACATAGGTTGACCTCACCTATTAAATCATTTGGGTGCTTATCCACTGTGCTTTTTCTATTCTGTCCTAGCCCAGACTCAAACTCTCCTTTTTTTGTTGAATAGTTGAATATTGATCAGAGAGGGTATTTCTAATCAGAAAAATCCAGCTTAGTTTTAGTCCAAAATACTGCTGTTTCCTGTAGGTTCCCTGATCCATTTCTGAGTGAAAAAGTGCTGTTGCCATAATATGTAAGGAAGTCAGCATATCGCTATTATCAAAGAAGGCGTTCTACTGTATGAAATCCAGATTTACTGCAGCTTAGAATAATTACTCATCAAACATGACTTATATTTACATAAAACAGTGATTTCAATGACACAACACCATACTGCAGAGCAATTGCTGTTGTTGACATGCGTGGATGCTTGAATATTTATTGAATATTTATGACACTTGACACTTGATAAAGATACCCATTATGCTTTCAGGCAGGTCTTCAATTCAGACAGAAATTTGGCAAGATGTAGGGCTTTCTGCGGAATAAATAGAAGGAGAAGTGCCGCGATTCCAGCTTTTAAATAATGCATTGGTGACAAAAACAACACATCTACATTTTTACTTAATCTCAAAGGAGCAACTTCGGTCATTTCATAAATAATGCAAGACCATTGTAATCGAAGTACACTCACATATTAACCTGATGTTATGAAAAATAATGCAAGATGTTGGTTTTTTTCCCTTCAGCCAGCTCATCCTCATAAATAAATCATGGAAAATCACACTCTTGAAAGCATATTACTGTATATGATACAGAACAATGCAGGTTTAAGATGCTATTTTCACACTGGCGCTAAACACAGCAGTTCACACTTGGCATTTGCTTGTTTTCTAGTGTAAAATCAAGGCTCCTCAGGGTAAAACAAAATGTGATTTTTAACAATGTTTGCACGTTTAAATCATCCAGAATGAGGAAGTAGCATGTGTCAACGGTTAATCGTTGGGCTCCTCCCACTTTAAACACTGGTTATACAAGATAGCGATAACTACCAAGTGGTCCTTTCTTGCTTCTTCTATTTACGTAAATCGTGAGGACTCCTTTGCCCACCATCAAACAAGCCCCACACTCAGTGGGTAGTGCATTACTTAGGGCCAGTTTGAAAGTAGTGCCCGCCATGATAATTCCTTCTATTCCATAAAATGGAATTTGCGATCTCGGTTGAGTTTTGCTCTTCTGCATTGCCCTGAGAAGAACACATTTAATTAGACTGACCCTTAAAAGAACAACCTTGTACTTTAACAGGCCTGGGAGGACTCCATCTGTCCACTGGTTTTATTGTGGCACAGTGTGGCCGGTCCGCTGGGAGCCATGCATTCCTAAATTGAGCAGTAATACCCTGCTCATCTCACTGCGCTCTCAGCTCACATCCCCAGACAGGCCCAGCCTGTTAGTTTATAGCCGATGGATGATTGGAATAAGTGGCTTCTGCCAGACTTCAAATGTGGTGTGAAGGAAATCGAGGTTTCTGTTACACGTGCGTCCTTTTTTTATCCTGAATTAATTTGTACAGGGATCTTTGAGGAACATGAAGGGGAATATTTTACTAAGAAGGATGAAAATGAACACAAGGCTCATGCTCAAACTCCCTTCCAGCTGGCTACATATTTAGAATGATAATGCAAATGAACAATTGTGCCTGTTTGTACATTTGAATATAATTTCCCCTGAAATCTGAGGCTGGTGTGGTGTGGTGCAAATCAGACAACAACATGAAAAGTCAGGCAAATGCTCTGGAATTATCATGCACTGTGTGTCATCCAAGATGCATGAGTAATTTCCTCCAAGATTGCTACTGTATGTTTATGGCACGTAACAACATGCAATGGTTCGTCCCAGTTCGAAACAGTGAACACAAATGCAATCATCCTGTTTTCAAATCGACATCTATATTTTGTTATTTCAGTTTGGTAGAAAATAAGCATTCAGTTTTATTGCAGAAGAAATCTCAGAGTTGATATTTTAAAATTAAGGTGACATGGTTGATGCAAAAGAGATTCATGATGCATTTTAACAAGTTTAGAAGAAAATGAGTGAAAATGAGTGAAGTTCATTTCAACAGTGATTTCAGTGAGTGCATCTACTTAGATTTTATTGCTACACAGTTGCAAGGATGGAGTAAAACTAGGCTAATAAAGAGAAGTGGCTGCATTTGTCCTCATTTTCTAAATGTGACTGGTTTAGAAGTAATATACACCGAGAAAAAAACTACTGGCTAGTGGTACATTTGTAATTGTGCATGTATAGAAGTGTAAATCTCTACTCTGTAAAACCCTCTGACAGGCTGATTGTGAAAGTGAAGTGATTGTCACATGTGATACACAGAAGCACAGCACACGGTGCACACAGTGACATTTGTCCTCTACATTTAACCCATCACCCTGAGTGAGTGGGGAGCCATGACAGGCGCCCGGGGAGCAGTGTGTGGGGACGGTGCTTTGCTCAGTTGCACCTCAGTGGCACCTTGGCAGATCGGGATTCGAACCGGCAACCTTCTGATTACGGGGCCGCTTCCTTAACCGCTAGGCCACCACTGCCCCAGATTGTCCAGATGGTGGTTCTTGTCCCCTGGACCTCTGATCTTACCAGGTTCACCGGCGTTGTCCTCATGCACAGGCTGCCATTTACTCTCGTAAATGTGCGTCTCTTGACCTTTCTGAGTCACCAGAGACTCTATGGAATACCTTGTTGGACACTGTCCCAGAGACATGGAAATGTCAGAACTTGTGGCCTCCAGACACACAACTGCAAAAATGCAGAACTTTTTTCCTTTAAATCAGACACAGATTTTGTCACACTGTTTGCCAGCCTTTCACAGAGAACATTCTGACCATCCATGTGCTCATAATGTATAGTTTTTTTGTGCTCAACATAGCAAAGTGTTTTAACTTGACCCTCGGATTTGGACAATGAACAAACAGGGCAAAAGTATATTTCTCACACCATGTGTCAAAATATGGAATGTGTCACAAATTTAAAGGTAATTATGAAATTTATTTATGCTCTCATACAGGTCTTAGTGGTCCCCTAATATTATATCTGAAGTTTCTTTCTGAAATTATGTGTTCACAACAGAACTGGCTGTTCAGATGCTTCACATGCTTTCAAGCCATGACGGTCGGTGGAGTTAGTTTTTTAGGGGAGGGGCGGAGAAAGCAAGAGAAACGGGAGGTAACCTTTCGCCTTATGACGACATAAGGGGACAAATTCCAGATCCGACCTTCTTAGCTGCTGCTCTCTGAGCGCGAAGCAGAATGACCAAAGCAGTATTTATACAAATGACCATTTCTAGCCACTGCAGGATCATAGACAGGCTAGGGGAACTCATATTAATGTTTAATAATCTCACAAAGTGAAATTATTATAATAGGAGACCTATTATTATCAGTTGAGTTGTACAGACACGCTGGATTGTTGGTGCTTTGTCCAATTAATCAAAAAGTGCAGAATATACCATTGCTGAAATGAAATGAAAATGAGACGCAAAAATTCACAAAAGTTTAAAATTCGTAGTTACACGCAACACAGGTCATTATGGAGCCAATTAACCAAAAAGAGATCTTAAATGTCTTAATATGAAAATGCTGAACTTCGCATATTTTTTGGGTTCTGATGTGAGCCTTAAACTCCTGCCAGTGTGTGCGCACGCGCAAACGCGCCATCTGCTCATGGACATATTTGCCAAGGATTCTCCCCTTGCATCTGCACAAAAGCAGCGACAGGGAGGGCTCTCCTGCTGCTCAGAAGAATTCCACAGCTCAGCAGAATCATGCAAATGCCTTTCCGTGTTGCAAAGGAAAAAAAAAGTAATTGGAGAAAGTTTTCTGAGCAAAACAGTTAAATGCATTTATAATTCACCCTTTGCCTCCTTTGTAGTCTGCGACCACCGCTGCCTGCATCGAGTTGCACATTCGTGGAAAATGTTTCCCAGTCATTACCGGCAAATGCCTTCATTCCTACTGTTGCACAGTATGAAGTGAGTGTATAATTAGGATAAAAAAAATAAAAGGCTTCCCACTAAATCTACAAATTGCTTCAGCACACAGAATGTTGAGAGCTTTCCATGAACATGGGTGGTCGGAACTTTTCTAATTTGGCATTAGAATGTGTTTTTGTGAAGTAATATTTAGCACAACCTGCCGTTTATCCCCTTTTCACTCCTATCGGGCTCGATGCGTTGCTGTTAAATACATTCTGTTGGTGTTTTTTCGGTTTGGCGCTACGCTGAAGCTTGCGATCAGTCAGTTTGTATGAGTGAAGAGTCGTTACTTGGATGCTCCACGCATATTGACAGCGGGCCAGGAGGATGAACTTGCTGCCAAGTGTTTTGACTGAAATCCTTTAAAGGGGGGGATGATTTAGGAAACCTCTTGCCTCCAATCAGCTGTTGTCCTTTTGCTCTTTGGCTATGCTGAGTGGAGCCTGCGTACGGATGCAGTTACAAACTGTTATTTAGACACATATTTCTTCCAACAAGGGAACACAATTTTAATTATTTGGAATATCCCTTGATGTTCAGCCTACAAGATAAACAAGGAAGGTACAAACAAGACTTGGCGCTAATGTTGTGTTTCTCTGAAAATTATCATTAACCCATCTTATGTAAATTGTAAAAGAAAAAATACAGTAAATGGAACAATATGCATAGTTTTGTTTACACACATTAAACACAATATACATAAAGCATAAGCAGGCATGTACATAGCATATGGGAATGTTCTGTCCATTGCAGTATATATGGGGCAGTGGTGGCCTAGCGGTTAAGGAAGCGGCCCCGTAATCAGAAGGTTGCCGGTTTGAATCCCGATCCGCCAAGGTGCCCCTGAGGTGACACTGAGCAAAGCACCGTCTGCTGTGTGCTGCTGTGTATCGCAATGACAGTCACTTCACAATGTGAGTTGTGTAATTTTTGTGAGTAACCATTTTGAAATGGTTCATTTTGCTTTTACTTAGTACATTTTTACCCAAGTATTTTACTTCACTACATAGAAAACCCTGTTACCGAGTTAAACGTGAAGAAAAAAATCAATCTGAACTGAATGGAAATTGCGCAGGCATTCGTGTGTAGCATTCCCACTATTGTGTCGTACGGTATTATGCTCTTCTCTGGGTCCTAGTGCCTGTCCTTACAAGCCAATGAAAAAAAGAAATCTGAAAACAGCAGTATTGTATCTGGGTAAAATGCAACACAACTGATGGAAAAGGCATCATTGAATTCTTCGCGTTATTCTGCTGCGCGTAACTAAATCTTCCGAAAATATTCTTGCTCCCATCCATAGGAGCTTCTAGCATCACACTTCAAGCACACACACAGTAAGTCATCTTCTGATTTAATGTTTCATCTAATTCACAGCTTGTTTGACTCAAACGATTACAACCTGACTGCTGTTAGAAAATGTTGCCCAGATAATTAGCATCAGTTTTTTATAGTGTCTGTAGCCTAATTTTTTACAGCCTGGTTTTCAACACCTGTCCAGAACAAGTAGTTTCTGTCATATTTCGTTATCACAGGATGACTGACATATTCTCACATTTTAATCATCTCTCTCTGAATAGACTAAATAATTTTATTCAGTTGACTGTGCCGTGCATCAAATCTTCTCTCCCACAAGTTTATAAGAACAACAACAAGTTGGGTTGGCGGTTAGATGGCGGTGTTGGGGAGGTGTAGTGCAATGTCACTCTTACCTGTCTTCAAATCTTGAGAGCCCTGCAGACAGCTCTTTGTGCTCAAGCGCGAACAAATCAATAACGGCATCATGCAATACAAAACATGCCTGCACCGTCGGACAGAGGTGTGAGCTTATAAACTTTCACATGAAATCTGCTAAAGCATGTGGTGGCAAATAGAGTTGCCTACATATGCTTTTTGTATCCCAATCATTGCTGAAACGGAACATTTACATTTTTCAGCATTTGGCAGACGCTCTTATCCAGAGAGACTTTTATAGGTGTTTTAAATGTCCATCAGGTCGTAGTGAATGTCCATCACTACGACCCGATCTTTAGACAGTGTTCACATAACAACTTGAATGTAGAACGTTTCTGTATTTCATAGTCCAAATATTTTCTAAACAGGAAGGTTTTCAGTTTTCATTTGCAAGATCTTTAATGACTGGCTGCTCGGACATCTGGTGGAAGTTCATTTCATCACCTAGGAGCCAAGACAGAGAAGAGTCTAGATGGATGCTTTTCTAGTGCTTTGGGAGATGGAGGTACCGGTGGAGCAGTGCTTGAGGATCGGAGAGATCGTGGTGCAGAGCGAGGAGTGATGAGAGATCTGAGGCTGTTGACACTTCCTTGACTTTGTAGGCAAACATCAGCATCTTGGAGGCCAGTGGAGGGAACATAGCAATGGAGTGCTGTGGGAGAATTTGGGAAGGTTGAAAACAAGTTGTGCTGCAGCATCCTGGATCAGCTGGAGAGGTCAAGTTAGCAATAAGAGCAAGACCAGCCAGGAGTGAGTTACAGTAGTCCAGTTTGGAGATGATCAGAGATCGGACATGTATCTGAGTAGCCTGACTTGATAGAGATGGATAAATCCTCCTAATGGTGTAGAGAAGGAATCTACATGAACGAGAGGACATGTGAGATGAGTGGGAAAAATGAATTGTTTTATTGGATGGTTAGAACATAGTCTGTACATTATACTGCCTACAAGTTGAATAAAACAACTTTTTTACATCAAGAAATTTAAACTAAACAACTAAACTTTTACTCAAAGTACATTTTAAAGTATTTTTTTTTACTTTTAGTCAAGTAGATTTTTAGATGGGTACTTTAACTTATACTTGAGAAGAATTTAAGTAGCAATACTTTTAGTTAATTATATCTTTTTTGTACTTTTTCCACCTCTGCAGGTATTGTAGTAATAAGTCCTTGTATGTGCGAAACGTATTTCCAGATAATCAGATGTAAGAGGTGTTTTTCCATTGATTGCCTTTGGAACAGAGACAGCTGCCTTAAGCAAATTATGCAGCCGAGGCCATTAATTTAATCATCTGTCACTAAATTATTTGGACAAAGACGCTTGTTCAATTAATCTGGAGTTATGGCCTGATCACACAGGGCTGTTCATTATTACCCTATTATTCTTTTTTTTCCTGTCTTTGTAGTTCATTCATCCGTTCATGAATGACCGAGGGCTTTGACATGTCTCGCTGGATTCTCTGAAAGAGCCTTATGCAGCCATTACCATTTCACAGCAAGGTTAAAAGCACTTGACATGGGAGAGATCAGGGCAAATGCTCTCAGAGGTTCTTTTCATGTCTTGGCATTCTCAAAGGATCCAACTTTAATCCCTATTACTGCTGGTTTATGAATCAATATTGCAGGGTTTAGTGTTACCTTCTAATACTATTTGTAAGATGAAACCTACGTCTCTGGCTGGAGGCCTTGCATTCCTCCTCAGCATCCTGTCATCGTCAGGATACATGAAGTCCAAGTCCACAGACTTGTGTCCGTCACATTGCTGGAAAATAGAATATGCCTGATTGTTTCTGTTTCACACTTGTACACACATACACAAACACACACAAACTGAACGCGCCAAGCATGGGCATGGTTTGATTTACAATATATTATATAGATGAAACAAGACAGAAACACAATCATTATGTATATTTGCAGATGCACGTCTGAGTCTATGAGTGCTGTCTCTTATCAGGCTCCTCCCATTTTCGATATCATTAATGATCATGTTCTGGGTGAAAAAAAATAAAATAAAACATCAAAGAAAGGATAGAGTCTCGTCTTCAAGACATCAAACTACCAGGTATTAATTTCTTCTTTTACCTATGCATTTATGCAAATCCAAAGGACACCAGTTTGAAAATAGTGCCTGTTATATATTGCCATTTTTCCTTCTTTACTAGAACTAACAGTAACTCCCAGAGTGCAGCAGTTTATTCACTGTTTATTTCACCATTTATTAAGTTTGATTAATAGCAGACAGCTCTCTTCTTTTCTTATTTTCCCATTTCTGGTTACCCACAATCCTATAGCCCATTCTGTATAGCCCCACATACACAACGGTGCCCTAATAGTGGCCAATCACTGTGTGATTAATGTAATCAAAAGAAGTGGAAATGTTCATGTTCCTCTGTCCTGAATGGCCCGCTTGACTCTGAATTGGTGGGGGCGAGGTAATGCAATCCCCCCTCCAAGGTACTTTTGATCTGGAGGCTGCATTAAATTGGCAAGCAGATGAATATGAGCCATGTTTGAACGATGGTGAAAGCGAAGTGCAGATGCCCACTAAGGTCAAAGCCATTAAGCTCATTGATCCCCTGCTCTGGTTCAGTTAGAAATGCAGTGACATGAAAACAGAAGGGGGCAAGGCATGTTTCCTCACGGTTCGATTTCCTCATTTTACCACTTTTCACCTGTTTATTTGTCCTTTGACACATATCACCGAAGCTCTGCAAAGTTATTTTGGCTCTTTGTGGTAATGAAAGTGTCGCTGCTGTGATGTCAAGAGTCTTTCAGAATTGATTAATTAGCCCTGGTAACTCCATAGCTAATATTAGCCAAATGAAGATTCAGCGATGAGTGTGTTGGCTTGTAGTGTAATCAGTCTCGCTGGTCATTCATTTATTGTGCCAGCATATTAATCAACTCTTGCATACACAGGGCACACTGGAGTGGGACCAATTTGGGTGCACATGCGACCTAATTTCTCAATGGTGCGAGGTTACACCAGCTGTTCTTGGGGTGGGGGGATCTCAGGAAATTCTGTATGGTTCCCTAACAAACACACATTAGGTCCATGTCGTATTCTAAACCAATCAGAGATGGTGAAGGGCTGAACGGTCGCCTCTAATTGGCCGTGGTCCGGATACTCCTGTACGTTTGAAAGTGCGCGTTCTGCAGTCGGACAGAGAGAGGTGAGTAGCCTGGACCCGGACAGATAGACAGAGTGGATGTAGCCACAGATAAGAGCTTTAATAAGGCCTTAAAAGTTAGACCCAAGCTCAACCTATACAGCTTTTTTAAAGCCTGAACCTGACATTGTGACGGCCAATGTTGGTCAACATGATTGTACCAAAATGCTTTTTTGCATGTAACAAGTGTTTTATACATGTTTTCTGTCATTTCTTTTATGTTTAATTTTTTTTTCACCACCTCAGCATCCATTTTTGTGCTAATCAGAAGAGTAAAATGACTTCAGCAGCAGGCAGCAGCTACCAGATTGTCAGGCCGAAAGGATAAGCCCTTAAAACACTTGCACTTTTAATTAATTTTTATTTTAATTCTTATCATCTTTTAATTTAAGCTCTGTGAATCACTTTAAACACTTTGTTTGTTTTGTTTGTGATGTAATTTCATAATGTAAAAAAAAACTTGCATGAAGGAAAAGTTTTCTGCCTTAAGCACAGAAGTTGCCCATGTTGCCATTTGGCATTCACCCCATGGTGATGGTAATTGTAGGTTCTGGAAGGGGAGAAAAATTGCAGCCAGTCAGACCGTTTTCCCCTGCAATCCTGTAACCATGGGTCTTGGCTTGAACGTGTCTGAAAAGCGTTTTCAGTTGCAGTGACCTCACTTTCCAGCTCTGATTTCCAATGAATCCAAAAATTGTGTAGCAGTCTCTGAGCAGCATATCCTACTCAGTACAGTAGTATTGGTACCATAGCGCCGCGTTCCTCAAGTCCACATTCAGTTGACTCATCATCAAGTCCTTCATGAGCTGCATCTAGTGGACAGTATGGGACAAAGAGCAAGGAGGACTTCTGCTGCTACTGTTTTTCGTCCAGCTCCCTGCCTGTTTATTACAGTTCAGGTTCAGGGTCACTGCGGTTCTTTAACATCTATTATCTAATGAACAGCATTATGTACTGAAATTTTATCCTTGCACATACACATTTTTAACCTTAGGTAAATATATAATATATATATACATGAATTTCACTTTTTTCATAAGCGTTCATCTAATTTTTGTTAGTTAATTTGCTTTTTTTCCCGTACGAACAATGAATATATCAAGAAAAGTTGGTGTTGATGTCATCAGTTATGTCCATAGTTAAGTCCATAGGGCAACCTTTTATCGATTTGATGTATATATAACTATTCTCAGATATTACCTTGGCGATGTGTGGCTCTTTCTGATGAGCACTGAGACTGTACTCAGAAGAAATGGCACATTCCGATTTGTCCTGTTATCATGTGCAGTCATTAAGTAATCAGAATGGTGAAAAGAGCAGGAATAAAAAGTGACATAGAAAAGCAGGACTGATTAGAAGCCAGCACGTTGCAGTCGAGTGAGAGGTATGGGAAAGTCGTGATTATGTCATGCTGTGCGTCCGCCTAATGTGTTGCCTTTCCTTTGGCAAGTTATTTCAGTCTGTGCATTACTGAAAATCAAGGGGAGAGAAGTGCTCCTAACAACCACATGAAGCAGATTTCTTTTGAGACCCATATAGAATAAGAGCAAACATAAGAATTTTTTCTCTTCCTTCTGCTTAAGAGCAGATCCCCACATATATATGTGTATGAAAAATTTAAACACAATGTGTGGCCTCCGGCAAGGGCCAGTTTGAAGCTAAGAAATAAAAGAGGAGAGATAAAACAACAACCTTCTGCAGAAGCTCCGGGTCATGTGGTCTTTGACCCTGTTTGGGGTTCTTTGTATTTGAAGGGGGTCTAATGATGACTCTCTTCTTCAGCCGAACTGCCGCAGACCATCATATAATTGCACGAAGGGAGTCGCATTGATTTCCAGGCAGCTGGAGCGGAGCCTTTGTGAAGCGGGAGAACCAGGTTACCCTGACCAACTGCAGATCTGTCCAGCCTGCTATTACAGGAGAGTCACCGACTCCTCCAGAGACGGGGTGACATTTCAGTCTACACATTCTGAAGCAGTGCTTTTATAACCCCGAGGATAAAGGGGCACTAACGGCCAATCAGAACAAGCGCTGTAACCCCTGAACCTCAGGTATCAGCACCACAGACAGCTCCCTTTTTATTATTCATGAGCAAATTAAAAGTAGAATACTGTGATTTTTTTTAATTTAATTTTCTAACACTAAACCTTCAACTTCATCAGTATGAATTCAAAACTTTTGAAAAACTTTTGTTATGGTAATGTCAGAGAAAGAAACAGAAACATAGACAGTTCAGTCTAAAACATAACACAGTCTAAAACAGTGGTGGCCTAGCGAGTAAGGAAGCAGACACCAAATCAGAAGGTTGAATCCCGAACCGGCAAGGTGCCACTGAGCTGCCGTGTGTTGCCGTGTGCTGTGATGCAGTGTTTCACAATGACAATCACTTCACCTTCATGTTCACTTTCACTTACTACCATTGTGTCACTGAGCAAGACACTTAACCCTGAGTGTCTCCAGGGGGACTGTCCCTGTAACTACCGATTGTACGTCGTTCTGGATAAGGGCGTCTGATAAATCCTCTTAATGTTAAAATGTCAAACAATCGGCAACACACAAAACTCCGGTCGGGAACACAGACCCAGAGCACCCCACAAAGTCAGGTTCATGACATTTTCTAGAAATTTGTCTCACTGAATTTCTGATTTTCTGATGAGCTATCAACCATAATCGTCATTGAACCCAAAATATTTCACTTCACATCTAATGAAATAAAGTATAGGCAAAGGTTTAAATATGTGCATTCAATTATGAAAACAAATTACCTTTATGATACTGTAACAGTCTTGAAATGCTCTAATAGTAAATTGATGCTGAGAAATTGAAGCCGAGATCTGCATCCTACAGAATAATTGTTTTGTCAAATTACCCGCATGGCTTTCTGTGACGTGACATTTTGCCTTTTTTATTTTTTGCAGTCGAATGATCCTGGCGATGTTTATGTAATAGTTTTGGTATGAAACAGCAGAACTGCTGTGTCTGAGTGTGGATCAGTCTGAAAGGAGCTGCTGTGCAGTGCTGCATACCAAGTTTGTTGTGAACCCTCAGAAGCTCAGATCGGCCTAAATGTCCTGTTTGGCCTGTGAATTTGTTGGATTATGGATGAACTCAAAAAACACTTTAACTTTTGTAAAGCTTTACTTTTTTTTGGCAGGTTGAAAAATAGATATTCAGTATAATTGTGTTTGCCTGAAAATCTAATATGATACGGAAGCATATTTATATGGTACCACGTTTTAGGAGTCAGAAGAACATTTGTGACCCTGTCCAATTTTGAAATATTCTGGGAAATTCATCTTTTGAAATTCATTGTTTCTTTTTTTACAGACAGAAACATTTTTTAATTATGCCCAAATTTTAAATATAAAAATTCTCCATTCAAACTTCATACCCACGATCGTGTATTTCTGATGATAGTTATTTTGTCCCACTTGGCATTTATTTTTATATAATTCCATACCAGAACATTATCCAAAAAAAATTAAATTAAATTGACCATTTTAACCAACACACTACATTTGAGTTGTGATGGAGGGTGACATTTTCAGGGTGGGTGACAGCTCTGCAGCTCTGGTTTTGACATTGAAGACTGGCAGCTTTGTGTGCCAACTGTACTTTAACACAGTGAACCATAATAGTCATGATGTAGTCATGTTTTATTCACACTGGTGCTTTTGTGTTTTCGCCAGCAAGCTGAAGGTGCTTTGCTTGGCGTATGTCTGTAATCTGACACCTTTTTGCCCTCGTTCTTCATTAGGCCAAAAAACACGTTCATGTTAACAGCAAAAGATACAGGGCAGGGAGGCGTTGTATGGAACGACGAAGGAGTGGCCCTCTCTTTGGAGTGGGTCGGTGTTTGTGCTCAACTTTTCAAACATGGAAAGTCAGCTTTCAAAAGGGGTTCCGTCCTTGACCTAAATGATGCGAGAATGGCAATACCTCAGGCACTTGTCTAAAATCCAGGGGTAAAAAAAAAAAAAGGAGCGCAGGATTTGCTGGCTGCCTTTGATGGATTGTGAGCGGGCCGCGGCGTACTTTTTTCTCACCATGTAAACCGTGCCGAGGAATCCCAGGAATCCTCGGGTTCTGCCTGTGTGCCACTTTGGTTGCAGTGATTGTCAGTGAGCCGCTGTGCTCGGAATCGCATTTTGGGAACTCGTTGGGACGCTCAGCAAAAAATCTTCAAATCTCGCCTGACGATGGGGGTGGAAAAGAAAGAGGTCAGGCGCACATGAGCCAACCTGTTAAATTAACGCATCAAGCGTTCGAATTATAACGTCTAAAAAAATAAATCCAACAGATGGTCATGCTATTTTAATATGGCCACATAATAAAAAATTTAAAAAAGCCAATTAGGCTTCAGAACGTACCAGTCACCCAGCCAAAGTTCACTTGTAAACAGTAGGGCCTGTCTGTACATTTTTTTACTCTTATTTGCAACAAATGCGTGTAGTAAAACGTGAGTGTTTTTTCGCACGGTGCGACACTGGCAGTAGCAGCCTAGTTTGTAGAAAAGAGGAATGACAGAGGTTATTGGCTATTTCCTCTCAGTGTGCTCGTAATCGTTTCATTTCTGCATGAAACTGTCTACCCTGCAAGTCGCTTGTAGATTAAACGGCGTCCCCATCTGCCGGTTATTTGGCTCCCGGAACACTTGGCAATCGAAGCGAAAACGAGGGGCCGCGTCTCCTTCGTGAACGCGTTGAACATCTCGCTGCACACGTGGCCAAGCTGATACCCATTCATATTAGTGTAGAGTAATTAAAAATAAAAAAATTCTGCTCGAACACCTCCATCCAGATTCGAGGGGACGAGTTCTGCTCGTTGTCAGAGTGGCGGGCCTCGAAAGCGCTTCGCCGCGTAGCGGTAGTGAGTGGGCGGGGCTTGAGATGTCTTTGAGAGTTGTTCATCAGCTGTGAACGTGTCTTCATTTGTTTTAATGAGACGAGCGCCCACCCCAGCTGTTAGGCCCGCCCCTTCCCCGTCTCTAAGGAGCAGCGTCCTCAAGGGCCATCATGAGCCGTCTTCAGCTGATACGCCGCGCCGCTTTGCCTCTCAGATAAATCACGGCACCTCTGATTGGCTGAAACCGACGATCGTTTCCCAGCTCTGGCTCTTTTTAATGATCATTAACGCCAGTCCTACTTTTTCAGTGCAATATATAAAACATTATGCCGTTCAACTTGCCTTCTATAATTAATGCATTAAACATTAATGCCACGAGCCCTGGTCTGAAGGTCTATTAAATATTAACATCACTACAGCTGGACATTGATCAGAAATGATGCCAGAATGACTCCAGGTTTTTTTTTTATTCAACAAAATAAAATGCATGAAACTTTTTTTTTCCTCAATGGTGCTAAAATTCGGGTAGCAACTACCTTTGGTGTATCGCCAATAAAGCAGTGACTTGCGATGCGTTTATGTGATCTGTGAAGACAGATTATGTGTTTGGACACCAGGTTTTGTCAGCTTGACCCCAGCACCAGCATGGCGTTCAGGTGTCTGTAGCAGAGAAGGTTTTTTTCCCCTTTTAGCCACCATTCTGGAGGTATACGTACGCCGCGCTTCATTTGCCTAATTGGCAGTGCCGCTATCAGTCAGTTCTCAGCACTGGCGGAGCCTTCTTCATTATCAGCTGTTTGCACACAGGCCCCTCAGCATGGGGCGGGGCCTTCATTTTATTGCAATTATTTCTTTTTTTTATCAACTTCTGCACGCGATGCAGAGGCTGCAGTGTTCGGCGACAGCGCGCCGATCGACGGCAGCGTGAAACGACTTGGTCGTTGGGGGAATGTCCAACACCAGCACACCAACTAATAATGCTTTTCTTTTTTCCCTGCGTGTGTCGTTAATGTTTAAAAGTATTTCATGTCGCTCTGGACCTGCCCAGAGGCAATTATATTTCTCCCTCTCTTTTTCTCTCACCCCACCACTCCCCGGTGGTGAACACACTACTGAAGTGGGGAGCGAAATTAAAGGCAGAAATATTTACAGCCACAAGCCCAAAGTTCAAAAGTTCCGTGTTAAAAGAAATTATGTTGTTTTTTTTTAGGTGCCACCGAGGTGCCACTGAGCAAAGCGCCGTCCCCACACACTGCTCCCCGGTGGCCTGTCATGGCTGCCCACTGCTCACCAAGGGTGATGGTTAAAAGCAGAGGACACATTTCGTTGTGTCACCGTGTCACACTTCACTTTCATTAACGTTTCTAATGAGGGTTTAGATATAAACATTATTACTGTGCACCGCCCAGAAATGGATCATCCACTGTCGTGGTTCAAGAATTGCCAAAATAATGCCAATATCCTCATGTCCCAGCAGAGGCTGGGGTCAAAAGATGGGGTGCAGATGCCTCACAGAATGTTGTTAAGGGCCTAGGCTAGGGTTATAAGATGATTTTTGAAAGCTGGTGATTTTGAGACCTTTATAGCATATAAACAACACAAACAAAAAAAATCATAAAACATGCTGTTTGTGGTTTTGTATTAAATAATGTACATTTAGTTTTGGTTTGGTGGGACAGTGTGTAACTATTGGTTGTTGCAGGTGATCAGTCAGCATACTTCATAGAAATCGGTTAATGCATAATACCTAAATACCTTTCCTATGTTTTTTTTTTTCTCAAAATTAATCAGTCTTGAAATAAAAACCTAAATCTGCCGTAATCCTTAAAAGAAAAAAAAAATCCAGTTAGACATTATTTTCCGCATCCTTTTTGTTGAGGAGTAGATGGTCCTCCAAACTCATGTTAAATCTCTGTAATTAAAATAAGATTTGAATAACAGATGCCTGTCAGTCCCTCTCAAACATTGCTATGGGAGCCGCATTTGACTCCGAATAAAGATGGAGGTTCTTAATGAAAGCTTTTTAGATGTTAAATGCAAAATGTAGGCAGCAGAATGACTGTGATCAAAAAGTAATGAAACAGTGCAAGGCTTTTATGAGCCCAAAGGTTGTGGCACAAAGTGGCTGTGCCTTGATTGCGCACCATGCGAGTGGAGAATAAGATGTACCAAAATGCATTTTCTGTGTTTCGACTCATTTTCCTGCCATTAAAAATTGAAACGGGACATTCATTTGCGGGACACGCGTTGGTTTGCGCCTCGGCCAGGGGGGCTGATCACGTTCATTGCTCAGTGAGTGTCTTTTTTTATGTGGAAAGTAATCATTTTTCAAATGCATTGTGAAGACTATTCCTATCATATAAAAAAAACAAAACAATATATATATATCTTGTAAGTAGTTAAAAATAATAACTACACATTGCTAAATATGTTTTACCTGATGTATTTTGGTTCATATATCCAACGGTTAATCAAATGATGCTATGGCATTTTAGATAAGTTAACTGAAAACTAAATGAAACAAATTGTGATGCACAGAAAAAAATCGTATAGAATGTGAAGATGCACACGCCTGCTGCTTACTTATTCTGACATGTTCCTATAAAACAGAAATTGCCAATATCCGTTTACCCGTTCTGTTGCCAGCAGATAAAGTACTCGGTTCTGTGAGAGGGGAAGAAATAAAAAAAAAAAGTCTTCCAAACGCACTTGAGAGCGCTGGCCCAGATTCCCCCATATACATATCATACGTGATGAATGCACGCGCTGCTGATAAACATCTCCCCTGATACGATTTATCATCTATCGTCATTTTCTATGCTGCCGCAGATAAGAAACAAGCCAGTTCTGGTTAACCGTAACCATAAAACATCCCAGAGAGCAGCGCTGCGGGAAGTAGCGCAGGAGGGGTGGGGCCTTTTTTTTTTTTTTTTTATCCACAGGTGCATTTAGAAGCTGCACTTTCTTCTTCTTCTTCTTGTTTTTAGCACTGCTTCTCAGCACTCTGGATGACTGTATCTGGTGGCCATGCTCGCTCCGACCCGTGGGGGCATCTGAGTGCAGGGCTGCAGTCTCCATCAGCCATTAATCTTCCTTATCTCTCTCTCCCGCTCTCTCTCTCTCTTGCCCGCACTCTCCTGCTATTTTATTTAACACTATTGATTTGAGCCACTTTCACCACATTGTTCAGATTAATGAGGTTGATTCTTCACCTCCAATGGCCGAGGTCACTGATGGGTGATGAATCCTTTTCATTAGGTGGACAGGTTTATCAGAGGTTAGCTATGTGTATGGATTACCTGGCATCAAGTTAGCTAACAAGCGCGCAGGTCTTCAAGTTTTCAAGGGCACCCGTCGTGCACAGATGCAAATCCTGATCTGATCACGGGCTTTCCGTTCTTTTCCAGGACCAAGGCAAGGTCTGCGTGACGTACAACATCGGCAGAGCCGACATCGTCGTGCAGGAGAGCAGCATGCCGGTCAACGACGGCAAGTACCACGTGGTGCGCTTCACAAGGAACGGCGGCAACGCAACGTTGCAGGTGGACAACTGGGCCGTCAATGAGCACTTTCCTTCAGGTAACCTTTCACCCACAGACCCCAACGTTCACTTCAACGTTCTGTGTAAGATAAACCGAAGACACCACATCGGTTGACAGAAAGCCTGCCATTTTGCACAGTGGCAGGTACAGACAAACAACAACATTTATTTCTTATATAGCCCAAAATCACATACAGTTCGTCTCAATGGGCCTTGACAGGCCCTACAGTTGACACCCCCCACACTTGACCCTTCTGCACACAAGGAAAAACTCCACACAAAAAAACTCTAGGAGAGAGAAAAAAAAAGAAAGGAAGAAACCTTGGGAAGGAGTGATACAGAGAGGGACCCCCTTCCAGGGTAGAGTGATCCTGCAAATTGTGTCAGTGCAGGGCTGGTGATGATTTGTAATAATAAGTCCTACAGTTGTAGGGTTGGAGAAGTCCAGAATGTAGTCCAGTGTCATGGTCTAGATTACGTGTCCATAATGATGCTACTGGTCCACTTGAAGATCCCTGAAGTTGTAACGGTGGTGGTGGCTGTGGTGACCCTCTGGTTCGTTTCATGATATGTCCTCGTTCAGCAGTTGTCAGGAACCAGGATTTATTTGCTGGTCTCTTTACTGGGGTCTGCCAGTAGTCTGGGCGCCTGATTCCGTGTCTCTGAGAAAACAAACAGAAGCAGCGGCAGACGGTTGCACTGTACGACCGATACTGAAATATGTGGTTATAGTGGTATATTGGTGCTACAATGGCCCGGTACCCTAACTAGGACAGCCTAACTAGGGTGAATTTAACTTTGTCTGTGTCTGTGTCTAACAGGGGGACTCTGTGATAAGCTGGACTTTATAATTGACACTGTGTCAAAGTGAAGTGAAATGAGTGTCTAGGACTTTAACAAAAGGCCAGAGAAAACAGATTTAAACAATCTCAAATACCACATGCTAGTTAAAACGTGCGCTTTTAACAGAGCATTTCGTCATATTTCGTGTGTGGTGTTTACCACTTATTAAGCGGCCTTTACATGATGATGTTATAAGACCTGAATTGCAGTCGCGGTTATCTTAAAGGAAGGTCGGGTTCTATTGTAATGTGTTCTACTACATATAATACTAATTACGTTTGTTGCTTGGGAGTTCTTTTCTCATGATGTGCTCCTAGTCTTGCAATAATGCCGTCATTGCTGGAATATAATGTCGCACAGTAAAGGGCAGGGTCCAGCGCGAAATGAAATAATAAAAGAAGTTTGTGAAGGACATCTTTTTTTCTTGGCTCTCTTGCATAGGGGCATTTGTCAGGTGGTGGAAGAACATCTGTCCGTCCCTAAGGGAACAGTAAGTCATTGTGGCCAGCTCGAGTACAGTGTACGCGGAGACCATCCCATCAATCCGGTCCCCTGTGTGGGTAGTTAATAGAAAATGATATTTCGCACGTCGTGTTCCAGAGCTGAACCGCCTGAAGATGAAGCGTCCTTCTTCAGGCTGATATTACCACAGACCTCCTTCAGGACGATCGTCTGCACAGCTGGCTGTAATGGCCGCTCAGAATCAGCTCGTCCCTGCCGAACGTGACCTGCCCTGTTCCTTCATTGGCTCTGTGCAAAGACGGACATGAAAAAAAAAAAAATAATAGATATTATGAAGATATTTTATGGAAAGTGAGCACCCAGTCTTGTCCTGTCACCCCTGATTACTTTGACTTATCACTGTGTGAATACGGGCCCATCTGCAGGACTTGTTAAAATTGCAGACTGGAAGGTGATAAGAAAAAAAACCTACAAGATTCACAGTAAGATGGCAAATGAACTGGAAACTAACAACTAAATGCAAAATTGGTTTAATGTGGTTTGTCTCTCCTGCAGATTGTAAATTTGTGAATCTGAATTCTCCCACAGTGAAGCGCACAGTGACAATAAGGGAATGGAGCACCCGCCCGTGTTTCCGTTTCTTGCCCCTCCTCTGTGTGAGCGCTGCGTATAAAATGGACGCGGGGACACTTTAAGGAAAGTCTGTCCCTCTCTCATCTCCAGGTTTTGGGCTCAGCCTGCAGCCCTTGTGGATTCAGTATAATGTGACAGCTGCGTGTTTCGCACCATTTTCACGGATGATGCGATTTTATAGCATTGCTATAAACAACAGGAAAATGGAGTTGTCTCTCAAAAAGTCTCTTTCCGAGTTCTTTCTTTGAATTGGTGGCAGTAATGCCATCAGAGAAGGGTGACCCTATGGCAGCTGACTTGAGAATGCTGTGGTGATGGGATGGCTAGACTCAGAAGTGGTCCAGGAGGACTCTCTATATATGCTTCCTTCTTTCATCTTTCAGTTTGGCCTCCAGAATACCTACATTTCATAAATTCTAATTAAATAATTTATCTGCCTTTTGTGGTTTAACAAAGTCGTAGCATGTCTCGACCTTGATTCTGTTTTTGTCAACCTTGGTTTCCACTGAAGGACCCCAAATACATTTTGATATTCATTATGTGGTCAAGAGTTAACTTGATCGACTCAATAAGTTTTAACATTGGAACATTTCTTTACTGTCACCACATAGCCATGAGCACAGGAATTATATCGCATACATAAAAAGAGAGAAACGAGAGAAACAGACTGCTTGCTACTTATCTGTATGTTCAGATTCTGGACTATTTGAACTCTTTGGAACCACGACTACTACCACACCAAACATGTAGATAGGTTATCAGCGCTTTCCTTCAAGCCTTGTGACTGACAGACTAGGTCATGCAATGTTAGAAAAAAACTCTCCATACACTACATACACTTATTTAGGGCTGAGACAGTAGTTCTTTTTAAACACGTGTGAACACATCCATCTTCATAGCTTAATCAAAACCTGTCATTCATTTTAGTTTTAATCATGAAAAAGAACTACATGTCAGGGCACACGTTGATACGATAGTCCAATTAAGGTGGACTAATTTGGCGGACGAATTGCTGATCTCTTAAATGTATTAATATTTTTATGATCTGAATCTGCCCGATGCTACCTGCTACGACAGTCCTTTTTGTCTTGTCTGCCTTGTTTTATGTTATACAGCAGGGTAGGACACGCGTCCCCCAGTGCCAGTGTATGCATACAAACGTATGCTTGTGTGAAGAATGGTGCGAAAGGCCGCCAGCGTGAAGCAGATGGTCCAGAAGAGCAATTGAGATAATATTTGGAGTAAAGAGACCAAAGTAAAGACTGTCTGCTGTTTGCACTTGGGCTGCCCCACACACACACACACACACACACAGCTGTGAGAAGAAAATGCCAATATATATGACATTACTTTCAAGCAGGCCCTCTGTTGACCTACTGCATAACACTGAGGCTCTCACCAGAAATCGCAGTTGTTGCTCATGGGGACAGTAAAGGGTGTCTGATAATGGCCAAGCATGCGCTACCTCAGTCTCGTCTCATATTTTAGCACCGTTTAATGATCAATCTGTTAAAAATTTTCAGAACTACACCTGTCATTTTAATGGCAGTCGTAAAGAAACACTCAAAGGCACAAAGGTGTAGGAAGAACAAAGCCAGGTTGGGAGTGAATAGACTCACTAATCACTAGTGTCTGTCGCACAGACCTTGAGGTTGGATGTGAGAACAGTACTTGATTCAATGGGATCGCAATTCAGATGTTTCAGACCATCAAGTCTTTTAATAACAATGTTAAATGTCTGCATACAGGCATAGTTCATATAGTATTGTATTTACCTGAGAAGAACTTAAAAAACTTTTAAATTCCTTTTCACTGAAAGTATTGGAATTTTTAATAACATTTTATTTTTTCTAATGGATTGTTTTAACCTTCATATTGTCTTTAGGACCATGGAGGGTGATGCTATTGGCAGATTAAGATCACTCAGGCGACTGGAGACAGATTTCTATTTCTTTGCTCACTCACTAAATCCAATGTCTTGGCACTTTTGGGGTCACAAGGCTCTTTCAGGTGTGATTCCCATCCCCAGTATGAATTCTGTTTAGTTGCCACAGTTTGATTTGCATTGAAGAACTCCTGCACGCTCTCTCAGATCGGCAAACGAAAGGAGACTAAAAATTCCTTCTTCACGGGGTCTCCGATTCCAATCATGTCTGTTCTCCGTTGTTGTCCCTGGCTGGTGGAACAACCTGCCCTCCTCCACACGACTAGCCGAGACTATCACCACTTTTAAGAAGAAGGTGAAAACCCTCTTATTCCAAAAATATTACAGACAAATCTAACACTTACACACGCACATGCGTACACATTGCACAAACAAATACAAAATGTATAAATACATTATAATTTTTCTTAGTCTAGCACCCAACAATCTCCGAGCATGCTCTTCACTGACAAGTCTAAGCCTTATCAGGGCTCTTAGTTTGTAAACTCGATATTCTATAGAAATCGAACGAGAATTGCTGGTGTCTTCCCATTGTAAGTCGCTTTGGATAAAAGCGTCTGCTAAATAAAGTAAAGTAAAGTAAAGTAAAGTAAAGAAGAACAAAAAAAAAGATTGTACAAGGTGGGCCATTTATATGGATACACCTTAATAAAATGGTGATATTAACGTCCTGTTAGTGGCACATTAGTATATGTGAGGGGGCAAACTTTTCAAGATGGGTGGTGACCATAGTGGCCATTTTGAAGTCGGCCATTGGATCCAACTTTTGTTTTTTCAAAAGGAAGAGGGTCATGTGGCACATTAAATTTATTGGTAATTTCACAATGGTGTGTTTGGTTTTAACTTAACTTTATTAACTTTATATGTTATTTACAAGTTGCTGACCACTTATAAAATGTGTTCAATGTCACCAACTATTCCCATTTTATTAAGGTGTATCCATATAAATGGCCCACCTTGTATAACTTTAATTCGGTTAATTGTCAGTTCGTTAAATATGATAATTAGTGAGTAAAACAATTTACATTTTCATTTACAGCTTTTATCTGACGCCCTTATCCAGGGCGACTTACAGGGACAGTCCTCCCCTGGAGCAACTTAGGGTTAAGTGTCTTGCTCAGGGACACAATGGTAGTAAGTGGAATTTGAACCTGGGTCTTCTGGTTCATAGGCGAGTGTGTTACCCACTAGGCTACTACCACCTATGTCACTATGTCACTTTATTGACACCTCATCACAGTCTCTGTTGAAGCTTGTATGTAGTAGTAGTTTCCACATATAGCATCTTAAACAGCCAGTACATTATTTTAGTTAAATGTTCCTAATTATAATGAGGCAATTTTTTTATTCAACTCATTGTCTTACTTCTATCTACAAGCGCTCTTGTATGGAATGAATGGATAGTATGATAATTACTGTATTTTTTGGGTGGTCCATGCATCTCAGAAACACTAAGCCCACAGAATCAGAATTTGCCAAGTTTGGCCAACAAGGAATTTGTCTGGTTGGAATGGTGCATTAGCAAAAAACGTAAATTAACTATTTAAAAAAATAACAGTGTAACAAAAAATAACAAAGTTAACAGAAGGGGAAAGTGGAAAGGAAGGAGGGCCAGCGATATGTCGTTGTGGGTCTTTGAAATTTCTCCCAGATTAGTCAGTGGCGTAAGTGTGTCCCCCGTTGTCAGAACATCAACACTCACTAAAGCAGTTTGACATTGATAAGATCCTACTGCTGCTCACTTGGTCCTGTCCTCCAGATGTTCTCATGGAGGATCGAGGCGTGGTGGGTAACTAGTTTTTGGACTGAGCCCAGGCGTGTGCCTTTTCCTGCCTTTGTTGACGCTAGTGCTTCATCTTTCTGATGTCCCCGTGTCTCCTCTGCCACCCTCTGATCCCGGGCGAGGTAATAGCGAGTGACAGCAGGGAAAATGGCAGACAATTACATCTGCGCTGTGCTCGGCTGAGCCGTTGCCCCAGCGACAATGGCCCTGGTCTTCATGGTACAGTCAAATAGAGGCTGCACCATTTCAGTGTTGTCAGGTCGGCGTGGGTTGAGACGCCACTGTACATCGCGCAGAGCAGCAGGACGCAACTGACAACTACAGAATAGCCAGCGGCTAGCCACTTTATAGTCTGCCAGAGCTGAAAATGTCACTACATGTGCTTTTTGGTGTGCATCTTCAGATCCCTTTACGTCTGGAATGGGGCGTGGAGACATGCATAACTGCACATAATAAATCACTCTCAGAAGGATGGATCACATGATTGGTTCATTAGTTTCAGACTTGCAACACCAAGTAAGGGCAAAGAAAACCTCAAGATTCCCATCAATGAATAGATAAAACAAGACACAATCAATCATTCATAACAAGTAAGATGTGTACATGAGAGCATGTCAGCCATTGGACTCCTTCTATTTTCTGATGTCAGAAATAATTACACACCAAATAAAAGGGTGGTTTGCTTTTATATAAGTCTTTTATATAAGTCCCTTTCCCCTTATGATGTCATAAGGGGAGACATTCCAGATCCAACTGTCTGAGCTTCCGCTCTATATAAATATCGCCATGGACAGGCTAGGGGAAGTCTCTATGTCATGGGTCCTTTAAACATACAGCAATGTGTTGTATGTAGGTACTGAGGTTGCCGATGACCTTACACTAGTGTGGTAGTAGCCTAGTGGGTGACACACTCACCTACTGGCACAGTGGCCCTGAGCAGGGTGACTACTGAAGGTAACTCTGGATAAATTGTACCGTAATGGCACTCTAGCAACCATTCCCCACGCTTAGCGTTTAGTTTGAAAACAGTTCCCCTATCTTAAATCTGTGTTCCATTTAGCTGCTGAAATATAACAGAAATTCTGGTGCTAATATGTGCAGATTAAGGTTATTTTATTTTTTTTTTCGTGTGAGATCGAGGTGAGCAAAACAGGTTGATTGCTTTCAAAGGATCGTGTGCGGCATTACTGAAGCTCTTTTGCTCGCTCTTATTTATTTCTTTTTGAGAGCATTTGATTGCTGTGAAGGACTTATTTCCTCTAGTTCCAGCTGCTGTAGCTGGTGGGCCATGGGCAATCACGCTGAGCGGTTTTAACTGGATTCCGTCGCATTTGCATATGAAATGTGCAGTTTCTTCTCGCCCCTTACCATGAATAGTGTGTGACTTTTACAGTTGTGCTCACCACACATATACACAATTTAATGCTCCACAACACATTATTTTACTTGGCCATTATTGTCAGATGCCTTCAAGGAACATGTTGTGAGAAATGCACGCTGGTGTCACCGTGCTGAGTCGGGACGGCACAGGATCTGACGTCCTGTCGCTGCGAGCGGACTGACAGCCTGGATCAGCCTCAGCATATGAGATGATAAGGTCTGTCCTGGGCGGAATTTTGTTTCTGTGGACCCCGAACTCCCTTTCTTTTTGATCTCTGCGGGGTAGTCAGTATTGCAGCTTAGATCTCACAGGTTTGTAAGAAAAAAAAAAAAAACGCATCTGTACAGTACCTGACGTTTTTTAATTGTGTTCATGGCATGTGAGATGAAAGATGAATGCTTATGATTAAAAAACCAACGCCTCTTACCCTGTTTAAACCTCTCCAGGGAGAGAGGAAGATAAAGCTTCAGTATGAGCTGCTGCACTAAACCTGTATTTGAGTGGAGCAACCAAGGGTGTCGAGATAAACACATCACCAACATTGTCTCCTTGCACACTGCAGGGACGCCCGAGAGCCCATTTTATGACCGGCGTGAAGTGTGTGTGTGTGTGTGTAATTTTTATTTCTCCTTTCGTTTTCATCCACTAACATCCAATTCCATATAGTTATCATGGTAAAAAAATTTTTTTTTACTCCATTAAACATCCTGGAGGGATGTTTACACTGACTGCAGTGGAAATCAGAATTCTGTTGCCCATTATGAATTTCTGTTGAAGCTACCAGAACGATAGGTACACACACACACACACACAAAACATACCTGACAGCTCTGCACTCTTGCCTTTGAAGCTACATTTTTTTCTTGTTTCCTGTTCCTTGACCGCATAATCCCTTTTTCAGTGCCACTCAGACCTGCTTGGGTGTCTCTTCAGTCACTCATTCAACTGCCTTGAAACTGGAAGATCAAAGACGTGAAGCCCAGACGTGCCTCGTGGCCTTGCATGGCCATAAATTGGTCTAGATTGAATTTTCTTTACTTTTTTCTTTGCATAGCATTTTTTTTTAGTCAATATTATAACAAAGATGAGGTTCATTTGTTAATCATTCTGGCATTTTCTGAAATGGCAGTCAGAAGGAGGAAGGGGATGATTTAAGACTTCACTTTAGGCAGTGGTGGCCTAGCGGGTGAGGAAGCGGAATCTTAACCGGAAGGTTGCTGGTTCGAATCACGAACCACCAAGGTGCCACTGAGGTCCCCTTGATCAAGGTACCGTCCCCACACTCTGCTCCCCGGGCGCCTATCATGGCTGCCCACTGCTCACCATGGATGATGGTTAAATACAGTTGACACATTTCGTTGTGTCACTGTATGCTTTCACTCTAATTAGCTTAATTTTACCACAGATAGTTCCAGATTGGCTGAGAGGAATCATGGGATAGTATCTTACCATGTCACAATATTACAAAGAATCCGTACGCTGCAGTAGCCATATAACATAATCAATTATTTATTATATTTTTTTCTTATGAATTATAATTTATTATACATCATGGTGCACCAGAAAGAACCGTTGGATGTGGCCAGCAATATCATGTAGAGTGTTTATTCTATTTTGGTGTTTTTTTTTTGTTTTAGTTTGTAGTACAGTAGTTCTATGGGACAGTTCTATTATATCATCCATTGTGATTTTTAGCATTCAGCCTGAAAAAAAATTTGCATATATGCACCACACATCCCACACACTTGTGAAAAATTTGGGACTCCTCCACCTGGTGATGTTTTACTTTCAAATGTGAGAGATTGCCACATTTATGTCTACTTGAAAAAGTAAGGGATTCCTTCTATTTCTCTGGATCAAAGGACCTGAGATCTACTAGAACCTCTGAAGCCAATGATCAACACAGGGTCATGCACCTGCATTTTTTCAAAATCACTTATATTTTCAGCCAATCTGAATTTGACAGTATATGAAATTCACTAGAGTGTAAAGTGAAGTGATTGTCACATGTGATACACAGCAGCACAGCACATGGTGCACACAGTGAAATTTGTCCTCTGCATTTATCCCATCACCCTGAGTGAGCAGTGGGCAGCCATGACAGGCGCCCGGGGAGCAGTGTGTGGGGAAGGCGCTTTGCTCAGTGGCACCTCAGTGGCACCTTGGCGGATCGGGATTCGAACCAGCAACCTTCTGTTTACGGGGCCGCTTCCTTAACTGCTAGGCCACCACCACCACTTTAGAGAAACAGTAGTGTCCTTTTTTTCCTGGTTTAAATATCAGTTGAGACAGATGAGTGGTGTGAAGGTAATTTAAATCTATCACATTGTAGAAAAATGCTTTTGCATCAAGGCCATCTGACTTGGGTCTGAGGTGCTTAGAAACTTTAATAGAAATTATTAAAGCATGTTTCATTGACTTCATTGTCAACTGAGAATGGTGTGGCAGAAACAGAGGCCACACCAGAACTGGGACTTCTTTATGAATTTCCTATCTATCCCCATGGATGATACATAGTAACGTGTTTATCTTTTCCAGTAGGTAGCCTGAGCGTCTTAGCATCTAAATGTCCGCTAGCTCACTGTCATATTTATTGTTGTTATTTTTATTGTTGATGTTTATTTTATTCATTGACATATTAAGCCATATGTGCCTAGCTTCATTGCAGTCATGGTCCAAAATATAAAAAAGTGACTAAAGAAAACTTTTATTTGTTTTTTAGAACAGGATTTTAAATGTTGGTCTTGTACAGATGATTATTTATGGTGAAATATGACTTATTAATTGCACAGTTTTTAGACTGCATTGCATCTTCAGTTGTGTGACCTGTACATTGTGGACCCCGGATGGACTATTAGAACACAATTTTCCTTTGTCAGATCTGCTGTGGGGATGTATGAGCCCCTCTCCTCCCTTTACGGGGAAACTTTGATGGCGTGTCCCCCACAGTGCTGGTGGAGGTCGGCAGGGTGGAGGTCTCCCTTTAGGTGGGCTCTCATGTACCCCGATCCCTGGAGCCATGAAATTTGATTCACACTGTGCCCTGTGGCAGCTTGTGTTCCATCGGTGTAAGAACAGCAGGACATGGCAGTTTATCGGGCAGAGATTATACTCAGTACCCCAGGCAGAGTGCTGCTCCTTAAAAAAGCTGCAGAACCCCAGAGGCCTTACAGTGAAAGAGCTAAATAGACAAACAAAAGATGAAATAAACACTGAAATCTTGCTTCATTTGTATCTTGAAACTTGATTGTGTGACTATACATCAAGTAAATAAGAATTTTAATTTCTGACGCATGTTTGTGAGCAACATATTGAAGGTGATGTTAATTCATCTTCTTTTTTTTCTCTAAATGCATAGTGCACAATGATAACGAACGCATTCAAATGGCAAATAAGAAGATCCCCATGAAATACGCCAGACCTGTGGAGGAGTGGCTACAGGAGAAAGGTAACCTATTTACTTCAAACTGTTATTTAGTCATTTATTTTCTTTCTTTTTTAAATTATTACCTTTCTGTGATCGACTTGGTTGTAGTTTCTTGCTCTCTATTGTAGTTTCTATTGTTGAGTATGATGTATGTGTGCAATATGTGTATCTATTTAAACTCTTACTTGCACTGACCACACAGTCGAACCCCCCAAACTCCCGGACTTCCTTCCTTCAAACCTACAGCTGTGCAATATCAAAATTAATATTTATTAGCATTGAATACTGTGTGATATCTGTACACTGCCCAATAACATTATTCTCAGCAACACTCACTACTCACAACATGTTCACCATTACTATGAATACTTGGTAAAAAAGTGTGAATATAATGTGCAATAACATGTACATTATGTATGATTTCTCATATTCTGTGGTTATGTAGATTAACATTCCTTTAAGTCTATTGTGAAATACACGTGGATAATACAAATCTTACAACCCTTGCTCTATGGAATATTTTTCACAATTGTCTATTCATCCTCTGAAGATATTGGAAGGTGGTTTTCTCATGAGCCAGTGCAACAGAAAAATCTAAACATTAGAACAGAAATCAGATAAAATCTCCTGGACTTTTGTTGAAATGTGTGGTGTCATCTGTCAAACTGTGACTTAAAATAATAATTATCCTTTATTAAGTAGTAAGAATTCAAGGGTAGGCCATTTTTCACCAGTTTTCACCATTTTAATGACACAAAATTTCTCTTCCTTTTACCTTCCCATTTGCAGGCCGTCAGCTGACGATATTCAACACCCAGGCCACCGTGGTGATTGGAGGCTCAGACCGCGGAAGGCCATTTCAGGGTCAGCTGTCTGGCCTGTACTACAATGGTCTAAAGGTCCTGAACATGGCCGCCCAGGGCAACCCCAACATCAGAATCAACGGCAGCGTGCGGCTCGTTGGGGAGGTGCCGTCAGCGGGGTCCGCGCGGACCACCGCCCTGCCGCCCGACATGTCCACCACCTTCATAGAGACCACCACCACCATGTCCACCACCACCACTCGGAAACACCGCTCACAACCCACCATGCAGGTAAGCCTACGTCCCTCACAGGGAACAGCTAGCACCACAGACCCCGCCCTCCAATGACAGGAAGCAGCCCCGAACCCTCCATCACCGGCATGTGTGGAGCACGCGGCATCTCTCCACAATACCCGCTCGTCCCAGATTAGCTTCTTTAAATAAACGAGGGCATCGGTTATGAAACTGCTGCTCTTTTCTGGAAGGAGGTAATGAGTCATTCCTGAAGAAGTTCTTTAAAAAATCATATCACTTCACCACTGCTTCCAAAGTTAATATTGTTAAATTGTTAATAACATTGTTAATATGAAGGGCACAAAATAGGAGCATTTTACTAAACAAGTAGGGAAAGAAGCCCCCCAGGCCAGTCCAAGGTTGATGAGGGGTGGAGTGTGGAGGTGTGGCTGGAGTTTAGAAGATGCTGGAGGGTGTGACTGTGTCAAATTATGCACTTTTATTAGTATTTACATTACATAATGATGCAGTCCCAGACCTGTCCCACGGAACTCATGAAATACACATTGTAAACACACGAGGGTAGGATAATAATTATTCAAAGGTGGGGGTGGCTCACTGAATCTTTGTGAATAATGAAAACTACTGGGAGATGTGAGTAGAGTGTGACTTGAAATAAAACAATGCACTGACATTAACTTTTTTTTTTACTATCCCCAGACAATTTATCTAAATATTTCCCTCTGATGCATGTAGGCATTACCGTGTAACTCTATGATATTACAGATCTATGATATTCTAGATTTTTGGGGGGAATACCACTGAGAATATATGTGTGTGTGTGTGTGTGTGCGTGTGTGTGTTGTCATGTGCGAAGGCAATAAGAGGAAAACCGCAGACACTTTTGTAAGTTTTAACACGCCTGGAGAGGCTGTTTTTTTTGGGTCACCAAGTGAAAAGACAGTAGGGGTGTGCTGAGTGGTTCCTCTCCCTAGGGTTCCTGCTCCTCCAATACCAACTTGGGGCTGGTGCTCCTCCAGGTGCTCTGTGGATGTGGAGAGTGGGAGAGAACAAAATGGTCATGCCTACTTTCCTCCTCTAAACCGTATCAACTGCCCTAAACCAGTCACCCCACTTAACCCCAAAGGGACATAACCCTTACGCTACCCAATAGCACCGGCCCTTTAAACACCCAACCCACATAAAGCTGAACATGACTGCACATGTTACAACATGAAAAGACCAAGCCCACATAAGTTTACCTGCTTAGCAGAGCCTTTTAAGGATTAGTAGTGATAATAATAAAGACATTTTCGTTGTGTCTTGTTTCTGCCATGTCATAAAGGTGGACAAGCAGGGGACTTTAGCGCAATGCAAGATCCTAAAATCTCATCTACAGCTCCAAATTTGTTAGGGCCGGGCCTGGGCGGAGCCAGGTCCACAACTCTGCGCTAAAGTGTAACAGACAACCGCTCCTTCGGTGAATAGTGCTGATGGTCATCGGTCTGGCTGCTTGAGCGGTCAAGTAGGCGGGGTCTTAAGGTGTGTTGTGACACCTAAGGGTGCGTCGTGACAAAAAAAAAAAAATATATATATATATATATGAATCTGTCTCAAGAAATAGATGGGTGCACATGGTTATGACAAATGGGCTGCGAAGTTTGTCTACAAAGGGCAGAAGCCCCGCCCCTTTCCGTCATTCTGTGTTCTCCAGATCACCACCGGTGATCATGTCGCATGTCGTGCCATTTTTAGTTTGTGGGTCCAGTGCGCGAGGGGGATTGGCCACATGCAAAACAGTGACTGCTTATTTTCACACAAGCCATGGAGGCGTCCAGTGTCCTCCAGCTTCATTTGATTGACCATCTGCAGATATGACACCAGGGTTTTTGCTCGGTTTCGTTTTAATGCCGTCTGACCGCATAAAAGCACGATCTGTGTACAGCTGTACGCCCCGGAGATAAATGCGGAAGGCAGGCCGCGTCAATCCTCCTGACAGCGAAACCGGCCGTTTTACAAATAAATGGTGAGCCAATAAAAAGAATGTGATATGGCAAATATAATTATACTGGCCGTTCAGAACAAAGTGACCCGGTGGCTGTGATATTAAAGCCATCACTCTCTTTACTGTGTATGTCACTGTCTGTAGAAAAAAAAAACAATAAAATCTCTAGTGACAGCCTATTTACCCTCGGCAGCTTCTCTCCAAGAGAGGTCAAAGACAACACAAATGCATAATGATGAACCATTGTTTTTTTTTATTTATTTAGGCGTTCCATGTAACCTCCATCACTGTGCCTAGTGAAAACTCTCTCTCTCACACACACACACACACACACACACACACACTGTGGCGATTTTACACCTGTGGCGATATCAGTGCATCCTGGAAATGCTCGCTATCGCGCTGCCTTTGAACCCGGCTGTGTCTGATTTCCTCATTAAACCGTAGGCGGTCGGTCAAACGTCACAGCTCAGTCCATTCCCCGGGCAGCAGATAGGCTGCAGGCAAATGAAGTGGTGATCAGCAGATGTGCGCTTTGCCTACGTGTGCACCGCGTCGGCACCGGGGCTCCGTCTGACTGAGGCCTGCAGGGCTGTTGGAGTTTATTTGCATGTGATGGTGCACTAACCATACAAGCAAAAGCTGCGTAGCACTTAATGTTACTCAATATACAGAACAGGCCAAAAGTTTGGACAAACCTTCACATTCAATGTGTTTTCTATATTTTCATGACCATTTACATTGGTAGATTCTCACTGAAGGCATCAAAACTATGAAGGAATGAGGTGAAATAACTGAAAACATGTTTTAGATTCTAGTTTCTTACTGCTTTGAACACTCTTGGCATTCTCTCGATGAGCTTCAAGAGGTCGTCACCTGAAATGCTTTTCCAACAGTCTTGAAGGAGTTCCCAGAGGTGTTTAGCACTTGTTGGCCCCTTTGCCCTTCACTCTGCGGTCCAGCTCACCCCAAACCATCTGGATTGGGTTCAGGTCCGGTGACTGTGGAGGCCAGGTCTCCACTTTTTGTTAAGTACATAACTCCACATGTGTTCATTCATAGTTTTGATGCCTTCAGTAAATACCAATGTAAATGGTCATGAAAATAAAACACATTGAATGAGAAGGTGTTTCAAAACTTTTGACCTGTACTGTAAGTGCTAAATTATAATTTTTTTCTATCGTATGTTGAACATGCTTCATGTTATCAAAACTGTTACATTTACATTTACATTTACGGTATTTACCAGATGCCCTTATCCATAGCGACTTACAGTCAGTAGCTACAGGGACAGTCCCCCCCTGGAGCAACTCAGGGTTAAGTGTCTTGATCAGGGACACAATGGTAGTAAGCGTGATTTGAACCTGGGTCTTCTGGTTCATAGGCGAGTGTGTTACCCGCTAGGCTACTACCACGCTCACGCGTTACATTTCACATCATAAAAATGACTATTTGACTATGGGTTTGCTCCATGCACTACCTTCTCTCTTTGTTCTCACACAGTTTTAAAATCTAAAAAATATTTGTCCAAGTCAATTCCATAATGATGATACTGTAAATATGTATTTTTTCGGCCTTTTGTGTTCGCATGTAGTGTGATTCTGGCCGATAACGACACTTTTTGTAAATGAAGTCGGTGAGGATGGAGCGTTTGCAATGCTTACCGAAGTGAGGGATTAAGAGGCTGCTCGCCGAGTCCGTCTGAACGGGAGACCGGGGACCGGCGAGGGATTTCTCATTAAGGCTGAGCAGTGCGGTGGGTCAACAAGCTGCCGGTCATGTTTGCTTCCTGTCTTAATTTGTGCAAACAGGATCCGTAAACAAGCTCCAACGCCTCAGTTGGGAACTAATTTAATTGTGTGCCGCACTTCCAGACATTGCGTTGAATGGGGAGTTCATGGGACGAGTCTATTTGTGTCATTTGTGCTCTGCTCTCGAGTCGAAATTGGAGCAGGATCTCTGGATTCAGTTTAATTAAGAAGGGGGCTCAGGAACGCACACAGAAGCTCCGGCCTCAATTACGGCAACTTGTCTGAGGTTCACCTGCGATTTCGAATAGCCCCTGCTGGCTTAGACGCACAACAATGGCCGAGGCTTTACCTTCCGCCCGCGGAAATTCAACATGCTGACTGTCCTTAACTTCAAAGATGTTAAATGTATAGAACCCAACCCCTCGACATAAAACATAACCCCCCCCCAAAAAAAGTAGCTATGACCCAGATTCGATAAAATGAAACATTTTGGTATGTGCCACGTGCAAAGAGGAGGCTGAATGCGGGTGGGGGTGAACATGAAGGCTTTATTATATTCAAAATTGGCCGTATATGGCAACTAGTAGCAAAAAGTGCCGGCTTGTCTATAATAAAACTCTTCCAAGTGATCGTTATTATCTTTTGTGCCCCCTGTAATGGAGCCCTATACCACGACCAAGGAACAGAACGATTCTGATCATGAAGCGGAGTCAGTTTTTGCTCACTGACGGTGAGAATGTGCAAACTGAGACCAGGGCCGGTTACAGTAAGGAAGAGAAAGCCGGCATTTCAGTGCCTCATCTCACCAGGAATGGCCTTTCTCCTCATAAACCTGCCGCCTTGTGAGATTTGGGCTCCGGGGATTTTTCATAAACCGCTCAGACGGTTGTTGGAGACTTCAGTTGCATACTTCAGTCTTTATAATCTGTACAATGGTAACACAGACACTCCGCAGTAGTAATGCAGAAAGAAGACCGCGTCCCTGTTCTATTTGAATAAGCTCACAGATTCCTAATTTGTTATTTGACTTTATTGATACACAGGGGCGCATATCAGTGAAGTATAAATATTAATAACTGCCTTTTTATTTTTCTCGTGCACGTTGATTGAGAATATAAATTTTTATGTTATTTTGTGTATAATAATGACACTCTTTGTTAATATCAGTCTTTCTGTGCCAGTTAGCATCATCTCCTTAGTTTAGTGCATGACTATACTACACGTTTTGTACTTCAAGCACCTTGAGCCTTACCAGCAAATACCAAAGACCCTTTCTTTTGTATAGACCAAGAAGCTGGTGAGCCGTCTGGAGAAGACAGAAGATAGTCATATTGCTTGCGTTGGCTAAGAAGTAATGGTTTGTGGGGTCAAATTGCATGGAAAGTGGCAGCAAAACATCGCAAATAAGACTAACACTGCTCTGGAGCAGCTGCCAAAATCCACTTATCTGCCTGCAGGAGGCTGCGGAAAAGCTGCAGCATTGCTGAGGACTGATAGACTTCAGGACGCGGCGTGCAGGGAGACAGCGGCTGTCCCATATTTTACATGTGTTGGGGAAAGCTGAGCAGGGTCGTAAAATCGCTGCCTCCCTGGGGGTTTGTAGATGCAGTGAGTCTGATTTCCACGCTCGCATTCAGTATCCATCTGCAAGCAAATGGTTTGCTGAAAAGCTCCAGTCGTCACTGACTTCCATAAATTGCCTTTTATTTTTAAAAAGCCTATTTAGTTCAGTTTTTTTCTGTTTCGGAAAATAATCGTTAAATAAGGGCCTGTGAAATAGGTTTGAGAGCACTCAGTGAATCAGCTGTTCAGGCATCTAGATGAACTCCATTCCACCACCTAGGAGCCAAAAAAAACCAGAGTCCTATGTTCAGTTTTATACAGTTTGATTCTGAAAATGTTTGACTTTTTTTATGAGAAATCAATAAAAGGAAATGGTGTGTTTAAAACATCCCCTCCCTCTTGTTAATAGCTTTGGCAGAACTTAACATCACTTGGCAAAGAGCTGGGAGGATAATGTTACCTCTTACAGCCTGGAAATTGGCTGGCAGTTGCACTGACGTTATAGTAAATATAATAAGTCATTAAGTAAGTAATGGATCCATAATAAGTGAGTAATTTAATTTATGTTACCTACTGGTATTCAAACGGAAATATATGTTTGGTTCTCTGGATTTAAAATGCAATGTTATTGCGGTGGTGGTCTAGCGGTTAAGGAAGCAGCCCCGTAATGAGAAGGTGCCACCGAGGTGCCACTGAGCAAAGCACCATCCCTGCACACTGCTCCCCAGGTGCCTGTCATGGATACCCACTGCTCAACAAGAGTGATGGGTTCAATGCAGAGGACATGTTTCGTTATGTCACCGTGTGCTGTGCTGCAGTGTTTCACAACTTTTACTCTACAACAACAGCAATTATAATTTACGTAGCCTAAGAAAATCACACGATTTTCAAAGTGGTGCTCAGAACAGTGTGGCATTGTGTTTTTTTTTTTTGTTTTTTTTTATCGTCTGAATTTTTACCTTTGACCTTACACTAGCCAACAAGCCCCACGCTCTGTGCATAGTGCTGTCATTAGTGCCATGTTGAAAATAGTGCCCAGGCTGTTCACTAGGCACATGCGTTCGCTCACAAGTTTGTACTGATTTGCTAGTGCTACGATAGGTTTGATTAGCATGCATAGATTAGCCCTATAAGGTTTCTTGTATGCGTGCATGAATTAAGAACAGAACTTCTGCAACCAGACTCTTATAGAGCAGGAAGGCCAGCCAGTTACATGAACCTGATGTGCGGGTAATTAAGACCAGTGGTGGAATGTAACGAAGTATTTGTACTTCGTTACTGTACTTAAGTAAATTTTTACGTATATGTACTTTACTTAAGTAAAAATAATAATGCATACTTTTTATTTTACTCCACTACATTTTGCGGCAATTATCTGTACTTTCTACTCCACTACATTTCAACAATTTATGCCGTTACTCGTTACATTTTATGAACACAATTTCCTCAAAATCTTGCATGAAAAAATAGTTTGCCTATTTCTGGCATTCTGGCATTGTTTGCCGTTTCCTACCAATCAGGCTTTATTAGGTCCAATGATGGCAGAGCGCGCGTCAGTTCACAGCACGAGCTGGTAGACCGGCTTGATAAACATAAGCTATGCTATGCTATGCTATGTTATGACATGTTATGATACTATTATCTAGCGAAATGAATGCTGACATACAGAAATAGTATAAAAATCACACCAGTGTAGCTTCATTATTTTTTTAACACGGTGGTAGGATAAAACTGGTTTATTAGCTCAGAGAAGATAGCTTAATGTCTTTGCTAGCATAATGTCCAGCTCAGTGTTGTGCCAGTTCACACTGAAAAAGAACTAGTTCACGTTCATAGTTAATTTTTTTACATTTTGAACCATGTTCACAGCTCAAAAAATGAACTAGTTCACGTTCGTTCTTTATTTATTAATTTTTATCAGACTCAAAGCACCAGCCATGCTAGCTTTAAAACATGAGCGGCTTTCAGTCTCGCCAGAGTGAACGTCACTCACGTTCACGTTCATAATTTGTAAACTGATTCGTTCAGTTCAGCGTCCATGAAAAATAGGAACGCGTTCAATGAACGCCGTTCATTAAATGCGTTCATGCACAACACTGGTCCAGCTTGGCTGGAAGTGGTGCTTTCCGCCTGTTTCACAATCAGTAGTCATCGCTGACTAGAGATGTGATCACAATACACCAACACTCCTGTATTTCCTGGGTGTCTCACATATTTCAGGACCCCCTCCAATTTGGTTTTGTATTCACTTAAATGCAATGTCTCGTAATTATAAGGTTTATATACATAGTTTAACACAGTAAATAGGCCTAATAATATACTTGATTGTGCTAGTTACTTTGTTACCACTGGTGTTTGGTTACGGTTGTGTTTCCCTTTTACTGCTCTTAACAGAAATGTTGAATAGTTTTGCAAGTACATAAATGATTTAAAGATATATCATGTCCTGATTGGTTTATCTTAATGGTATATTAGTGGGTAATACCTAGTAGATAACTTGTCATCCACATAATTCTAAGGTACACACAGTATTGCAGAGTGCACGCACAATAAGCACACCAAACTTTCTAATACACATAAACTGTATAATTGCTTGTAATTATTACGAGCAATGACATCAGTACAGGCATAAATCAGTATATGTACTATGCTTTTACAAAATGGCACACCCCAGATGTTGAGATAAACCATTGTGTGAGTACTTTTACTTAAAAAAATACTTTAAAGTAAATTTTAAAGTAAGTACTTAGGACTTTTACTTAAGTAAGATTGTTGATGTAGCACTTCTACTTTTACTTGAGTACATATTTTGCAGGTTACTTGTACTTTTACTTAAGTACTAAGCTTCAGTACTTCCTCCACCACTGATTAATACATCGTGCCATATCACCGTTTCACCCCTCCTCAGTGTTTCATCTGCCCCAGCCCAAGTCTCGGAGTGAAAAGTGCACAAGTTACTACAAACCGCTCTGCAGATTCTGATCTGTAATTAAAACACACTGCGTCTGGTTTTCTAATTTTAGCCGTTCCACAAAGTGTAAGGCTCCCCAACGCTGTTTGTCACACGGTCCCCCGTGACCTTGCACTCAGCTGTGGGGAGAGTGATTAAAGATCAAGTCCAAACTCTGTTCGCTTTAACACCGGAAGACGAATGGCCGCCTTTTGAAACTGCCTGCAATGACTTGTGGCAATTGGACTACATAAACCGCAAGCTGTCAGATGCTCAAAACAGCGCACTGCCCGAGGTCTGACTGGTCAGAGGTGTTGAAGTGCAGATGAGTTGTCCTCGCCATGACATACACTCACTTTAATTACACAAAGTCATTCACGAGAGGATGAAGATGAGCAATCAGAGATTGCGGACCTCACCCAAGGACAACAGTCCACCCCTGTGTCACATGCAAATTCCTTACATGAAACATTACATGGGAGAAATATTTTAAATTACGGATGCTGATGCAATCATGCTTCATAAGCCCATATGAAATTAGACTCATACTTACACTATCAGTCAAAAGTCTGGACGCTCCTACTCATTTATGGGTAAAAACTGAAGACACAGGACTATAATAACTTACATGAGATCAGGTTATAAACAAAATAATAAATAGCTAAATAATAAATAGCAAATAAGGCATAAAGTTGAACATTTGAACATTTACGTCACTCCAAATCAGGGAGCTTTTGCTGTGATGGCGACATTTTACATTCTTAGGTTAAGACAACGGGGACGGTTTCCAACAGTCCTGAAGGTTTATGTTGAACACTTTCTTATCATTCACTCATGTTAATGAGCATGTCATGAAGCAGCTCATTAACATGACTGTACATGAACAATGCAGTCATTGTCTCCCTTCTCCTGGGCCCATTAAGGGTCGCCATAGAGAATCAACTGTTCTGGTTGTCCGCACAACTGACATGGCACAAGATTTATTTCAGATGCCCATCCTGGCGCAGCCCTCGGGCTTGAGAAACACACGCATCCCCAGTGAACAATGTAGTCATGAAGATGCAGTAAAAAGAGCGACTTTGAAAAAACTGATTCATCAAACATACAAAAATTTTGTTTCTTGCATTGGATTCTTCAAAATGGCCTCCATCTTAGTCTCCATAACCAGCACAGAGTAGGTGAGTCCAAACCATTGACTGGTATGGTATGTTTTCTAATGTTCCCCTTAATTTCCCCTTAATTTTCCCCCAACGAGTCATATTTACAGATTTATTTAGTTATTTCTTTATTTATATATTTTTTTGTTTTTTGTTTTTGTATGAGATATCTGCATGAATTCATCCAACATAGTTACTAAATGTGAATATGGATTATGATGTGGAGAGATTGTATTTTTTGCATATTTTTATTTTACTAAAGGTTAGTAGAGCCTTTTAGTGAAACTTGTTTAATATATTTTTTTACATGAATCCTGAGGACCCCTTTGACCTTTCACCTGCAAACAAGCACGTAGCGCTGTGCTGAATGCCATTTCCAAAGTAATGCCCAGGATGTCTTTGTGTGTCATTTTCTATAAAGGATTCAGTGTGGTAAGACCCAGCCACCCACTGCTGATCAGCAAGAAAAGGACTTCATAGAAAAGGCTTCAGAAACAGATGCATGCACCAAACTACGTGGTTCTGTGGAGATAAGCTTCCTGGGAGGATCATCAAGGGTCCAGACTGCACCTTAAAAACAAATAAATCAAATCTGGTGCTGAGTGACATGCTAAAGAACAGAGCTGTGCCATTGCTGCACCCCAGATAACATGGTTTAAACACAGGACAAGCTTGTGATCCACAAAGGAAACAAAGAGAGGGGATCTCTGTTTGAGGCCACATTCATTTAAACGGTTTTATGGGGCCTGAAAGCAGAAAATGAAGAAATTGCGATTCACACAGACTGCCCGCCTGGTCATAAAAAGGAGGGGGGTGGCCGGTTGCATCTGGCCTTTGCCTGATCGCTACCTGAAAAGCACCCAAGTCGCGTGATGGCCTCATTTGTTTGATACGCTCGTCCACATGCATCCTCGATGAAGATGTCCCCCGTGGCCATGGCGAGGGATGATATTTTGGGTCTGTCACATTGTGGACGTTGTTGGTTAGCATTCAGCTTTTTGCCTCAAGGCCAGCGCTGCCTATGCAAATCTGCTTAATCGATGCAGCATATTTACCGCGGCTCTGCCATGAGATAACTGACAGGCCCGGCTAGCGGTGCCAGGAAATATTAATGTCCCACTGGGTGCAGCAGGCAGCAGGGAATAGACAGAACGGCGAAGCAGGAGAAAGGCCGGCATCTTAATTAGAGAAGCATTAACCATTGGCAGCCCTTGGGATGATGTACATGGATCTCTAGTAGTTGGTGAACTGGACTGAAAAGGGGTCATTAAATAGTCTGGTTAAGGTAATAACGACGACAATAATCACTTATCGATCTGCAGTGACCCCCTCAAGTAGTCCTATCGTGAGAATGAGTCTCTTTAATACAGGGGTTAGACTTGTGTCACTATGAGAGCTGCAAAAATAAAAATAAAAAAAATCCATTCTGCTGTGACATAAGGACTCACTTAAACAAGAAAAACAAAAAAAAAAAGGACTCAAAATGAAGTGAGGCAAATGATGTGACACAGCCACTGCGTGATGGCAGGACTACTGGTGCACTTTAATATTCCGTGGCTGGGTCATCATTATTGTGCTGTGCAGCAGCTGCTGACTGGGGCATGAAGTCAGCGAGGCAGAAGATGAAACGGCTGTGAACAGTTGGGAGCTTGACGCAAGTGTCCAATGTCCATGTAAAAACGTGGCTGTTGGCTGGAGATGAATGGTTAGATTATGACTATGAACCACCGTGAAAACATGAAAATAAGGTCTGTGAAAGTTAATCAATGCAACGTTAAAATTTACTACACTGATGCAGCAGTGTTGCGTTCGTGAGTTGGGCTGGACGCATTGTATCTCGCTCACGTCACAAGAGACAGTTCATGTTAAAGCAAAACTACGGACCCACAATTCAGTTCAATGGTGCTTGATGTCACCCCATTTGAAGCCTCTTTCCCACATTCGACTGGCAAGAATTAGTATTTAAAAATTTATCACAATCAATCTGAATTAATTCATTGCGAAATTCATTGCAATAGTTGACATTTTTTAATCGACTGAAATAATTAACCACTTTAAAATCACGCCCCTCAGAGCTGCAGATTTGGATCAAATTGTCAGAAACTCTTCTTATTGCAGAACTCATCCGCTTCCAGTCACCTCAAAATTTCACCTGCTCTCATCCTAAAAAATCATTCTTAATGCCGATATCATTTCATCCACTAATTTAAAACTTTGGATTACAAAGTGAAGCGATTAGCCGAGGTAGCTGAGCTGGATTACAGTCGGATGATCAAAGTAATTCCCACGTATATATTGAATTAAGAAGCATTTGCGTCCATTCCATGCTCAGAAAAACTGCTTATCAACTCTGCATTTTTGGCAAATTTCTGCCCGCGGGCATGCAAACGTATATCAGCACATTCATGATGACGGATGTATATCATGTTGTAGACGGAAGCCCCGCCTCGGTCTTATTTACTGTAAACACAGGGGCCGGATCTTTCATTTCACAGCAAGCTGGCATCTGAATCGATTATGCAGCACCAAGGAAAGCGCTGACGTTGGAGTAGTCTTTGAGATTTAAGAAGCATCGAGTGTCATGTTTTATTCCCCAGGAGCACTACTCAGTGGAAATAGACAAACACATCTTTAGATTTACTGTAAATTTTATGCAATTTGCCAAGATTCCAAAAAATGAGGTGAATTGAATGGCGAAAAACAATCTGTGTATACAAACCAGAAACATGAACGTGGTTAATATCAACTAAGCCCACATGTTTACATGAAGACATCGAATCTACTGAGTGATGCGCGCCATCGTATTGTGTCGCTATACTTTAACAAACTCTCTTCAGAACATACATTTAAAACTAGACAGCGTGTATAAAATATTTGTTCTCCACTTCCAGCCTCAACCCCAACCCCAGATACAATCTCAATCTTTGACAATGTTCGCGCATGGGGATGTTCTTCCATCAGACTAATTTACACTGTGTATGGACTGTGTGACAGAAGTAATTGCACACCAGCACTGGTGGCCTAGCGGGTAAGGAAACGGAAAACCCGAAATCAGAAGGTTGCCGGTTCGAATCCCCGAACCGCCTTTCATGGCTGCCCACTGCTCATTTTGTTGTGTCCTCTGCCTGTTGCATTACTGAACGCCTGGTGGAATTCCGCAAAATCAATAAACCAACCCAATAAACGGATGACTCTTGATTGGAGAAAAGCATTTGTGCTTCTAAATAATGTGCAAATAAATTGAAAGATTTGCTTATCTGCTGCACTTTTGGGGGCTTTGGGGAAACGCTATAGGGGAAACTGGCTAATCTCCCAGGAGTTCCATATTAAGTTCCTGTCACTGTCAGGCCCGGTTTAAGTGAGGGGAGCAATTAATCCCCATCCGCAGGGATGAATGTTAAAGGCTTAGGCACTGAAACATATTCTTGCATTGTTACCACTCGGATTAGATGATAAAAGTACCAGTAAACGGTTACCCAGTGTCATCACGCTGGCCGCCTTGTCCCCGCTGGCCGTCGCTGCGCATTGATGGGCCACGGCTCTGAAAGAAACACACACCTGAAATAGGTTGGGCCCCCCAGGGCCCCTCCGGTCCTGTTTCAATCACAAAAAAAAATAAAGAATAAAAAACGACACAAATCAGTGGTGGCAGATGCTGGGGTTTCTTCAGAGAGTCAAACCTCGCACGGAGGGGGGAGAAATATGCATATTCAAGTCTGGGTGCGTCTGTGACATTTAACACCGAATGGAAGATGATGGGCACGGCTTTTCTCTTGTTTATGATATTAAACACCGTAGCCCAGCCGTTCAGCAGGAAAATCAGGAGTAATTTAGAATTTTTGCACTGAATCAGGCTATTTCTCTCTCTCTCTCTCTCTCTCCTTTTCTCTGTCTCGCGCTCTTGCTTGCTTTTTGCATCTGTCATCTTCTCCCTTTCAGTCACAGGATGAGTCTTTGGCCACACTAAATATAAATTCAATGAATAATTTTATATTTACCCAGAGCAATATTCCACACTACTCCGGTGTGAAGGGCCACCCTGCCTGCTTTCCCATTGATGTGCGGCTGAATGCGTTCCATCCTGAGCCCAACCGGCCCCTCCCTTTTTATCTAGGCCCGCAAACTCTCTCTTCCGTCCACTAAAAGGCAGGAGAAAGACATTTTATTTATCCATCAAGCCCAATAATATTTACAGCTCTAATCTGCTCCTAATAAAGACGTGCCGGCACTGAAAAACGGCCACGCCGAAGAGCCTGGCACAGGCAAGTGAGAACGGGGGGCATAAATCACACCTCTGGCCCTTCAAGGTGCACAGATAATCTCCAAACGCTTTGCTTGATTCAAGCCTTTCTGCTCCACACTGCAGATCTACAGTAATGAAACGCCATGCAAACGGCTGAAGGGCAAAGACTAATGCGGCACTCAGAAATGAAAGTAGGAGGGGAGCTGGAGACAAAAAAGCTGAAAACTTCGACCTTCCTAAATAGACTGGCATGCCGAGGAGTCGATCAGTAGGAATGTTCATGTGGCGAACAAGGAAAGGTTGAGCATGCGGAGGTGCGGAGGCCTTCAGACGCTTCCTACTCATGTGTATATTACCGAACAGACATATATGACCTCAGGTTTAGATCAAGATGTCAAGATGTGACTTTTTGTTACATTTGCTCAATATATGTAAAAGTAAATTAGTTTAAATGAGTTTATTCAGCCCTCTTCTGAAACTGTAGTCCTTGTATAACAAGTTCACTTCATCACCTGCTGCATCTTCGTATTTTTTTCATATTTTTTTCGTATTATAACCTCATATTATTCATATTATTATCTGCAATATAATTGCCATTATTGTTAAATGTATATATTTATGTGTTACAATCTAAATGGTAATTGCATTTAAATAATTTAAAGATGCCTAACTGGTTTAAGTACAGGAATCCGCTTACATGAATAACACAAATATGCAGTCAAGCTCACAAATTTCACAAAACCGGTTTACCAATAGCAATTTGACATAAATGAAGTAATTCTCATTACTACATGTTTATTACATCTTTATACTCCCAAAACACACCATCAATAATAAAGCTTATTAGAGCAACCTTTTCTCAGCATTGCACAGGGGTCCAACAAATGATGATATAAATAATGGAATGGAATGTCCAAAAGTTCTGAACTTTCATTCACCATTGTAATTGTATACAGAACATATAGAGAAATAAATTGTATTTCTGTGTTTGTGGGCAAATCCCAGACCGTGGAGGATTTTTCTACGTCGGCGGAATGTTCTAATGATGACGAGGACCTGGAATGTGAAACCGGACACGCAGGTGGGCTAGGTCAGTTCATTTTCTGCTTGCTCTAATGTGTTGGTCTTTCATTTGCAACTGTGAATCAGATTTTCCAAGCATCATTCCCCATGGTTACATTAAGTGTAACTTTTTTTGTGATTCCATGAAACCTCTTGCATGTTGATCAAGTTTAGAAGTCTAATTTCTAAGAAAAAGATATATATAATAATAAACCTAAAATAGAATACACATTTTGTCACGTAAGTATGACACAAATCATAAAGATGTAAAAAAAAAAAAAAAACATTACCTGCAAGCTACACTTGCCCATGGGGTTTTTGAAGTGGTTAACATGTCCACATTTTTTTTAAACTAATTTTGTCCTGGTGTCTTTCAATGGAAAATATAGCTTTTAGCAGAAAGAGCAAAATTAGTCTTGAAAAGTGACATGTTCTCTGCATTGATGCTTCAAAATGTATCAGGTCTGCTTCTTGACACGATACATTTTGAGATTAGTGAAATTAAACTGCTATGGGCATATTTTTAGTGTGATACCCAAAAGATTAATCACAATTAAAGTAGAGATTTTTTTTTTTTCCTCATTTTAAGACACTTGACATAATTTAAACATTTTGGTAAAAAAACAGATGTCACCGAATTTCTGTGTACTATTTTTGTTTCTTTTTGTTTTATTATTAATATTATTATTTTGTTTTGTTTTTTTTAATTTTAGACTAAACATTTGAAACATTCAATTGAAATATACAATTTAATAGTAAATATTTCAAAAATACAAGGTTTTGAGAGAAGTTGGGTATTGGTCTGAATGCCAAAGCATAAATTTGAAAGCATCCAGATCACATTTACTTGTCCCAGTGTAAATTTGCGAATTCCTCCCAAAAGTCCATCAAAACTACAAGACAGACTCTCCACTGTTTGTCTAGATTTTGTGGTAATGATGGCTATGAGAATGGCTACGACCAGTTATTTTTTTGTATTCCTGGTCGATTAACTTCAGCTCTGATTTCTAGAAAGTAATCAAATGTTTAAAAAAAGGTCACAAAAGGATTTCTCTCCCATCCAGTGAATCTCACAAATTGTGAGAATTTTCATTGCAATGGCCAATCCCAATTTCTCCCAAATATCGATTTAGTGAAGATTAGCGTGGAGAAGGTCAACTCTGGCATATCCCCTGTGACAGATATTTTGAGGGCCCCAGTCATCCAGTCACGTTTACACAGAAATTCATGCCATTCTAACCTCACCATCAGTGGATGTGGACAGTGGCATGAGATGTGATTGTTCTGGGGGTTCTAGTCATTCTGAACTGGGTTTTCTGTGGTGCATGTGCAGGTTGTGTGCTTCCTTTCCGCTTTTGTGTTGCCCTTAGGTTTTTTTTTTTTTTTCCTTAATTTTTAAATAGTTCGCTTAAGCCTCTGTTTTCATCTATATCCCATTTTTTTCGAGATTACAACATTCCTGTCGTCTCTCCTCATCTTGTGCCGCATGTTTTTTTGGTGTTGAAGTCAGATTGTTTTCCTCATTTTCTGAAACATTTCTGCCACCGATAAGGCTCTGAAACATCTCCATTTTTGACTAACAAGGCAAATACCTGGCAACAAATTCTTTTCTTGCCATTACCCTTTGGACCAAAACTATACATTTTTCAAGAAAGTTGTGTTGGAATAAATTATCCTTTTTATCCCCCTCACCCCACATTCCCTCACACAGTCCCTTCTCAGGTCCCTAGTCTACTACTGCAAGCCATTCTGCATTCACATGGCATAAAAAGAGATTTATTGCCACTAAGTATATCTGCAATTTGTTTGCATTTTTTTCTTTATCAAGCAGTCTTATGTGGCATGTTGTACTGTAGCTTTTAGCTAAAACTTAAGACATTTTCCTGATTTCCATTGTCCAGTGCATGCACAACATAACCCATAGCCCTGTGTTTGGATTAACACAGTTTCTGGTGTTCAGCATCTTTGCCGTAGTTGCAGTTTCTACCACAGCTGCTGCATTCTCTCTCTCTAGCCGTGTTGTCTCTCGTCCTCGTCTAGTCGTGCTGTGATGTGATTCTGTTTTGTGTCGGTGATGCTGTTAGACCTCCCCTCTCCAGTAAAGGAATTCCACACGAGGGCTGCTGCTAAAAAATGATGCAGAATACAAACATGAGCGAGATTCTCTGTGTTTGCGTGTGAGAAAAACTGCCTAAGGATCTTTTTTTTTTTTTTTAACAACTCCCCCTGGATTCAATTCTGTAGCTCAAAAGACACAAAATGCACAAATTCCATTTTCGGAGAAAAAAGGTGAACATCTGAAAGAAATGAAGAACCACATGCCTCTGAGGGAACTAGTTACCTTGGTAACGAGTACATGCGACTACATATGATCTTTTAATGGAAATTGGTCATGTTTAAATATATAACACAGTAAATGTGCTCAAAAAGTGTTTTTAGGAAAATGATGGACAAAGGCATTTAAAAGACAAAGTTTAGCTGAAAAATTATTAGAAATTTAGGATTTAAAGGTTTAGTGGTCTTAAAATGCTCCAAAGTCTCACTGAATGTTTATTTTGTTCTAAAGTTAATTTTGGAATGATTTCAAAACCCTGAACTGTCTTGCTGCATCAAAGCACTCATTTTGCAAAAAAAAAAATTGTATTAAAGCAACCCTGTCTTTTTTTATAGATAATTTTCTTTTTTTATTCTGTATCTGTTTTGCATCATATTTTGAAATAAATGTGCCTTGTGCGCAAGCTCATTTTTTTTGTCAAGTTAAGAAGTCTCAAGTATCTCTCAAAAAATAATAATTCGATTTCAAGAACTCTCCTCAGGCTGATTTGCTGAAAAAGGTCAAGAGGGTTTTGCTGATGAAATCTCTCTATTCAAGACATTAAGCAAAATTGTCCTGTGAGGGCTGAAATCCAGCTGATAGGAGCAGGCAGCACCCATAATGCCTCTTCTTTACAGGAACCACACATTTCGACAGCGCCCTTTCTATCATTTTTGATGTTTAAAGAGGGAAAGAGGGGATGCTCCAGGACTGTCGGTTCAGCATGACTGTGTGTTGTGCTGCCGCTCCATTATATATATATATATGGTGAATCTGAAATAAAAACAATCCAAATTATGTATAGGAATGAGCACTTTAACCATTTGTATTGACAGATTTGATGTTTTTGAACGTTCGCTTAGCAGCATACGTCAACTTGTGCCTGACAGTGAGGTTCTGTATTCTGAAGTCTTCCCTCACCACCTGAGAGGTCAAAGAAATAACAGTGGCTCTGGGGGAGTTCTCTCAGTCATGGAGAAGCTACACTGAAAAAAGGAAACCGTAGATATTGTTTAATGAATGTGTTTTTTTCTCATTACAATAGCTTAAAAAAATTGCTTGCTCTTTTAAACTAAGCTGTCTAATTTATGCTTATGAGTTTGTTTTCTTTAATTTACCATAATGCTACTGAAACCAGGTTTATATGGTTTATTCACACTACAGCAATGCTAAAATATTAGGCATGATAGATTACGTAATTTTATGTAAATTTAGCCAGTGTTCACTTTTTTCAGTCTACTGCCGTGAGTTATTAGTGAACAGAGCAGTAAAACCAACTCCTCAATTTCTGCTCCTACCACCACTAGAACTTACTTATATCTCATTTATTACATGTGGACAGAGTTTAGCAGTTATAGTTTTTAAACATGGAAATCCTTTGGTTTAAAGAAAAAAAAATGAATTTCCCAGTAGCTTTCTGGTGAAATACTACCCCCTTTCCAGTGAATTTCAAATTGTCCAGATAACTTAAACATGGCATCTTAAAATTAGTAACTAATTGAGATCAAAATTCTAATTCTCATTTCTGGACTGTTGTCTAAAAGGTTTTATTCAATTCAACATAGATTCAATATTAACACTAGAGATGTTTTTTTTTTTTACTAAAATAAATAGTTTTGCCCTCGTATGGAATTCCTATGCTGCCCAGCTGTTGAACCAAAGACTGTGGGTTTCTCTACTGGCATACAGTAGCAGAGTATATCATGGTAAATATTTGGGAAATATCTGAAACGATGATCAAAATTAGCAGCAAGTGGACAACATTCCCTTTCTCAGGTCTGCCTCTCCATTTGAACTCTTTTCCACGCGTATTCCGTAGCCACCCCGACAACCTACAGCCCTTGGTGAAACTGGTCTGCCACCTGTGACCAGTAGACCTGTAATGTCTCACCTGACCCTGGCTTGCAGCGTTGTTGTTCTACTCTCCCTAAATGCAACTTACTTTAAGCATGCATCAACATCTTGCAGTAAAAAATTAACCCATTCTCAGCCAGTTTTCTTCTCTCTATGACGTACATCCAGACTGCACGCCTGTTACGTGTTTTAAAACTAACAATAACGGATATATTTGTCATTGGATCACATGACAGAGGCGACAGTTCGCACAACTGTCCTTCTTGAGTGTGTCTGTTTAATAGTGTGTGCATCTGGTTGTAGTGTGTGAAAATTCAAATTGCTTTGTTCTTTTGTCGCTTGGGAACTTTCTTTCTTAGTTTATACACACTCTCAGACCAATTTCATGGTTTATTTATTTATTTATTTATTTATTAATATCATTTTGAAATTGCTGATTCTTTGAGTTTCATAAAAAAACAAAACAACATGTGAAATTAACGACAACAAATTTGACAGTGGTTTTTAATTATACTTTTGTTTCCCTTTTTTGGGATTTGGAACTATTTCAGCGAGCATTTTATGTGTTTTTGAAATCTTTTAAAATCCGATATAAAATGTGTATGTGTTTAAATGTAAATGTAGTCATGTGGGTTATTTATTGATTTATTTAAAAAAAAAGACATTTATGAAAAATCTAAAAACAGAAAGCCACATATTATTGTCGATGAAAATGTTCCAGATCTGTTGATATGTTCTCTTGTTTTTTGACGTATTTTAATTTTTTTTTACAGTTATATTGAAATATGAAACATTTTGAATTAACAAATGGTTAAAAACTGCATGGCGAAGAAGTTGCAGTTTAGGGTTTGTCAGATTGTCAGTGTTAGAGTTTTGTTCTTTTCCGTAGATGGGCATGTATATGCTCATTGTTTGTATATCCCCATCCCTTCCTTACAGCCAAAAGCTCTAATGCCGCCCGACCGCTTCGTACTGCCTTTACATGGACATGGCACCTGACTTACACAATCACCCCCATCATTCTCATCTCCTCTGTAGTATGTTCATAGGTCCGGTCCCTCTCTTACCACCCCGCCCTCCCCCTGCCTTTAGTAGTCTTACAGTATGTACAGTCATTCATTCATTCAGACCTGAAGAGTCAAAGCAAAAACTTCAATTGTTAGAATGTAGATATTTATGGAAATATATACATATATAAATATGTCAGATCCAAAAACTCAAATATGTACAGTTTTTTTTATATAAAAACTGAGCAATTTATTGAACGAGACAAAAAAAAAAACAAAACAATAATAGTGGAGTTTATTTTTCATGTTATGTGGTGTGAATGTATGTGTTGTTGCCTCATGTGCACTCATGTCTAAAATATATATCTAACAAGAAATATAATGGCTTTTTTCAATGAAACCTGACCAAGAACATTCTTACACAACTTTCTTTTGTTAACTTCTTCCTTCATGCCAAAATCATGCGGGCAATTTATCAATGTAAGTTCACTATGTTTTTGTATACCTTGAATTTCACATTGTTTAGTTGTAATGTACTATTTTGTGTGTGTTACAGTAATATTATACAGTAATATATTACAGTAATATTATAATATCTGACAGCAATACAAATTATTCAATACAAACTATTTCTATTCTCAGAAATTAACTATGAATTAGTTATGCTAAAGCATATCTACACTACATTGCATTCCAGTTGATGTATTTGCATTAGACAACTGTAAACATTTCAATTGGTTTTCATGCAGTGTAATGCAGCTGCAGTTCAGGTCGGCTGTTTGAGAGGTCAGGGGTTTCTGGGTAGCCAGATCTTTGAAAACATTCTAAAAAGGATGGTTTTCTAATTTCAACTTTAAAATTCAAAATTGCACGAGCTGAATTTGAGCACACTGAGTAACATTACTTGAAATTTTAGTGCTTCACTGTGAATTTATCAACATTGAGAAATATACAAAATATTCAGAGGCAATCCAAAAAAAATCACTGTTTGAAATTCTAAGGCTAATAAATTTTCCAAATCAGGTTTTGTTCAATAAATTCAATAAATTGAACAAAACATTGAATTATTATAGATTTTAACTACTGTGTCGAGATATGTAACAGAGTGTAATATGTTTATATTGTAAAAGATGTTAGTAAATATATATTTCTGTATATAATTATAACTAGTTTCTCCAGAATCATGCACATCTGGCTCACCTTTGAAACCCTTTGAAAACTTTTTCTTGAAACTTTCTTGAAAAGTCACTTATGTATTTTATATTTATGTATCTGTTTTTACCGTATTGTGTAATATTTTATTATATTCTAGATGTTGAGGGTGAATTATTTTATTGTTCTAAAATGTCTCTCTGTCTTTCCTTAACTCCAGGAGGTGAATTAGTAACCCCAGTTCTTGTGGAAGATCCCTTAGAACTCCCTCCTGTAGCTACTCGTACACCTTCCATCCCCCTCCCCACAACCCTTCGCCCCCTCCTCACCATTATTGAGACCACCAAAGAGTCCCTGTCCATGGCCACTGAGGCGGGGGTACCTTGCTTGTCGGACCGAGGCAGCGATGATTGTGATGATGATGGCTTGGTGATATCTGGTTGTGGCTCTGGGGAAGCGTACGACTCTAACCTGCCCCCTACTGATGATGAAGATTTTTACACCACCTTCTCCTTGGTAACAGATGAGACCTTGTCTACATCGGCCTTTGAAGGTGGCTACAAAGCTCATGCGCCTAAGTGGGAAGCCAAGGACTTTAGACCTAACAAAGCCTTCGAATCTGGTAGGACTACTACCACTTCTTTAAACTCCAAGCTGAGTCGCTCCACGACTTCGTCCAGAATCGAAAGGCCACCCAAACTGCCTGCAGGCAAAATGAATAACCGAGAGCTAAAACCCCAGCCAGACGTAGTCTTGCTTCCATTACCCACTTCCTATGAGGTAGACAGCACAAAGCAGAGGAGCCCACTAATAACATCCCCCATGTTCCGTAATGTACCCACAGCAATCCCCACGGAGCCGGGCGTCAGGCGGGTTCCGGGGGCCTCGGAGGTGGTCCGTGAATCTAGCAGCACCACCGGAATGGTCGTCGGGATAGTTGCTGCTGCCGCTTTATGCATCCTTATTCTCCTGTACGCCATGTATAAGTACAGAAACAGGGACGAGGGATCTTACCAAGTTGACGAGACCAGAAATTACATAACTAACTCAGCACAGTCGAATGGCGCCGTCATGAAGGACAAACAACAGAGCTCGAAAAGTGGCAGCAAGAAACAGAAAAACAAGGACAAGGAGTACTATGTGTGAGCGAGCGAGCGCTGAGTCCAAATGGGAACGCAGTGAAGACACTTTAGACACTTTCACCGGGAGTTGCAATTAAAAAAAAAAAAGATGGCCAAGAAGCCTCTGCCAATGCTGTGCTGAGACACTGAACTCTGAAATGTACTGTAATATAAAGCACACTTACTATTGTAAGCGTACCAAGATGGTAAATAGCAACATTAGTGACCTTATTCTTCTATCTGGTCAGAGACGTTATCAGTGTAGAATATTTCACAACTGCGTCATTATCCTAAGTGACTTTTAGAGATATGTGATCCTTGGCGTAAACCTTGTTCTTTTGTAATTCTGTATTAAAAAAAAAAAACAACGACAACATGAGAGAATAATTTTGGCCATTTCAAGCATGTAAGCGACACATAGTGCTGGCAGTTTTATGAGTGTCGGACTTAAAAAGAAAAAAAAAGAAAGAATTCCAAGGACTTCTGCCAAAAATATATATGAGAATTTGTATTGTTTATACATTATATGTGGTGTCTTATATATATATATATATTTTTTGCTCTCTGCAAAAAAAAAAAAAAAAAGAGGAAAAAATGTATTAACTGAGAAAACTGAAAACTGCTACGGACAGATCAACAGCGATCTTACGGCACTGTAACAGAAACTGTGACACAGTTTGTCGGGCGGAGACGATTGGTCTGTTTTATCTGATTGTAATGCATGCCATCCACACCGCGTTCAGCAGCGCTTCAACCTTGAGCAGATCTTCGAGGCCAACAGTTCATCAGCCGATAACACTCTTCTCCTCAGGCCCAGTCCCTTCCCAAAATCCACTGCAAAGAAAAGAAACGTCTCTGGAAGCGATTCTCTCGATCCTTTTATTATTTTTTGATGAGCATTTTTTTTTTTTTGCCGCCAGTGCTGGTTCTTTTTTCAGTCGTATGTGTTGTTGGTCCATTTCCTTTCTCTCTCTCTCTCGTTTTATTTTTTTATCAAGCTGTCTGGTTGAGGACTGGTACAGTACTATAACACTGTTAAGGATGTCTATACAGAAATAAATCTAATGTGAAAAGTGTGAATTCTATCTGTTGTCACAGTCAACTGTGTCAAACGACAAATTTGTTTACATATTTTATTACATTATTGCAGCTTTGTAGGTAGATATTGTACATAAAAAGAAATCTTAAGTTGTATTTTTTTTAGTACTCCTATTGTACAGACAGATCTTTTGGCTTATAGGTGTATTCCATGAAGATAATCTAAATATGTGACAATTTATTTGAGTTAAATGAAATTAAAACATATTTTGTAAAGAAACACTGAAATATTGTTAGATTTAGACGTGAAAACTTACAAATATTTCAAAGTCGCATGGATATTGGACTACTGGACACTGTCAGGCAAATACAAAACCCTCGTCTGACATCTATCAAGGCTTCATTGTTATCGGTTATTTTTATTCGAGCACATCTGTAATAAAGACAGATTATCACGGATGCAGTTGCTCAGTTCAGACAATCTGTCGAAATGCAGTGTGATAAGAATTACCTCGATATTTAAAACAAAAGAAACCTCTTCCAGTTTCTTCACTTTGTTTCTGCCATTGCAAGTGCCATTGACACATCCTTTTCTATTCCATATTGTTATATTCTATTTTGTGAGGTGCATGCCACCGTTAATTTTTTTTTTCTGACAATTCTATATATTTTTTTTATTATTTGAATTCTTAATTGCTCATGTCCATTTGGTGTTTGGATTTATTTCTAGATTTTGTGTCCCTTTAACATTCCACAAATGTTAAAAAAACAGACATTTCTTGAAATCTCAGATCTTTTGTGGTCTTCCCTGTGCTTCTTCTTGTTTTGGTATTTTTTTTTTTTGCGCCATTACATGAAAATCTCTGGGTTTACAGATGAAGACATATTGAGCTTGAAACTAATAACGGCAAGTGTTCAGAACTGTGCAGGATCTTCTGTTACTCCATCTGAAAGAGTGGTTTTATTCATCGGTCATGTAAACAAGCAGTACGGGAAACACAGTCAAAGGAATTTTTGGCGAAATCAGGCATGAGATCTGTTTGCAGATTCTCACGTATTAATATACTGTGAATTTTTACGTGATATGTGCACACAAAAACACTTGCCTCACATGCAGTAGTAAACTTACCTCAGTATATCATTTTCTTGAACCAGTGTCACCAGATTGACTTTCAATATTATATAAACGTGTGTGTGTGTGTGTGTGTGTGTGTGTGTGTGGGAGTGTGTGTTTTTATTTAAAGTATTTTTTTCTAGATTAAAAAAAAAAGATTTACTGGCCTTACTAGTGCTAGCGCTTACTAGCCCTAGCCTTGAGTTTAATGACTGTTATTTTATAATTAAAGAGCATAAAAAGCAGATAAAAGAGAATAAATATAGTGTACAGTGCTGTTCTTCTCAGCTCATGGTCTTTTCTCTCTCTCTCCATGGGTAAGTGGGTTTCCCAGTGGTTTTTTTTAGCGTGTATGTACAAATCATTGCTTCTACATTTTTTATTTTTTATTTTTATTGATTAATTAAATTTCCCATTTGATTTGTTGTGACATTCTCCAAATGGTGGATTACTGACAATCATGATATCGTATTCTAAAGACTCTGAACAATGGATCAGCTTTTTGGTTTTGTTTGGTTATTGCTGTGTTTAATGTAACTGATTCTTTTTTTTTCTCCTGACTGGTGATTATGTGTCAAAAATTGCAATTGCAGCTTCAAGTCAGTTTAGCAAAACTGTCAAGTGAATGTCAGATGTTATAACAGGCAAGTATTTAATGCATGTGCAGTATGCTTAATACAGTGATTTTACATGGAAAAAAATCAAGACAAATATAATAAATATGTTTACTGTTGCTTCTGATCAGTCAGTTTTAAAATGCTCACGCTCGGGAGGATTTTTTTGTTCTTCCATCGGATCCTTAATCATTCGTCCAACTTGTACAGCTGTTTTCGTCCATGTTGCATGACATATTTGCTTTGCCTGAAGGTCATTTGCAGTGTGTGATATGTCATATTTACAGAATGCTGATATCCTATATTTTTATTTCATTCTTAACCTTTAACCTCACTTTAAAGCAGAAGTTTGAGCTACAATCAAACTGTGAAATTCACTATTTCAAAATCAACATATCATTACATGGGTGACTTACTTATTGAACCACAGTCTTTTCTGAGCAGGGAGAAACTTAATTAAGAATCTGCAAAGTCTTAAAATTCAATAATCCCCCCACTTTGACTAGAAAGATTCATTTCCGCAGCGTCCTTTCAATGTTAGCGGCTGCTTCCCCACTCAAGCCTGTCGTTCATTTTCAATGCATGTCATTAACCCTGTTATAAATACCTGATACGCTGTACCATCTTCACAACTGCCGGATCCTTCAGAAATCATGACGATAACGGAAATGCCCAGTTTTTACACGTGGAATTGTGACATTGGTGTGTTATTAGGTGCCTGGTGACTTTAATCGTCATTATCTACACTGCAGGAGGCTAGCCAGCATGCTTTTGATGACTGAGAATGAAGACTCGAGGTAAAAAGTGTTGATCATTGCCTAAATATTGTTGAAATGTTTTTAGTTCCAATTGAGGCTTGCAGCTGCCGGCGTCCATCCCTGGTCGCAAGGAAACCCGCACTGACACAAGGAGAGCATCCAAACTCTGCACACACAAACAGGGGTCTAGACTTTTTTGTTGGGAGGGTGGAGGCATGGGAGAAGAGTATATAAGGGGTGGCTTAAAAACCCGGCCGGACAAGTTTGGGTAAAAGAGGAGATCTGGTCAACCTAACATAATGACACTATGCTAACTGCACAATATTAATATATGAACTTAATAAAACACTAAATATTGCAAACAACTGTTTATTTACCCCAAGAGGTTTCACATTTTGAAACATTACTCTAATGAGCAGTGGTGGCCTAGCGGTTAAGGAAGCGGCCCCGTAAACAGAAGGTTGCCGGTTCGAATCCTGATCCGCCAAGGTGCCACTGAGGTGCCACTGAGCAAAGCACCGTCCCCACACACTGCTCCCCGGGCGCCTGTCATGGCTGCCCACTGGTCACTCAGGGTGATGGGATAAATGCAGAGGACAAATTTCACTGTGTGCACCGTGTGCTGTGCTGCCTTGTATCACATGTGACCATCACTTCACTTTAATTGAACAAACTGATTCATGGTGGTAGCAGCCTAGTGGGTAACACACTCGCCTATGAACCAGAAGACCCAGGTTCAAATCCCACTTCCTACCATCATGTCCCTGAGCAAGACACTTAACCCTGAGTGTCTCCAGGGGGGACTGTCCTACTAATTGTAAGTCGCTCTGGATAAGGGTGTCTGATAAAGGCCGTAAATGATTAACAGCTCTGGTGGGGTTGGCCAATGAAATGTCAGGGATTTTTGTATCTATCAGTGCATCTTGTATTTTGCATCTGAAAGAGAAAGTGAAGCGATTGTCATTGTGAAACACTGCAGCACAACACACGGTGACACGACGAAATTAGTCCTCTGCTTTTAACCATCACCCTTCCCCGGGCGCCGGTCATGGCTGCCCACTGCTCACTCAGGGTGATGGGTTAAATGCAGAGGACAAATTTCACTGTGTGCACTGTGTGCTGTGCTGCTGTGTATCACATGTGACAATCACTTCACTTTATTGCTTTATTGCTTAGTGAGCAGTGGGCAGCCATGGCAGGCGCCTGAGGATCAGAGTGTGGGGACGGTGATTTGCTCAGTGGCACCTTGGCAACCTTCTGATTAGTGGGTCGCTTCCTTAACCGCTAGGCCACCACTGCCCCACCATCTATCTATGCTAGTAAGATATGGTCACTGGACGGTTGGAGGACCACCTGTCAGAACCCCACCATGCTTGCAGCCCGCCTCCTCCTTTCCTTTCTCCATTCAACGTGACAGAAGCCTGGTCGAATTGAGGCTCTGGTCTTGCAGTGAATGCATATATGCAGAGATTCTGTAATTTATTAACTCAGCTAGCAGTGTTTGACCTTGTCTCTCCCTCAGCTGTCCTTCAGGCTGCCTCTTTGAGGGCTTGGTGATGCCTTCAAACACTTCTGATGAAGATGTGTCAGTTGTGAGTTGATCCAGAGATGCGAGGGGAATGCGAACAGGGAGCCCCACTGAGAGCGCACTAGATGATTAAAGTCATTATTAAACGAAGTTGGCAGGGCCTAGAGATCAATTAATGTTCCTTAGCAATACCTCTGCATGATAAGGCACTGAATTCAAACCCCATCAACCACAACGAAAAAAAAAAGAAAAGAACATCAACAATTTATTGGGGTTCTTCATTAAGTTAAGAGTCTTTTTTTTTGGATTAACAATTCATATCCAGGCTTTCAGTCCTCCAATGGAACTTTATCTCTGGAAGAGTCTCTTTGTATTTGAATCATTAGCAGTCGTATCAGGCCTTCAAGGACATTAAGGAACCCAGCTGTAGAAACGGACACTGGTAGAGGATCCAATGTTGTTTTTCCAAGGAGATGGCATCTTTTTATTTTTTATAGTGATAGACTGTACTTATGATTTATGAATATATTCTTGTTTGGAGACGTATTTGGGAGGTACTCGATACTAAAAGCTTTTTTTTTTTTTTTTTTTGACGTCACACCGTGGTTTTTTGGTCCGGCTGTAATTACACACCTACTGCATTCCAAGTCCTTCCGAGGTTTAAGTTAATGGACCATTTCACACTTGCTACTAAAAGTCATCATAGAAATCTATAATGCAGAAACAAATGGGCGTTGGGCGGGTGTCACCGGTATGACATTTTTGTTCTGTTTGGTTGGAATTTGCTGCTGGTATACCTCAATTACAGAAATTCGTGGGTTAAATACAACCAGTACTGCTCGTGCTTTGCACCATTTTAATGAAGATTTAACACGCCAAAAAGAATGTTTCCACTAGAACACTGTACAATTTATATTTCTGTAGGACTCTTCTGATTACTGTTGTGAACATAGATTTATTTTAGTGTTTATTTAATGCAGAAGAGATGCATTTCATCGTGCCCATTTTCTTATCTTCTCAACTTTCACTGATTTAGATCTCAAATCACACAAGTTAATGAACAGGCATGTGACTGGTTGTAGAATCATAGAAAAAATGTCCAGTAAGCACCATATAGATAAAATAATGAGAGCACATGCTCTTGGCAGATTCAGGACCTCTAACCCTACTGTCCTGTCAGAATTGCAACAAGCACGCTCGCATAGATAAGGCAGGAGTGCTGGTGAACAGCGCCTCCTAGGGACCAGTCAGGTGAGTGCATGATGGGATTGCTGCAGGATTTTGGAGAGGGATTCCATGCGACGGGATGAGAAAGCAGCCCTAGCAACACTGAAATCCCCAGCTTGTGCTGGAGCATGACAGGGACTCTGCTGATGTCCTCCAGCTCCATTGTCTGAGGGCAGAGCTTTCCGTTTTCTCCCGAAAGTGCAGCACTGCCTGGAAAGTGGAGCAGAAGCGGAGTTTAAAAATATCACCAGGAACTCACCGCAGCTTGACCCTCTGAGGTGTTTGACTCCTATTGAGGAGGCAGTCTAGAGAACTCGAAAAGCGACAGACGGACATCCATAGAGCTCCTGGTGCACCAGGGCCTACTGTAGATTTCAACACTTGTTATCTAGAGAAGTGCCAGATTCCTAGTGCAATAATCTGTTTTGCAGCTCATCCATGAGTTCAAAGAACTTAGTCAAGTCCATTGGGAAAAAAAACAAATCTACATTTTATTGTTATCTGTCTATGAATACTGATATCATATGCAGCCTATGTAACATATTAATAAAATGTAACTATTAAATGTAACTATTAATAAAGTACAATATTCAGTAAGTGCATTACTTTTTACATATTACAATTTTTATATGTTATCTAATATGTAGGAATGTGACAATAAATAAATAGATTGATTATAAATCAGTAATAGCTGATATTACTAAGATTTAAACGAGAACAATGTATTCAGCTGCACTACTGTGTATTGTATTGTGAAGTAAACGCTTTCGGGGAACAGAGGAGGGCAAAATAAAATCTGTAGGCCATTTACAGATGGTAGTTGCCTTGTAAGTGACACACTTACCTATAAACCTGAAGATCCAGGCTGAAACTCCACATGTGTTCATTCATAGTTTTGATGCTTTCAGTGAGAATCTACCAATGCAGATGGAAATAAAGAAAACACATTGAATGAGAAGGTGTTTCCAAAGTTTGGCCCGTACTGTATGTGTGCAGCTGTATGAATAAAACAGGTTTGTACTGTTTGAAACGGCATCTGTCCATGAATACAAAACCCCTAGGAAAATGAAAACCATCGTTGTTCAGCACACCCTGGCTGATGGAAAAGTATAATAGAAAAATATTCTGAAATCTTCATGTGTCCAGGACAAGATCACCGCATGATTCGAATTCTTTTTCTGACTTACAGGGTTCATCACTAGATGTCTCCGTTCAGCAGAAAGCCCGGTTGCTCTGTGGACCCCAAAATTTAGGATCCAAATAATATAAAAAAAGCACTGAGTCATGAACAGGGCAACGATAAGGTCTGTCCATAATGGTGAAATATAGAAAATATCCCTTCTGTCAACCAGCTATATTGAAAATAAAACAATATTGCTGCACAGATCAGGATCAGTTTTTATCTACCTTCTAGAAAAAAAAGACCATGGAATTAATATATATATTATTTTATATATATTATATTTATTCTGAGAATATAAGATTATTGCCGGCTTAGGTGTGTTTTTCACCGCATGCTCCAGACAGAAAACAGATTTGTTTTACAGAACAGTAGTGATAATTTGTTCCCTGCGTAATTGTCGTGCCTAAAATAAAGCTGGTCTTTAAATAGCAATGCTGGGACATCCAGTCCCGGGACGAGCTCTGACTGTTCTTTCCTGCGATGGCCTAAAAATTAGGACACGTCCTGACAGGCTGCTTATGATTCTGTCCATCGCCTGTTTACCAAACACATTTGCTTAGAAAGCCCACCATGAGACCCTGTTCTGGAGTGGGCCTGTACAGCCCCATTGTGTGGACTTGCACCCTCGTGCCTCCGTTCCTAACAATGGCCGTGTCCCCCAGCCTGCCAGAGTCCGGCCTTTCCTGGCCGGGACGCTCGAGGAATGTCTGCCCAAGCGGTTCGAGTTCATGCGTTCCGCCCAGTGCGGCCAACGCCGGACACGGTGTCTCTCTGTCTCCATATGACACGTCCTCCCCGCACCTCCACTGTTCTGGCAACAGCAGCCAAGACGCCAGGAGTTCAGCCAGAAACCTCGGTGACACATCATTCGATCGCGCCGCACATGTTGGAACCCATCTGCGGAAGCGTGTCTGAATACATTTTTAATGGAAATGAAAACACGAGCACACCCCCCCCGCCCCCCAGGCTCTTATTGTAACGCGCAATTTATCTTTCAGACGTGTTGCCCTCGCCCGCTTTTCTCCCAAATACACAGGGCTCGGGCGGGACTTCCTCGGTGACTATTCTTTCCCTTCTTTCCTATCCACCTCTTCGTTGCTCTTTTCCCAGCAATGAGTCTAGATGGGTGGAAAAAAAGAAAAAAGAAGACAAATCATCACACCGTCGCTGCAGTTTCAAATTTATTTCCTCCGCCGCTCTCTGTTAAAAAAAAAAATGGACAGAGTTACATGTGATTGGACAAAAAAAAAAGAAAAGACAGACAGACAGATGAAACAGACTTGTGTAAATGGTGATCTTTATGGACAGACACGCACGTTTGCGTCCAGACGGAAACGATGTTGATTGTCATCCAACCAGAGACAGGATTTTGAGAACCCTTTCGTCAGTGATTTTCATTCTCACACCGACTCTGTCTCAACCCAAACCCAAAGTGTCTGCGCTGTTTTGTGGGATGGGACGGTGAGCGTCCCGGTCCAGTCGTCAACTTTCCAGAGTGCTTTCGCCTGACTTCCAGTTAACGAGTAACACAGAGGGATGTGTCCAAGTGCGAATAACATGCACGGCGGCGACATCGCATCAGCTGCACCTTCTGAGGTTTTCAGAGGACAGACAAAGCCAGCTAAACTATGGCCTGTGTTCAAGGTGTCGCGGTGTCGCATTTACCCAGCGGGTTTAACGGCGGTAAACTACTGACCAGTATCCTCCACTTCACCACGTTAGCACCATCGCTGACTACCCATCCAGCAGCACGGTCCTTTATAAACTACCGCAGTGTTCGCTCATACTGCCGAGAGAAGCGGCTGAAAATGAGGCTTTACAGTTCCAGATTAAACTGGAGGAACATTTGGAGGCGGCGCCTGGGCGGGACATCCCCCTGACTGACTAGGCCGCCAAAAAATGAACATCTGAACATCAGCATATGATAATGTATGCTGATTTGATAAGAGTCGAAACTGGCAGTACCACAACCAGCCAGCGGGGGCTCTAGACCAGCAGTGGATTCGCTTGAATGATTGGTTGGGCCTGCACTGACAGGACCGGCATGTACTGGAGTTTGTGATAACTGGCGACACTCATTCATGCACAAATAAAAAATATGTTTCAAAAAGAAAAACAACAGATTGTCACCTTCATCAGAAGCCTTGCTAGTGCACGCACAAAAAAATTGGGCATATACCTTGGTGTAAAAATATCAAAATATTAACAGTTCAGAAAAATAAATTATTTTCTTTTTCTTTAATACAAAAGATCGGGTTCTCGTGCTTTCATCTCTGATTGTCAATTTGGTTTTTGTCTAGAGGGGTGGTGAGCGTAACCTGTACGCTGTGGAACGCGGAACACTACATTAATTGCGAATGGATGGGATGTTACTGACGGTGCATAAAGAAGTCCACATCACTTCACAGCACCAATCCACCGAGAAGGTCCCGGCCTGTCCCGTCTCAAGCTCAGACGCCGGACGTAGAGCTGCGGTTGACAGTTCTGAAAGCATGTCACCCCTTCTCTGTCCACGTCGTGCAAGAAATACAAATTGTCCTCCTCGTCCAGGAATTACCGCGTCCCGTAGCGTCTTTCAAGCCACCGGCGCACGTCCTTCAGGTTGTAGAAGAAGGGACCCTTCCCTCCGAGGTACGCAACCTTCTGCTGCTGAACGATGCACACCCTCTCGTAGGCCACGCCGTAGGCCACGTTGGCGTTGTTGTCCATGCAGTCAGCCACCAGCTGGCACTGCGGCGGCAGCGAGAAGTGCTCCAGAAGGTTCCGGGCGGCCAGCAGACGCTCGTCCAGGCTGCGGTGCTTCCTCACCTCGAAGGAGTACGGCGGCATGGGCGGGGCGGCCCATCCGTCCGAGGGGTGCGCCTCGTCGATGTAGACGAGGAGGAAATCCGCCACGTCGGAAAACTCCTCAACCAGCCGCCGGAATATCGGCAGTTGGCTCACGAAGGGGGGTCAGGTGGCGGAGCCGAAGTTGACCACCAACGGGCGGTTGGACGACTCAAAGTCCAAGAGGTTGCACTCGTCCCTGGCGCGGCCGTGGCATCTGCTGCTGACGTCGGCGATCTTCACCACCTTGGAGTTGGGCGCCTCCACGCCAAGCTTGACCTGAAAAAGCGGACAGAGTTTTAACGTCCTCACGAAGACGGCCTGACGAGCCGCGGTCCTGACGCGGCGTGCCGTGGCTTGTCGACCCCAGGGGAACATTTAAGTTGCTCCAGCCGTCTGCAGCTATGGCAACCGGTACAACGATCACAACATGCCAGAATGCTCGAACGGGACCGTCCCGTACGAGCGGAGCGGAGCCTTTCCTTACGTTATGACTTTATTTTGGGGTGGTAGCAGCCTAGTGGGTAACACACTCGCCTATGAACCAGAAGACCCAGGTTCAAATCCCACTTACTACCATTGTGTCCCTGAGCAAGACACTTAACCCTGAGTGTCTCCAGGGGGGGACTGTCCCTGTAATTACTGATTGTAAGTCGCTCTGGATAAGGGCGTCTGGTAAATGCTGTAAATGTAAATGTAAATTTTGGTGACAAAAGCCCACAGCAGCCCCACTGGCATCACCGGACAACCGGAGGGCCGCTCGGAGATGCCGGACGGGCCCCCTGTTTGATTCCCCGGTTAAAAAGTAACACAGACCCCGCTAGACATTAGACTCCGTGTTGGGGGGCATTGCACGGCAGGTCCTCCTGCTGTCTGGAGGGCAAGGTTCGCCGGTTCGACCACTGATTACCTGCTTGTAGGCGTCCAGCAGGAAGCTGTTCCAGATGGATCGGACCCCGGCCGAAGTCAGCATGCGCGGCCGCGGCCCCCCCGCCGCGGAGCCGGAGCTCAGCAGCGACACGACGCGCTTCACCAGCACCACGGAGTCGTAGAGCACGAAGAAGAGGCAGTTGGAGAAGAAGCCCGGCAGGATCTGCAGGGTGACCAGCAGGTCCACGCTCAGCGTGCCCATGTTCCGACGCGTCGCTTCCCGGCGCGCTGAATGTCGCCGAGTCGCATGAGCGCGGCGGAGAGGGAGAGAGAGGGGGAGAGAGAGAGAGAGAGAGAGAGAGAGAGAGAGAGAGGGGGAAAGTCGGCTGCCGTCTTCCAGCCCCCCCCATCGCACCCCGCTTTTATAGCGGACATCATCCCGGCGCGGGAGTAAAGCCGCGGGCTTTATCTCGCGGCGGGATCGTGACGTCACCGCCGGGCAGGGGAGCGCGCGCTGCCCCGTTATGATGGTTATGATTATAATACGAATTGGAGCTTTCCAGGGGGTGTTTGGGGTCTGCGACCTGTTGCTTTCGAGGAAGGTAATCGGCTTCCCCTGAAGAAGAAGAAGAAGAAGAAGAAGAACACATGAACAATGCTCCATTGTTTGCCAAGTGTTGCACCAATTCATCTGATAATCCAGGGATCACTGCAATAATATAGAAATAAGTGAAATAAATGCCCCTTTTCTCGTCACACCAGTGTGAGCGAAAATGAAGGTTTAATCAATGGAACAGAAAATAAAGCATGGAACATCCAGAAGAAGTCACTGATGGAAGTATATATTAAGAATAAGCAAATCAACAGACATGCATGTCAGAAGTAATGCTAATTAAAAGTAACTCTAGAATTGTTCCGGAAGGGACCATCTACAAGCATAAAGCACACGAACAATAATTATTAAGATGCTGATATGTAGAGAATGTTCTAGAAGGTTTGGGGGTCGGTATGATCTACAAGCAAAAGTCTGCAGATGAGAAAAATATTGCGTTGCTGCTCAGTGAACAATAGGAGAAGAGAATCTTTAGTTGTTCATAAAAATAAGGAAATTCTGCAATAAACTGTTAAAGTAAACCAACATTTCTTCAATGTTTGAAAGCTTTTTCATTTTATTTGACCAAAATTGTCCGCTGCTTTTTGGACTATTGCACAGTTGTGTATTTTGGTGTCCTTTGAAGATTTCAGTCTTACAATGTTATTAATTGCATTTACAACCACCCACTGTCGCAGGTTGCATTGAATCTTGGGGAACGTTGGTCTGTTGGATCCTTCATGGACCAATGACGTGACCCCTGTGAGTGTGCAGCCACTGACTAACTCGCAGGTCACAGGTCATGTCAATACCAACCAAAACCTTCATCTGCCGGTTGGTCACATGCACGATTCATGTGATTCATACGAATAAAGCCATTATAGAAACCTGACTGTTTTCAGTCACATAAATAGCAAGTTGCTTTGGAACAAATCATCATACAGACTTATCTGGTGTGTAATTATTAATGCATCCTCAAATGACACCAGGATAAAAGGTGTTTAACAAACCCGAGCCCTCTTACAGCGGTGATTCAGATTTCCTTTCTAATTCCCGATTACAACAACAACAACAGTGCTTATTTCTTATGTAGCCCATAATCACATACAGTACGTCTCAATGGGCTTTGACAGACCCTACAGTTGACACCCCCCACACTTGACCCTTCAACTCACAAAGAAGAACTCCACACAAAAAACTCTAGGAGAGAGGAAAAAAAAGAAAGGAAGAAACCTTGGGAAGGAGTGATACAGAGAGGGACCACCTTCCAGGGTAGAGTGAGCCTGCAAATGGTGTCAGTGGTGACGATTTGTCCAGTAAGAGAAAAAGTCCTACAGTTGTAGGAAAAGTCTGAAGTGCAGTTTAGATCATCCGTCCATGTTTGGAGGCACTGGACAGTGCAGAGTAGGTTTTAGTCCAGTGTCATGGTGTACATTGCTTGTCCATTATAATGCTACTGCTCTATTTGAAGATCCCTGAAGCTCTAGCTACGATGGTGGTGGCTGTGACCCTCTGGTAGTTTCATGCTGAGTCGTCTCTCAGCAGTTCATTGCGAGGTCTGGTGGTCTCTTCATTGGACTCTGGAGGGGGTCTGGGCACTTGGTTCAGGGCCTCGGAGAGAACAAAGGTTTAATCTACAGCATAGCAATGCACAAACATAGCTGTTAATATAATGTCTCTATAATAGAGATTCTAGATTCTATCACATTGCATTTTGAGTCTATTTTGAGTCTACCTTCTCACACACCTTCTCATGACCATTTACATTGGTAGATTCTCATTGAAGGCATCAAAACTATGAATGAACACATGTGGAGTTGAATGAGAAGGTGTGTCCAAACTTTTGGCCTGTACCGTGTGTCTGTGTGTGTGTATGTATGTATGTTTGTGTGTGTGTGTGTGTGTGTGTGTACACACACATATATATATATATATATATATATATATATATATATATATATATATATATATATATATATATATATATATATATATATATATATATATATATATATATATATATATATATATATATATATATATATATGAAATGTGATAGAATCTTGAATCTCCATAATTTAAATAATCCCTAATTTAATACAAGTCTTTTCAACATGTGTAATATGCCCGAAATCAGACATAGAGTCAAATAACAATTACAAGATGTGAACTTTTTTTTGTCTTGTATGTTCTGACACCTTATAGTATCTTGTACTATTTTCTGCATACATGTCTGCACTGAACCATTTGGAACCATTTGCAAATATAATAGATGGCCTGACAGTGACAGTAGTTGAGGTAAATGTACAGCATTGCTATGTGTTCTAATGAAGAGTTAAAAGACTGAGGTGGCGTTTCTGGGTTAAGAAGTCTTATGGCCAGAAAACTGTAGCTCCTCCAGAGTCCTGAGGTCAGTGTTCCTGACCTCAACACAGTGGGTCAGGTAACCTGAGTCTACCGGCACGATTACTTTTACTTCATTTCATGATTTGAATAAGCTTATCTTTAAACCCTGATCAAGTTGTTCTTTTCCATGCTGACGATCCATGGAGTGTTAAACTAATTCCATCAACTTATAATTTTGCTTTCGAGGAACTGCTGTAGCTGTAGCTTTTGAGCAACTTTGCTTTCGGAGATTATTGGCTTTCTGCGTAGAGCAACAATAGCCTTTTATTTGACAACTTCCCCCCCTGACTGGCCTTTATCATTGGAGCTGTGTAATTCTCAATGGGTTCTTACACATTCGTGCATAAAGTGTGCATGACAAAGCCATGATTATGTGTAAATAATATAATGCACGTAAAATGTGAAACCAAACAGCAGTGTAAGGGTTCTGCAGCCAGCCAGCGGTGCCCCTGGAGAGTGTAAAGTACTGTGTAGTCGCCATGACAGGCGCATTTTTCCATGTGTCTTTTTAGCAACAGTGTGTAATGCGTATCGGAATACAGGAGGGGCGGGGCTTTGTTCAGCACCTGCATACATTCGGCTGGGGCTCCACTGCCAATACAGTAAACAGTGTTTAAGTCAGCTGTAACTCTGTATGTGTGAGTATGAAGAGTCTGCTTTATTCACAGGGCTACAATCAGGGGAGCTTTTCCAAATGTCAGTGTTCCATTTTCCAAACACGGAAAACATTCCAAGATTCCGAACATTCTTATTCTCTACAGACGTATTCACAGCGCATCACTTTTTCCACATTTTGTTATGTCAGAATTCTACACACAACACCCAATAATGACAACGTAAAAAAAAGAGCTGCATTAAACATGAAAAACTGAAAAATCACAATGTACATAAGTATTCACAGTCTTTGCCCAATTACAGCTCAGGTCCTTTTGAATATCATGCCACAAGCCTGGCACACCTATCCTCAGGCAGGTTCACCCATTCCACTCTGCAGCACCTCTCAAGCTCCATCAGGTTGGATGGGAAGCGTCGTTGCACAGACATTTTAAGGTGTTCGAGTGGATTCAAGTCTGGGCTCTGGCTGGGCTACTCAAGGACATTCGCTGAGTTGTCAAAGCCACTTCTTTGATATTTTGGCTGTGTGATAATGGTCCTTATTCTGCTGATCCAGGGACTGCAGCCCCAGTTTGAGAGGTCAAGGATGTCTCAGTACGTTGCTGCTGTCATCTTTCCCTCTATCCTGACTAGTCTCCCAGTTCCTGTAGCTGGAAAACATCAATCAATCAACCAATCTTTATTTATATGGCGCTTTTTACAATGTACATTGTCAAAATCGGATAACGAATAGAACAGTGCTCAAAGCCCCAAGGAAGCAGGCCAGAGGCCATGTCACATGGTTTAGGTTGTGAGTTAGTGATGAGTTAACATCAAATGACATCAAGTGATGAGTTAACATCAAGTAACTAAAGAGAGAGCCAGACCTTTCTGGTGGCACTAACTACTGCAGCATTATTAATGGTGAGGGGAGTGTTGTTAAAGGCTGTTTAGCCTGGATTTAAACACCGATACTGTGTCTGAATCCCGTACATTCCTCTGAAGGTTGTTCCAAAGGTTTGGGTCTCTATAAGCAAATGCTCTATTTCCAGCAGGGACTTTGCATACACGGGGAAAAAGCCAGTAATCCTTCTCTTAAGAACGAAGGGAGAGAGAACTAACATAAACTGGAGAAAGACCATGCAAAGCTTTATAGGTGATAAGCAGAATCTTGAAGTCAATACAGAACTTGCAAAGATGCAATGCAAAGAAGACAATACAAATGTGATGTGATCATACCTTGTAGTGCATGTAAGAACCCTGGCTGCAGTTTATTCAATGAAGCAGCTGAGCAATCATAAAACAGTAATTACAGGAACTAATTTCACTGCATCAGAGATGGAGAGAAACTTCATAATTCTAGCAATGTTTCTTAGCTGGAAGTACACTGTCCTGGAAATATTCTGAATGTGACTATCAACGACAAATCAGAACAAAAAAAAAGTCACACCCAAATTCTGTACAGATGTAACTAGGACAAGTTAAAGAACAAGCACACTCCAATCTAAATTTCGTCAAGCCACGTCTCATGGAGAAAATTGCAGGTCATCCAGTCTCTAATGTCCTTCAGGCAATTTTCTAGTTTTTTGGGATGTGGTGAATTTAATTCGGCTTGGGTGCCATCTTTTTGGACACGAATGGACAGTTGAAAATAGTGTGTAATTTGATAAAACCCCAAGATCAAGAATAGGTGTCTTAAGCAGTGGTTTCTTAACAGCTGTCTTTAAACAGGAACATGATTCAGCTAACCTGGGTATTAGCTCCTTCAGCAGTCCAGAAGGTTTTGGGTCGATGAGACAAAGGTAACAAGTTCAGAAAGTGTAATCGGGACAAAGAAATCAAGTGCTGGTGCAGACTGATCCATGAGGTCATCAGGAAGATATGTATAATTTTGCTTATCCACAGGATTATTATCTAAGATAATTTGTCTCATCTGGTTGATCTTATTGTCAAAGTAATTCATAAAAGAGCTGCTGATTATTGCAGTTGTAGGATCTATGGAATTATCATCATCTTAGTCAGATGACAGATGAAAAACTAGCAGAAAAAAACTGCTTTTCGATATTTGAAGAGACTGTCTTTCCAGGCTAGTCTGAACACTTAAGGTTTTGAGGCACACCATTTCCATTCCAATCTGCTTGAGTCCTGTTTGAGTTGATGAATGTGTTTGTTGAACCATGTAGCCTTCTTTTGAACATTAATGCATTTCTTTTTTACTGGAGCGACCATATCCAGAGTGTGTCAAAGTATGGAATCCATGTTGTCTGTCACTTTTTGTAGGTCTTCTTCAGAATCTGGAAAATCAACTGCGAGGGGCAGTGGTGACCTAGCGGTTAAGGAAGTGGCCCCTTAATCAGAAGGTTGCCAGTTCGAATGCCGATCCGCCGAGGTGCCACTGAGCAAAGCACCGTCCCCACACACTGCTCCCTGATCACCTGTCATGGCTGCCCACTGCTCACCAAGGGTGATGGTTAAAAGCAGAGGACAAATTTAGTCTTGTGCTGTGTATCACAATGATAATCACTTCACTTTTACTTTTCACAGGAATGGCAGAAGATGTTGAATAAATTCTGTACACATGGAATTAGTGAATATGTGCTGCTTGTGGGTCTTAAAGTGCATGATTCTAATCTAACTTGTCAACATGAACATTAAAGTCACCAAGTAGGAAACTTGTTCACCACAATTTTGGAGAGGAAATTTGAGAAATCATCTAGAAGAGCAGAGTATGGACCTGGGGGTCTGTAGATAATACCCAAGGTCAGGGTATTATGACTCCAGGAGATCTGGCTCCATTAACAACAATCTTCGTAATCAATATTTCAAATGAATCATAATCAAACTCATGTGGCTGCCAGACATGGAAATCAGAGTCATAAATAACTGCTAGACCACCATGTTAAAAACTGCAACCAGGAGGAGTTTGGTCATTTAAAATAATGAAGTCATCTTGCTTAAGCCAAGTTTCTGTGAGGCAGAGAAGGTTTTTTTAAAGCAAGTTTTACAGAGATTCTGCTGGAAGATTCTTTATACATCTGTGATTTCATCTTAACTTTGATTAAGTTATAGTGACAAATAGCCCGATTAGGATTCATTAATTTAGCTTTTCTAGAGCGGGGAACAGACACAGTCTCAATAAAGTGAAAGTGACTCTGGGTGGGGTTACTAGGTGACCAGCAGGTAGTTGTATAAGCTGCTCTGCCTACGCGTTACTATAGGGGTGGCATTGGCCTGGTGATGAGCATGGTTTCCTGGTGATGAGCATGACGCCTGGCATTTACACCAAACACCAGAGAATTTCGGTCTGAGTCTTTCAGGTGCCTTTTGGCAAACTCCAAACAGGTGCCTTTTACTAAGGAATGGCTTTCGTCTGATAACTCTACCATACAGGCCTGATTGGTGGATTGCTGCAAAGATGGTTGTCCTTCTAGAAGGTTCTTCCCAGTCCACAGAGGACCTCTGGAGCTCTAACAGAGTTACCATTAGGTTCTTGGTCAACAACCTGACTAGGGTCCTTCTCCCTTGATCTCTCAGTTTAGAGCTGGAACAGGTCTAGGAAGAGGCCTGGTGGTTTTGAACTTCTTCCACTTATGGATGGTGGAGGCCACTGTGCAAATTGAGACCTTCATTGCAGCAAAAAAAAATTCAGTAACGTTCTCCAGATTTGTGCCTTGAGACAATCCTGTCTCAGAGGTCTACAGACAATTCCTTTGACTTCATGCTTGGTTTGTGCTTTGACATGAATTGTCAACTGTGGGACCTTATATAGAGTCTGTGCCTTTTAAATCATGTCTAATCAATTGTTTTTCCACTGGTGGACTCCAATTAAGTTGCAGAAACATCTCAAGGATGATCAGGGGCAACAGGAGGTGCCTGAGCTCAATTTTGAGCTTAATGGCAATGGCTGTAAATATTTCTGTGCATGTGCACAGAAATGCATTAATACATTTTTAATTTTAAAAAATCAATTTGTTATTATGGAGCCTTGTGTGGTGAATTCTGTAGAAACAAAACAATTTAATCAATTTTGGAATAAGACTGTAACTTAAAACCTGTGCTATGAAAAAAATAAATAAATAAATAAATGCCAATTTATCATAACTGATAATCTGATTTACAAAAGTAAAAAAGACATAGAATAAAAAATTATAAACTTTTGGTGTGTGAAATGTATGTTCATGTTTAGCAGACAATGCAAAACACAGGATTAGAAGCAAAGGGGTTATTATAATCATGCGCTTTAGTGAAAACACTCGCTCCATAACAAGTCAAGTGTGCCACTGTTGAATCAATGATTTTGGAGGATAGTCATCCCAGCTGTTCTCCTGACCTGATATTCAGTTCATGACCTTCCTAACCCATAGGTCACAGTAAAACTCACATGATGCATGAAAGTTTTATATGTTGTGCATAGTACCCAACTTCATAACACAAAATGCATTAAGTGTATGTAACGCTTCCCGTATTTTATAGCAACAGATGTATGCAAATAATAATCATGTAACAATCATGATTGAACTTTTTCAAATTCTGTGCACACAAGCATGCTAGAGGCATTACAAAGACAAAATGGACAAGATGTCAAGTCTGGCTATATATGTACCAGGCAGTTGTTGGAGTGGACAGTATTAAGGTTTTGGGCCCTGATACTCTTTCTTGGACCAGTGCAAAACAGGAAGGCCCTCCTGAACCTGCTGTCCAGTTGGGAATCACGATTTGACCCTTTTCAACGTCCACCAGGTCCTTCTGTCAGTGTTATTGAGGTCACCTGTCAATGGTTTTTATGTTTTGGCTGCACATGGTAATATGAACAGCCTTGCTCCACTGTATGCACTTCTCAAATATTTGCTCTCATCATCACATTGTTTACATCCAAGCACACAGCCCATGAACAATAAGCCCTTGTAATGCAAACTTGGCTCTAAAGGTCTACATGGAAATGTTTATTCTAACCAATTGGGATGGAGCATCATGCCAAGAATGCTTTAAACATGAGCACAGGGGTTATGTTTGACCATAGGGTCTATGGTATTTTTCTGACGTATTTACTCAAGTGATCAAAATGCCGTTTGGGATTTGCCAGTGAAGGTCCAATAGAAACAGTAAGACAGAAACGCTCTGGCGGACGTTCAGGCCGTTAATGGAAGCGGGCGAGGGCTGTTAGTGCAGCTAGGAGTCAATGACTTGGTGTCTGACTTCAAGCCAGCAGCGGTTGTGGCGGTGAGTGGCAATGCATCCACTCTTTGTCACGATGCCAGATATAAAAATTTTGAACTTTAGTTCACCCCGGTGTTTTCTTTTTTTTACTTGCCCAGCTGGATTCTCAGATGCTTTGCGCAAAATGGCCAACATGGAGGTGAGGCAATTGTGAATTTAGGGGTGTGCAGAAAAGTCTTTCTGGGTTTTTTATAGTTGTTATTACTGGACCTAGGGTCATCTATTTATAATTACTGTACTGCACAAAGCTTATGCAACAACTTTTATCCATTTTAAAGGGGCTTCAAGATCTAAAATAGTCACTCTAATATAAAACAAATGTAATTAATGCATTCTGTTCCTTTCTCCTACTCTCCTTCGTGCCCGGTCACAGTTCATGCAGTCGAGGCCAACCCCACCATGCAGCAGCGCTCCAGCAGCCCGGCCGCCCAGCCCTGTTATCTGCTAGACAGAGCAAATAAACACAGCGTCCCATTCTGTCTGGGTCACTTTTACTTTCAGCTGGCAGCGGGTCCGACATTAACCTGTAAATCCCTCACGTGCCCAGAGCATTAATGCTTGGATTGCATAGTATTGTATCAGTGGTGAATGAATGAAACATTTTAATCCCGTTTTGTGCTTTTTAGACAAGTGAAATGGTCTAAAAGCGGTTCAAATCACATTCATGAATTGACAAGTTTAGGTCTGCGGGACATGGCTTCCACTCACCAGTGGCGGTGACGTGCGAGGTCCAGTGATCAGATAAAACGTGGTCCTCAATTACCTAAGAGGGTGGTGACACACAGTTTTCCAGCCAGACCTGGGAGTTTAGTTACGCAGAGGAGACGATCACTGGTCTTTACCTTCACTTCACCCAGTCGGGATAATTACATAATTATCCATGTAGCTGCTGAGCCTTAATGAAATTAGTGAAATATGATTCCACACACTATTACTGCATAGATGTGAAGGGATCATTGCAGTAAAATGTTTCATTGCATAAAAGTGCTGGAGCTTTTGCAGTTTAAGTGAATCTTTTATTTCATTTGGAGTAAAAGTTTCCATCAAAACAACAGGATTAAGTATTAAAAAGACATTGCCTTCACCGATTACATTTGATAAAACTAATATTTATGGGATGCTCTCACAATATTAATTTGAATATTGATACTCCTTATTTCGTTATTTGAAGCCTTTGAAGACCAGTCTTCAGAACTCTTAAACATTAAAAGAGCTACAATGAAGGTTCAGGTTCAGATGGAACCACTTTCATCAGCTATAGATTCCCAACACTTAACAAAAAATCTGGTCTTTTACACAATGAATACTACATTACTCAGATCAATTGTTTTAAATCTAATTTATGTTATCTTTTCAATTATATTGCCCATTTGTCTCTCATGTAAAATATCCCAGATTTGTCTTAGGTACGAGGCCTGGTGGAAAATAAAATTCTCAGAAATCCTCTCCTATAAGCATTTTATCAGATCTTGTCAAGGGAAAGAGATAAGATGTTTATATGAAGCCTCTTATAAAAGGGACAGAGACTTCGGGTAAGCAATGAATATAGCTATGTAATGATCTCTTGCTTTAAACTGAAGACAATGGACATTTGGCTCGCAAATACATTTTCCTGCAGCAAGGTGCAACTCACTAATGGTCAGTAGAAAACAGCATGTGCACACGCAAAATGAAAAAAAGATGCTTCTGATTGGTTGCAAAAAAATTGAGGTGCGTAATAAATAATGATACTGTACAGTTTCTTTTTTTTTTTTACCCCCCCTTTCCATTGAGACTGCTATGTCTGAGTCCAAGACAAGGCCGGGACCAAGTAGCATTGAGACCCAGAACGGTCTCGAGAACTACAACCCTATGAGAGCTTCCCAGGGCTCCCAGTGGGGTGTAGACAGGTTGGTGCTCTGGTTGTTGTGAATGTTGTGATTCTAGTTAAAAGACTCTAGAACTTTTGAGTTTTTTTTTTTCGAGGTCAGTACATCTGCAACCCGGACTCATGCTGCGGCCGCAGTCTACGCAGCATCGTCAGCTGCAGGTTCCGCTCGCAGCGGCCCACCCTGCACGGGAGGAGCGGTGAGGCCACTCGTTTCTCTGAGCGAGCGATGTCGCTCCTCTAATGGTGCGTGAGAGGCTGCCATTCAGAAGCGCACCTGGGAGGAAAATTCTGCATGGGACGCGTAATTACAACTACTCCCTCCCTGCGACACTCTAATTCTTCTTGATTAAAATCCAAGTCGCCGGCTTGGGGGAGCAATTAATTATACAAGCAAGCCTGGCAGGTGCGGCAGACTTTTCCCGCAGATGTTCCCGAAGAAAGCTCGCTGGTGGCGCTCCCCGAGAGTGGCGGAGGGACCCCGCCTGACTCCGCGAGGAACCTGCTGCGACGTGGGTGTTTTCGAAGAAAAGGCGCCTAATGAGGCGTGGCAAACGATCACACTGCGAGCGGCTCCTGTCGCCACGGGTCGTGTCTTTCACTCCTGATTTGAGGGTCAAGGGCCATGAGTTGGGATCACAGTGCAGTGCCACAGACATCAATTACCGGATGCGAATGCTAATGTCAGTGATTAAAGGCATCCCTTGAGAGTTAGAAGGCTGAGTGGCATGTTAAAATGTGAAAGGTGAAAAACATTTCACCAGATATTCATTTCAGTTTAAATCTTGTTCAGCTTAATATGGAACCATATAATCACAATTATTTCCGTGATGAGGGAGGAGTCCATGTCCATTTCCTGTAGGATGGCCATTATTAAATCATCTAGTCATTGCAAGATTTGAAACCAAGCAGACAAACCTGAAGAATGGAAATATAGAGGAGCTCAATGATTCACCTCAGGTGAAGATGGATGCAAGGACATTTGGACCACAGGGGATGCAATGAACCTCTGCATGAGGATATTAGATCTTAATAAGGGTCAGTTTTATCACAAAATCGGCCTTTAGGCAGATCATGTCCTACTTTTTATTCAAAACTACACCTCATCCACAACATGCTCTATGGCTGTAAAAATGTGCCTTTCTTTCTAGGTATAAAATTAATTTTTGACTCAGAGGATTTAATGATTTGTGGGACCTGGTCCTCTCAGCTTCATGAAAAGTTTTTTGGTATTATCGGTGCTGCAAGTTTTCCAGTTCAACAATTGTCTTGAACTTGACTATGTATTTTTTGCTTCCAAGTACTTCCTGTATGGATATCTACAATTATTATGATGGATAATCCTAATTCTGAGTTCATGATTTCATTTTGAGAAGAGAAAAGTAATGTCATGTAATATGAGTAAGACTTTTTATTACTGCCCAGAAGAATTATATATGTCTGAGAGATCCCAATCCAATACAGAGCTAAATTTGATTTGATGTCTCACTCTTTATTAAAAAGTAATTTCTCAGACAGTTTTCAGAGTATATCTCCAATTTTAAGAGTGAATGAGAAAATACATGAACACATCCAACATGCAACATCATTGCCTTCTATGTTGCTTTAATAACCCGAACAGACGGGAGTTTAAAACCAGACTTCCAAGAAGAGTAAACATTGTAGGGAAGAAAAATAATTCAAGTTAAATGATGATGTCTGTCTGACGAGGCCGTGGCCATGGAGTTAACATTAAATGCAATATCTAATGCGATAATTTGCTATATTTGTACGTATACATCACACGCACAATACTTCAATCAACTATTTGTTTCCAACCAAATGCCTTTAAAAAGTAAATCAGTGACATTAGTGTATTGAAATGTATATTGCGTTTATCGTAAATTTAAAGTGTCATTCTGCTCTTGGGGGGGAATGACATAGCAGGTGAAATGTTCCACAAGTAGAGAAGCTGAACTGTATCTCCAAGTGTGGAAATCAGTTTACATGAATGCTGCTTTGTGTTTCATGTCGGTTCTTAAACTGCAAATTGTCTCCTAAATTTTGCTCAAATGACGAGATGACGCGTGACGTTCTCTGCCGTTTCTTCAGAGCCACTGACCTGTAAGCGTGGGGTATAATGTGCCGGCCACCCTGGCTGGGGAAGTACGCTTGAGATGAACTGAACAATGCTCTTGTTGAGACTTCATTCGAAAATCCGATGCATGAGTTGACACATTAGCTGTTGTGCTACCATAAGAATAGACAAAGCTCACAAGGTGTTTGTGCACAAACAGACATGTTTTCCTGCAGCCCTAAATCATTTCCAGCGAACAGCCGCCATCAGTCACCCCACTCTTTCAGGTCTTGTCTATTTCAGTATGAGCACAAACAAAAACAGGAATAATGTTACTCGAAATTACTTAACATTGGAAATTATTACATGGATTATGCACTTATGGTCTGAGAAAAAAACCCCACCCATTAACAAATGGAAACGTTCTCTTCGCTAATTGACCCTTCTTTCAGACAAGTCCAAAGCTGTGCACTCATCATTTTTCCAAATGCCCTCGAGGAGGTAATTTCAGTCCGAAGGAATGTTGAATCATTCGATTATAAATTCTTCAAGTGCACGCAATGGCATATTTCATACACATTTTTGGCATCTCTGATGAAAGACATTCTGTCTCTTTCCATTGGCGCAAAGTGGGAGCTAGTTCTGATGCTAGTACTGGAAAAACACCTGTCATCTATACGTGGTACCATTACCAAGTTATCACGAATAAGAAGAGGGTGGTAGTAGCCTAGTGGGTAACACAATCGCCTATGAACCAGAAGACCCGGGTTCAAATCCCACTTACTACCATTGTGTCCCTGAGCAAGACACTTAACCCTAAGTTGCTCCAGGGAGACTGTCCCTGTAAATACTGATTGTAAGTCGCTCTGGATAAGGGCGTCTGATAAATGTTGTAAATGTAATGTAAAATGTAAGAAGACCACGTAAAGTCACAGTGCAAGGTCACCAAGTCCAGTGCCAAACATTAGATGGAGTGGTGTGAGGCACACCGCCTCTGGACTCTGGAGCAGTGGAAACATGTCCTATGGAGTGATGAATCACGCGTCTCTGTTTGCCAGTCATATGGGCACGTCAGGGTTTGGCGGATGCCAGGAGAACGTGAGGTATGGTGGAGGAGTGATGACGGTGGTGGGCTGTTTTCTGAGTTTGGGCAGGGCCCAAAACTTTACTTCCAGAAATAGGCAACCAGACATTTCAGACGTACTGGATGACGCCATGGAGAAGACTCTTCTATTCCAGCATGGAACTAAGGTCCATAAAGACATTGGATGAGTTTGGTGTAGGCTGGTCACAGATCCCTGACCTCAAAATATGATCGAAAGCCGTCCAAAAAGAGTGGAAGCCGTTACAGCTGCAAATGGAGAACCAGCTCCAAAATAAATTCCCTGTATTTTAATTCTATTTTTTTTTAAGTTCCAGTTGGTGCAATGGTCAGGTGTATCACTACTTTTGCTGCATATTTCCCAGCACCAAGAGCAATAACTGGTGGACAACATAGCTTCTATTCATGCTGTGCTGCACCTTTTCATGTAAGTGTAAGTTCAAGTACTTCATAAAACTCAATAATGTTGCATTGTTCTCTCTTGGACTCTTTACATATAAATAACATTTATATAGGATATAAAAAAATTAGTGCAAAAAAATAATAACTAAATAGATTGTATTATAAAGTATTAAAAAAAAAAAAATTCTGATCCATGTATGTTCTTCTATGGCAAATATATACAGTACCAAAAAATAAAATAATATAAATAATTTAGCATAGAAATTCATGAAAGTCATTCATGAAAACCACCAAGAGTGCAGGTAAATAAATCCTCAAAGAGCTGACTCGGCACTTCCTAGAACGGTCAAAATTCGGGGAACACCACGCTTTCTGTGAACGGATTTAATTTTAACAGAAATGTGCTGGTGAACTAAAGCATGGCGCTGCCAGGTGTGTACTCAGCAAACACTGCGCTTCACGCTACAGACCAGAGTTCCTTCGGCCCTGTCTGGAAATACAGACGGCTCAGTAAAGCTCGGCAGGTCGGAATGAGTTGCCAAACACACCCCCAGTCCGAGCTGCTGCACGAGAAGGGCGTGTGGCGTGTACTTGCGTATTTCCTGTGGCGTGCGCTGCACAGATTTGTAGAATATAATTCATAGTGACGACATGGAGGTTGGCTCTGTTCCTCTCAGTTCCTGTTCCTGTGTGTTCCTCTCACAGAGAGCCACTAGTATGAATGTGACAATCACTTCACTTTAAAAACATGAATAAACTGACGATGAATCAACATGATGTCATAATGATGCTGATTCAAAACAGATTTCAATCAGTGTCACTGCAATCAATCAGAAAGCTGCAATCTCCTGACCATTATCACCCGGCAGCCATTTTCTTTGGACGTCACACTTCATGGTTTATGTGAATGTGACTTGCGTACCACACATACCAACAAAGAGTCTGGAAAAAATAGTTCAACTGTGAAAATCTAGGATAGCGCAGTATTAATTGTACATGTAAAGTTTATTAGCTTTCCCTTCAACATCATAAAACTTCAGAAAGGATTATGTGTCCTATTCATAAATGTGACAACAAGGCACCAACGGACACCAACCTCAATAAACATGTTTACTCATGAAATGCTCTGGAATTCATTTTACATTTATAACTAAAAAAAATGTTCCTCACCTACAGAGCCTCTGAGTTGGTAGTGGGCGGGTCATATCTCCTTGCATCTACACCAGGATTAGAGGGCATCTTGCACCACGTTGACTTGCACCAGCGTGCCCTCATGCCAGGGAAGACAGTGCAACCCTCTGCAATGATTTTTCTCAGTTTCACCAACACGCATTTAAGGTTCTGTAGAAACTGAAATTGTGTTTACCCTGGGATAGTTCTGTAAGTAATGTGTGGAACATGGAAATGCCTTGACATAAACGTCAACACAGCCCTCCTTGTTCAAATGCAAATTGCACATAAGCATAAATATTGGTCCAATTCAAAATTTCATGGCCATTTCTTAATAGTCATGCATTGTTGGTATTTGTACTGTGGTTTGTACTGTGCACTATGGAGATGCTAAACTAAACTAAACACTTTTCTCTTTGGACTGACGCACACGCTCTACCTCTTCTATGATTAAAACATATGATCTATTACAGCAGCATTTGCACTATTTTTACTTGGCACCTTCAATTTTCATTTCACTGTTTCAGTGCTGTCTCTCGTCAGTCTTGTCCACATGCTTGCTTTGCGTGAAATGTTCCTCTTGAACTGACTGTGTCGCTATGTTGTACATGTGCACTTTATGTCAGTGTGTAACTTTCTTGAAATGTTACATGCAGCACCAGGTTCCGGAGAAACGTTGATTCCTTTCAGTATGTACTGTCTAACACGTATGCAGCTGAAATGACAAACCTGCTGAGACCTGGGGCAGTGGTTGGCCTAGCTGTAGGCTGTAATCCCAGTCCGCCAAGATGCCACTGAGCAAAGCACCGTCCCCACACACTGCTCCCCGAGGTCCTGTCATGGCTGCCCACCGCTGACCAAGGGTGATGGTTTAAATACAGAGGACACATTTCACTATGTTCACTGCACCGTGTGCCGTGCTGCAGTGCTACACAATGACAATCACTTCACTTTCCCCAGAGAGCCTCAACTACACAGCACGACCTCCACCTCTTCCATGTTCTGAAGAGATCAGGAGAGAAAACCCAAGAAAATAAATGAGCTGTAAATATGGGCATTTTTTTGCCCCAACCAAAGTTATAATCAGAGGACAATTATTTAAAAAAATGTAATCCAAGTTTCAGGCTGGGCCCATCTGAAGAAAACTGAGATCTGAGTCCAACGGGAACAGTCATGCATCAGGTGTTCTATTTTTTTTCACTGGCCTGTCCCTTGGAATGGATGGTTAACCCGAGCGCAGGAGCACAACCTTCTCGTTTTTTTTTCTTTTTTTTTTACATTTTGGTCAGATTTCAAGGGACACAGATCACATAATTGAGTCATTATTCCACCAAGACGTACGTGTTAAGCTGCTCTTTTATGCCTGTCCTTGACAAAATGTTCTAGAATGTTCTGAAACTCTCGGAACGCATAAAGAGCCTTTTGAAAAGAAACCATAGCCAGTGGCAGAACAGCGATTCTCCCCTTTCTTCCCTGCTCCCTCAAACGAGTCATTGCAGCCAATCCTGTAAAAATCCCAAATCCCCGGATTCGTAATGTGCAGAGAGGGAATAATGATGCCAGACCCGCCAATAACATCCTGTTTTATGAAGAAGACACAGCTGTCATGTGGTTGGCTTGGGTAGACTAGCGGGTAAGACACTCACCTGTGAACCAGAAGGCCACAGGGTCACAGGTTCAAACCCCACTTACTACCATTGCGTCTCCAGTCAAGACACTTAACCCTGTGTGTCTCCAGGGGGACTATCCCTCTAACCACTTGATTTTAAGTTGCTCTGGATGAGGGCGTCTGATAAAATGCCGGAAATGTAAATGTAAAAGTAAGCATTAGATTAGATTAAATGTATTAAGGTAGAACTCAGTCAGTAAGTCAGCATTTTCAGTGGACACGCCTGGTTCCTGTGGATCGCGCGATCTTATTTGCTTTGACTGCGACAGGAAATTTGGAAAGCTCGGCCAATAAAGATGCAGAAATGTCCTTGTCAATGGCCAATTTGTACCAGAAAGCCGATTTGGACTACCCATGCTCGCTAACTGCACCATTTCCTCTTGCTACAGCTTTACGACCCTTTGGTTTTATGACCTTTACTACTCGATTTGTACTATGCATGTTCCGAATCTGCAAAACTGAGCAGAAAGCAGAGATGGCGTGGCTGAACAGCCGTTAACGTGACCTCTTACACAGGCTTCTGCTCTGTCCTGACCAGGGGTGTGTGTTTCTACACACAAGTTAATCCCAGTTACGTTCATGACATAACGTTATCTGCTATATTTCCATTGGTGCGTACATGGCTTTGTCCAGAGCCTGTCCTCATTGTCATGAGATATTATGTGCAGGATTTAAACTGCTTTAATCCTCTGGGTGTTTATTTCATGAGACTTTGTTTAATTTCGTTGGTTTGGTTGTTGTAGTGGTTTGTTAGGATGTTGGATGCTGGAGAATTCTGTACTCGTGATGTCCCCAATCGAAAGTGAAGTGATTGTCTCTTGTGATACACAGCAGCACAGCACACGGTGCTCACAATGAAATTTGTCCTCTGCATTTAACCCTACACCCTGAGTGAGCAGTGGGCAGCCATGACAGGAGCCTGGGGAGCAGTGTGTGGGGACTGTGCTTTGCTCAGTGGCACCTCAGTGGCACCTTGGCATCAAAAAATCTTACTGATATCGTATGCTCTCAAATTTTCCAAAGAATGGTTAATTCGTGACTGTTGCAGTGTGTGCCTTGCTGGTCGTCCTGCTTGCCTTTCTTTACAGCCGTGCTTGTCTGACCGTGAGGGGTTAAACGCGCAGGCGAGGAGTGGGAATAACTGTTATACATATTCCAGAAGATCCCGGTCTCTGAGACCGCCCAGTATCTCCTCACGGACGTAAAAACAAGGAGAAATGAGCGACTGTGATGACAGTTTACATCCTGGGCAGATAAGCACAAAACCAGCACAGTTAAATATAATGACAGGGCAGAAGGTTATGGGTGTGAATCCACCAAGCAGCTAGGTGGCGCTGAGATACGAACAGGACACCGTACCCACATCCCACATGGGTTAAATTGCAGCGATCACATTTCCTGTGTTTCACAATGACAAATAATCACTTTCACAAGCCCTGAAACTTTTTGGCAGTGGGCCACACCCCCTCACTTCCCACGAGCGCTCCGCTTTACCCAGCCGCCCCTAACGCTTAAGTGCAGATCCCAAAAGCAGAGTGGGCGGGGCGGGGGGAAGCCACGCAGCAAGAATCCGTGTCATGGCCGCGATGATTCCTGCCAGGCCCCGCGCTCCGTTCCCCTGCTGAATCGCCCGTGGCATTAACAAGCACGGGCTGTGCACTTTCACGTTCTGTTCCCCTCTCCTCCGATGCTCTTGCTTTGAGTCTGTCAGCGATTGGCAGAACACTAACTTCCCTTCTTTTTTTTTTCTATTTTTTTTTCCTCGCTCTTTCAGCAATTTGTTTGCTGCCAGCGATCGGCGTACAAAAGGGCCGATAATAGAGTCCCTCACCCTTGTCCAGCATGTGGCAGGGTGTTCGCGTTATCTAACGGGAATCAAACCCCAGCTTTTCAACACTCGCAGAGCCCCGGAGCACCGCGCGGGTCTTCCCTGCCCGGGGAACATCACGGTGGCCGGTGCCGCCGCAGCCATGAATCGTGCGCTTGTTTCAGCTCTGCGCCAGCGCCATGATGAAAAAAGAAAAGCTCTTCTCTCATTGTCTTCCACAGGAGGTGATGAGTGGTTTCCCAAGCCAACTATGACCTAAGCCAAGCAGGAAGGCCCAGCGCTTCGTGGGTCATGTGACCAGGTTGTGCCCAGTGATTACAGTAATTATGGCAGGGGTTTGAGAATATTATGAATATTACATGTTTGCTCTGTTTACACTGTGCCAGTGTTATTATGGGGTATGGTATTAATGTGACAGACTATTCATGTGGGATCAGAACACACTAAGTCGTTAATGCCGGTCAACGTCAGATTTGACGCAGTCCCGTAGATTCTCGACGTGTCTTGGTCCCAGTAGCAATCGTCATGTTCCTGCATGCAATTGCGTGCCGGTTTTTCACCAACATTTACATTTACATTTACAGCATTTATCAGACGCCCTTATCCAGAGCGACTTACAATCAGTAGTTACAGGGACAGTCCCCCCGGAGCAACTTAGGGTTAAGTGTCTTGCTCAGGGACACAATGGTAGTAAGTGGGATTCGAACCCGGGTCTTCTGGTTCATAGGCGAGTGTGTTACCCACTAGGCTACTACCACCCAAGGTATCAAGAGTCTTACCAAACGACGCATCACAGGTCTGACTAATATTCACTCATGCAGCTACGAAGAACATAGTTGTCTAATCAGACTAAAAATAGTCAGTCAAATAATAACAAGTTACACTGCCTTTCTTGACGCAACCGTCCCCATTAACCCACTGATGGGTTAAATACAGAGGACACATTTCGTTGTACTGTGCTTACATCACAATCACTTTCACCAACAAACGCATGATCACATGCATCCCCTGCATCCGAGTTAATAAAAGTAATAATAATAGTAACAATAGTTGTTTTCTACATTTTGCTTAGTAATTTATTTCATTAGCATCAATACATAAACAATTTTTTTTACAAAATTAACCAAAAAAATATAATGTCATTTTATGCAGGTTCTTTGATTCTAGAAGCTGAAACATTAAAATGTTCTTCTGTAGGTGAGATGTTGCTGTATGGCTTTTTATAGGTTTTGTTGTCAATCCAGCATAAATAGTTCTGGCTCCTGCAGATTTAATGTATTTCCTTGCACGATTTATGATATATTTGTTATTTTGACCTTCCAATGTAATCCTGCTAGGGCCTGCCAGTCAGCATGGCCCATTGCTTAGCAATGTGTCTTGACCGAACCGTAAGCTCCTAATAAAAATCCTCGCTTAAAATACAGTGGGTTGCAAAAGTATTCGGCCCCCTTGAACTTTTCCACATTTTGTCACATTACAGCCACAAACATGAATCTATTTTATTGGAATTCCACGTGAAAGAGCAATACAAAGTGGTGTACACTTGAGAAGTGGAACAAAAACTATACATGATTCCAAACATTTTGCACAAATAAATAACTGAAAAGTGGGGTGTGCATATTTATTCAGCCCCCCCAGTCAATACTTTGTATAACCACCTTTTGCTGCAATTACAGCTGCCAGTCTTTTAGGGTATGTCTCTACCAGCTTTGTACATCTAGAGACTGAAATTCTTGCCCATTCTTCTTTGCCAAACAGCTCCAGCTGTTAGATTAGATGGACAGCGTTTGTGAACAGCGTTTGTGAACAGACTCTTGATTGGATTTAGATCTGGACTTTGACTGGGCCATTCTAACACATGTTTTTTAAACCATTTTAAACCATTCCGTTGTTTCCGTTGGCTTTATGTTTAGGGTCATTGTCCTGCCCCAGTCTCAAGTCTTTTGCCGACTCCAAGAGGTTTTCTTCCAAGATCGCCCTGTATTTGGCTCCATCCATCTTCTCATCCACCCTGACCAGCTTCACTGTCCCTGCTGAAGAGAAGCACCCCCAGAGCATGATGCTGCCGCCACCGTATTTGACAGTGGGGACGGTGTGTTCAGAGTGACGCACAGTGTTTTGGCATTTAGCATTTTGTCCAAAACGTTCCATTTTGGTCTAATCTGACCAGAGCACATTCTTCCACATGTTTGCTGTGTCCCTCACATGGCTTGTGGCAAACTGCAAACGGGACTTTCATTTTCATTTAACAATGTCTTTCTTCTTGCCACTCTTCCATAAAGGCCAACTTTGTGCAGTGCACGACAAATAGTTGTCCGATGGACAGATTCCCCCCCCCTGAGCTGTAGATCTCTCATGGACCTCTTGGCTGCATTTCTGATCAGCGCTGACCTTGTTCGGCCTGTGAGTTTAGGTGGACGGCCTTGTCTTGGTAGGTTTACAGTTGTGCCATACGCCTGCCATTTCTGAATGTTTGCTTGAACAGCGCTCCGTGGGATGTTCAAGGCTTGGGAAATCTTTTTGTAGCCTAAGCCTGCTTTAAATTTCTCAATAACTTTATCCCTGACCTGTCTTGTGTTCTTTGGACTTCATGGTGTTGTTGCCCCCAATATTCTATTAAACAACCTCTGAGGCCGTCACAGAGCAGCTGTATTTGTACTGACACATAGGTGCACTCTATTTAGTCATTAGCACTCATCAGGCAATGTCTATGGGCAACTGACCAAAGGGGGCATGCTCACCCCACTTTTCAGTTATTTATTTGTAAAAAATGATTGGAATCATGTATGATTTTTGACCCACTTCTCAAGTGTACACCCCTTTTTATTGCTCGTACTCATGGAATTCCAATTAAATAGATTCAAGTTTGTGGCTGTTATGTGACAAAATGTGGAAAGGTTCAAGGCTGACCGAATGCTTTTGTAACCTACTGTAGATCCTTCAGATGTAATTACAGCTATTGGATTTGGCACATTGGTTGGATCCCTCCAAGGAGGAGGCTGGGTTCATGTCCATTGTGCAGACTCACCCAGCAATGGCATCATAGCTTGACACCCAGAGACTACTGGGACAGGGTCCAGGCTGCCAGGTGTCCTGGTTTGGATGAGTGGATGATTTTCCGTTTTCATGAACCTGCGGTATATGGTACAGAAAGTAGAAATAATAAAGAGACGCTGCATGACCGCTGCTTTCCCAATGATCATCAACAGCTAATTATCAAACCCCACGTGAGATTAATCATCTGCGTTCACGCTGGAAAGCATTTCCCTGCTGGGGAACCTGAACAATGTATGCAAGTGAGTCAACAGAGCATATAACTCTAGATATGAGGGTCACTGAATGTCAAAACCATATCCCATGGGTCCAAAACAGGTGATTTTATGGTTATTAAGATGGGAGTGTGAATGACCTTTGACCTCTATCAAAAATGCATTATTTCATCGTGGAATGCTAAAACTTACAATTCCCAGATATCAGGAAGGAGTCTTCTTATCTCCCCAGCTGCAGGGTTCAGGATGAACGTCCGGCTAACCTTTCATCACTGCTGACTTCATCCATCTGTTTGTGTGTGTGTGTGTGTGTGTGTGTGTGTCATGGTTTGCATGTACATGTTTTAATTCCAGTATAATTGACCTTAATCCATACGGGTGCGCAGTTTAATTCTGGGAACCATCTGTAATTTATATAATGCGCGTTACTCAATATTCTGACATACGTGATGAGACACATACATGATGGGGACATTAGGGGAGATGGAATGGGGATAAATAAAACACTTGTAAGTGCTTTGTGGCTTGGCAGCGGCAAGCGCGCGCTTGACGCGGGGGAGATATTATCGGTCTTGGCCGCGCTCGCTCTCCGAATGATATTTGCCTGCACGACTGTTTGTTTGTACGTTTTGTGTGTGTGTTAAGAGGAGATTTCGCCGTTGGAAAAGGGTCAAGGTCCTGTGCTGTAAACATCATTCTGACTGTTCGGTGTGGGCCTTCCACCATTCAGACATATTATGCAACATTACACTGCACAGAGGAGGAAAAAAAAAACTGTGCGCAGCAGCCTGTCTACGGAAAACTAGGGCATGTGGCAAACTCGGACCATTATTCAGGCCTGATCGTAATTAAAGATGTTATAATCCTCCCAAAATATGGCAATAATTAGACGCGGCAGTGTAGTATGGGAGAATTTATGTGGCAGGCCTCTAAGCAGCATAAAAGCTGTTTAATAACCATATGGATGAACATAAAATGGTTTCAGCATCCTGTTGGGCTTTATTTGGCCCTTGGTATGTGTAAACTGTGACGATTTATTAAAATGACTAAGATTAAAAAAAGAAATTTGTTAAAGGAGAGAGTCAATAGACCTGACCACATTCAGAAGCTGCACCAGACTAGATTTGTGGCAAAACAAGCGGCTAATTGGATTGAACTAGATATTTAATCTAGTCGTGCTTTTGTGGAAACGTCTTAGTCTTCACTATATTTACATTATTCACTTGTACATTATCCAGCGCAAAGTCCCTCAGATCAAATTGCATTGATTCAGAAATAATCTGGGTTTTGTGGAAATGTACTACTTTCTTAGGGCCAGTGGAAAACTACCCCCGATTCCACAGGGTTTTAGTCCCGAGCACCAAAAACACGAGCAGCTGCAGGGAAAATCGCACAATTATGAGCTTAAAGTGCTTACATCAGACATGATGTCAACGAGACGACAAAGAAAGACTTCATAGACGAATGGTATGAAATTATCTCCCATATTTATTATACATTACATTCAATGTCCTTTAAATAATGTTGTTTTCATGTCAGTAACTGTACTAAATGTAATAAATGTACACATGTAGTAGCCATTCACCACAACGTCACAGGTTCGCTACTTGTGTCCCTGTTCAAGACACCAAATGGCCATAATGCAAATGTAAATAGCTGTGAAGTGAGATTACGGTAATGCCGAGAGAGGGAGAACAAATGACGTTCCGAATGTACATGCACACTTATAGGACAGAAGCAGCGTGGAAATCCAACTGATCTTGTTGCCGACGGCGTTCACGCATTCACTCCCTCAACTGCGGCAACCATTTAGTCCACTGCAGTGCAGGCCACGCCCCTCACACGTCCTTTAAAACAGGTCTTGTTTTTTCACAGTCATTGTCACAGTGTGAGTGTTTGGAGTGTGTTAGCGCGGTCGCGGGGAAGTCGCGGTCCAAGTCACATGTGTGTAAATCTGTCACATTTAATGTGACCTATAACCTGTTCAATTCAATAGAAAATTACAATAGAAAAGATCTTAGCCATCTTTAGGCCACCCCAGGTGAGTTAGGTTTGGGGTCTGGTAGGACAATTCCGAAACGTTCATTTTCCATTAGTGAACGCATTCTTTTATTGATTTGGAAGAGTGCTTGTGGCCATGAAGGTTTTGGAGTACACGTGACTGGCATTTCAAACTGTTCATAATTTCCTCCACCTTAACTAAAGCCCCTGTTCCAACTGTTCCAACCCCAAACCATGATACTGCATCACCATGCTGCACAGTGAGTATGGTGTTCTCTTGGGGTCGTCAGTAAGACTGAAGAATCTCGAAATACGTGATAAAGGCCATACCATACTTCACTGGAGGCCTGGGTCACATTCAGCCATAAAGCATTCGCAGCATGGTGTGAAAACCAGCCAGTGCCTCAAGAGAAATAATGTAGGAGCACCCGTTTTAATCTGTTGCCTGAAAAACGCGATATGTGATCCGGGAATAACCAGGAGAAGCAAAGAGGGTTAGAGAAATGAACAGGGACTTAGGACTGAGCTCAAAAGCATCTGCTCACTCATGCACAGGGGCTGTCAGCTTTATGTCCGTTATGTGATGTTTTTCCCCCCTTGTGTCTGTGGAAATATGGGTTTATAATAAATTTATGGAATGATACAGGCCTACAGCATATAACCAATGAGGCCTCAGGGATAATGCTTAAAATCCACAGGCAAATTCCACCACAAATCGCTGAGTTGTGGTCTTAGTAATGAGCACAAAGTAGTCAAACTTGCATTTGGTTAGAAGGAAAATTTTTACGATTGTTAAGACCAACCAATTTATAACTTCTTATTGAGGAAACTCTGCTTGAGATGATTTAAAAGCTTGTGCCAATCAAAAGGTAATCAACGTCCGGCACACATGACTTTTTTTGAACAATGAAGCCAGAGCCCTGTTGTCCTGGTGTGTCTGCTTGACCTTACTGATCTTTGACATTTTTGCAAAAATGAAGCAGATGTCCAGCAGCTGCATGGCGTCTTGTTATTGTTTATGAGCCAGAAGCTAAGAGCCATTTGTACTGGATGATCTGATCTTCATTACATTAATGGTCCCTGTCATTAGGAGAAGCCTGTTCCACCACCGACTCGCTTGAATTTAATCATTTTCTCAATGTCAGCATCGCATGTTCTATGTCTGTTGAAGTGCTTTTATGAGATAAAGGGCTTGCATGTGAAATGTCATTAAAGTAAAACATTTCATTTGACCTCAGACTAGACCTTGGCTCACATCGGAATGATGAAAAAGTAAAGAAAAGCACCCTTCGGCTCCCATAAGCACTATATTACTGTGTCTCAATAATTCCATTAGAAATTTCTATGGAATTCTAGTGGGAATTCTGAGCCTCAGTACCCAATATGGCAGCGTACGTTCAGAGCACAAACGTTAGTGAAATGTAATGTAGGGGGACTGTCCCTGTCGCTACTGATTGCCCGACTGATTGTAAGTTGCTCTGGATAAGGATTTCTGATAACTGTCATGAATGTAATTTATGGGCCAAAAGAGGTGCATCAAAGAGTTCATAATTTTTGTAGCAGAGAGTTTCCAGTTACCACAAATATAAAATATAAAAATACGGATATAAAGCAATGGCAAACCATTATCAGCCTCCCATTTGTTTTCCACCGGCCTGCTGGTCAGTCTCACTTTCCACTTCAAGTCCCTGCATGGCGGAGATAAAACAGTCCATTTAAATGGCAGGTGAGGCTTCCATAAAGTGCAGTTTTCCAGAAGCTTTGCAGCGGTGAGATTATTGCCTTTGTTACAGTCCAAGTCCTGAATAACAAAAATTGTAGAACATGCGTCCTGCAGACAGCAGGTGCATGTTTGATCCTGCAGAAATTGCCACGCTGCCGCATGAGCTGGCCGGCTTTATTTTAAACAATGTAAAGCTTCAGTCCGGGGCCTGTTAGCACAGAAGAGCCGCTTGTAGCTTACAGTCAAGTAAAATAGTTTTTTTTTTTTTTATGTTTTCATTCATCTGCACAAAAGCAGCTTAAATACATATTAAATATGCTTAAATACGTAAATACGTATGTAATGAGAGCAGGGGAGAATACAAACATGCCGGATAGAATTGAGAAAAGTAATTTTCGCAGTGTGTGCCAGGCCGCGGTGGGACCCTTTCACCTGCTGCCAGCTTAGATGAGACATTAAAACGGTTAATATTAAACCTGGGCAGACATTCAGACTGTCTTATCAGATAAACTGTTATTTATGGCTGGCCGCGCAGTTTCAGAATCCGGTTTCAGAATGAGGGATGCGGGGACGCGGGGGGGTATTCGGGTCATGAAGCGTTGATTCAGAAATTTCTGTGTGTTCTTACTACCAAATGTGTAAACGTGGTTATTTAACATTTCATTTAAATCGAAACCGATGCTATTCGTAGTATTTAAAAAAAAAAAATACAAGGCTGAAGAGTGTGTAAAGTAGCAATGGCCTAATAATCAATATGTACTTTTTACGCCCTGGTGCAGGTAGAAACGTGTTTTGAGACAGCTGCTAATTTCCAGTGTATGAGGCATTATGGGTTATGCTATTTACAAACTATTTACAACCTGGATAACAACCCTGATGTAAGTAGCAATATGTACTTTTAACCCTCTGGTGACTTCTACTATAGTACAGCTTGCAATTTATGCAATTAACCTCATTATTTGTGCAATTAACCTTATTACCTGCTACATATATACTTTAATTTTGGGGCAGTTGCGGCCTAGCAGTTAAGGAAGACGCCCCGTAATCAGAAGATGGCCGGCTCGAATTCCGGTCCGCCAAGGTGCCACTTAGGTGCCACTGGGCAGAGCACCGTCCCCACACACTGAGCACCTGTCATGGCTGCCCACTGCTCACTCAGGGTAATGGGTTAAATGCAGAGGACACATTTCACTGTGTGCACTGTGTGCTGTGCTGCTGTGTATCACACGTGGCAATCACCCAAAAAAATAATTAATTAATTAAATAAATATAATTTACACCATATGCTCGTTGCATCTGCCTCTCTGTGGATGTAAAACTCTTTGGTTTTTATGTGAAAAATGCTTTAAAGTTGCATCTTTTACGACCCCTTGGTTTCCCCTTTTTTAATTGTATTGGTGCCTAATTATGTCAGGAATGTCCGGTTGTACCCGAACAGGTTCAAATTGCCGCTCATCTTATCTTTCTTCTGCATGCCAGGTGAAGAACGTAATTCTGAGCCAGTCACTTGGCAGCGTCCGACAGCCTAATTAGTAGCCGCCACAACACGCGGGGACCAGCGGCTCTATCAGACTGTGTTAATTGCCCTCTTTTTGTGGCCACTGATCTGTGCCAAGTCTGAAGTGCTCAGGTTAGATTCGGCTCTGCCTGAAGAAATATGGCGAGTCCTTAAAACAGAAACACCTGGCCCAGCAAAGATAATCTCTGACCTCCATTGGGAGGGCGGTGGGTTCCTGTGATTACCTCTGTCTCGCCGCTAGAACTCAATCACGGGGGCTTTTGTCAGCCTCCAAAGTGCAGGGAGACAGGAAAGAATGCGACAATGACCTTTTTTCTTTTATTTCAACAAAGGCCGCCATTCCAAAATATGAACCGGTGAGCAAAAGGGCCTGGCCTGCAGTCAACCATCACAAACATTAACTTTTCCTGAATTAAAGCAGGCCGGCAGGTCATCAGGCACAAGGAGAACAGGACGGACAAGCAGCAATGGCGGCCATTGTGATGCTGCGATGCTGCTGGCCTAAAATCCACCAAGTGCGTGATGGGTGATAGGTTTTGGATTAAAAAATTAAACCACTCAACATAATCCTGGCCGCAAGCCGCAAGATTTAGATTTATTTAAACAGATGCTGTGGGTGGGGAGGGAATGTGTCTCAATCCTAAATTTTCCTTTTATTTCCGGAACGGTCCTCTACCGGGCATCCTGGTATTAATGATATCAAGATGGACGGCTCGGGTTCAGCAAAAATTATGTGTGATTGTCTGCACAAAGGTCCTGTTGGTTCGGACCAGTCGTGCATATATGTCTATACAGTACAGCCCAAAGGTTTGGACACACCTTCTCATTCAGTGTGTTTTCTTTATTTTCATGACCATTTACATTGGTAGATTCTCACTGAAGGCATCAAAACTATGAATGAACACGTGGAGTTATGTACTTAACAAAAAGTGGAGACCTGACCTCCACAGTCACCGGACCTGAACCCAATCAAGATGGTTTAGGGTGAGCTGGACCGCAGAGTGAAGGCAAAGGGGCCAAACACCTCTGGGAACTCCTTCAAGACTGTTGGAAAAGCATTTCAGGTGACGACCTCTTGAAGCTCATCGAGAGAATGCCAAGAGTGTGCAAAGCAGTAATCAGAGCAAAGAAATTAGAATATAAAACATGTTTTCACTTATTTCACCTTTTTTTGTTAAGTACACAACTCCACATGTGTTCATTCATAGTTTTGATGCCTTCAGTGAGAATCTACCAATGGAAATGGTCATGAAAATAAAGAAAACACACTGAATGAGAAGGTGTGTACAAACTTTTGGCCTGTACTGTACATACATATATACATACATATACACACACACACACACACACACATATATATATATATATATATATATATATATATATTACAAATTTGATACTTGAGATGCTGTTTTCGGATTGGTGACTAAGAAGGCCTTTCTTGACTCATTGACCTTTGACCCACAGGTGAGTAACGGATGATTTAGTATGACATCTGAACACACTTGGACCATGTCAGGAATGCCCGGCTGTTGCATGTTCCCTCCAATCGCAGGCCAGCGAATCCGGTCATTTTGGCAACGCCTCCCTTGGATTTCATTCTGCCCCCACTGGCGCATTGCATATCTGTTCAGAGGGAATATATTCCACGTTTATCACGCTGGGTTGAATTTCACATAGAGGGCTCTCTCTAGTGGACAAGTTCAACAACTAACTTAGGATGTGTGTGTGAGACTTTTTTTTTTTTTAAGAATCAAAAGCCAGTAAATCAACTGATCATTTTGGGAGGAAAAGACTGCAGAGGAAATTTAGAATTGTGCAGAATTACAGTTATTATTTGTTTATTAATAAGCACTGTTCTTAAATTGGGTTTGATCATTGGATCATGGCTTTGTACATGAGCAACACATCCTCAGCACCTTGCTAAAATGCATTTGTTGGAGCACATAAACTAGGCCAATATGAATATTTGTACTGGGACATGAAGATAATTTCAGTGAGTATAGCTCATTTTTTTCTGTCTGCATCTGCAGTTATCTCCCACTAAAACCCTGTCCTGTTGATATGCAAATTGGGGATGGCACTGATAGCAGCGGGAATTCTCAACCCTAAGCATTTTTTGAGACGCAGGGGAGATACCAGGTCCATTTCTAAATGATTACCCACACAATTCTCCATGCTGGAGCAGAAACACTGGCTGAGGTTTCGGTCTCAGAATTTCCATGTGAATTAAAGCGAGGGTGTCCTGCACTGTGACACTGTCTCGCGTCAGTGTTCGCATGGGACATGCTGTAAAACTCCGGACTTTAAAGCAGCATTGCATTTAAAGTGGGTTCACCAAGCTGAAGGAGTTCACATGATGTAGAAGCTGCTTATTGCATGTGCAAAAGTTCTGTAGCTGCTTTCAAATTTGCATTGGGGAATGATTATTCCTAACATTTCGCCCAAATAGCATTCAGATGTAAATTAAATTTTCAAACCCTCTATAGCGTCATGCTAAATATTGCAAATGGCTGAATGATACTGACTATTTCAGTTGTAGTGATTTGTGGTGATTTGATGAAAACATACAAACAAATTAATAAAAGTGAAAAATGGGTGTTAAAATAAATAAATACTGTCCTCTTGTGGACATTTGAGGTCCTGACCGCTCCCTCTGGTGTTCTCCAGTCTCTGCTTCAGAGACTGCTTTCTCCAGGTACCACTTGCCCGAGACGCATGCGCCCAAGCGATTGGCAAGTGGTACGGATTGTGTACTGACAGGGCTGTCTCTTCTCTTCAGAAGCACATGTCAGCTTTTTTCAAATATAAAATGAACCCACTGGTTCTTCAGGGGCTCCAGTGACAGAACTAAAAAAAATACATTTGGGCAGTGGTGGGCCTGTTCCTTCGCTCATTGGGCAGTGGTGGGCCTGTTCCTTCGCTCATTGGGCAGTGGTGGGCCTGTTCCTTCGCTCATTGGGCAGTGGTGGGCCTGTTCCTTTGCTCATTGGTCAGTGGTGGGACTGTTCCTTCACTCATTGGGCAGTGATGGGTCTGTTCCTTCGCTCATTGGGCAGTGATGGGTCTGTTCCTTCGCTCATTGGGCAGTGATGGGTCTGTTCCTTCGCTCATTGGGCAGTGATGGGTCTGTTCCTTCGCTCATTGGGCAGTGGTGGCCTAGCAGGTAAGGAAGCAGGCCTATAATCAGAAAGTTTGAATCTCAAACTGTCAAGGCACCACTGAGGTGCCACCAAGGGTGACTGATTAAATGCGTAGGACACACTTTGTTATGTGCTGTGCTGTGTTTCACAATGACAATCACTTTAATTCCACTTGGAAGCCACGATGGTCGGTGGAGTTCCATTTTTAGGGGTGGATTGGGACATTCTCTGTGCGGACAAAGAATGAAAAGGGGGAGGTAACCTTTCCTCTTATAACGACCCTTCTGAGCTGCCGCTCTCTGATGGTTCATAGGTAAGTGTGTTAACCACTAGGCTACTACCAACCCTACAATCGGAAAGCTACTCCACAGCGAGAGAACAAATTTTTGAAAACGCACATATGGTTTTGTAGTTTATCTGGCTTGGATTAAAGACAGACAAAACAAAGATGTAGTTATGTGGCTATGGAATCTAATAAACACATATCATAAATAATTAAATCAAATTGTTATATAGTATTTTTCCATGTTAAGACCTAATGGAGAAAAATAACACATTAGATGAATTAGGGCATTAAAGGACATGACGTCATCTGCATATGCGCACAGCATTGCAAAACTTTCTGCATGACATCAAGTATTGATTTTTAAACAATAAGACTGTAGAACACACACTGGTGGTAGGTAAGACTTTGTATCAGTTTTATTAGTTTTGAATCCTCACAAAACAAGAAAACATTTCCGGTACATTCCCTTCACCCCAGGGGACCAAAACCTGCAAAGTAATCCATGTTGGCCAGGTCTCTGCGGCAGACAGAAAAAAAAAAAACTTGGAGAAGTGTTTACCCCACCTTACCAAGTCATCCACTGCCACTTCCTCCTCCCTGCAGTGAATAATACTCCTCCTGCCAGCCCAGATGGACAGAGGTCAGCGCAAGGCAGGGATGCCGATGGGAGGGAACACTCACACTGATACATATTTGCTGTAGGTACTTAGATGTAAAATGTCTGACCAGTTTCAGTCATGGGGGAAGAAAAAAAAAAAAAAAAAAAAAAATCATTCAGAACCTACTCAACGGACAGGGCAATTAATCAATCCACCTCTATATGCATGTTCATCATTCATGATTTAAGTTTTATTCAATGTTAAGAATGCAATAATGCAACACAATGAATCTTTTTCAGTTAATGTATAAAATGAATGGAAATAGGTCCTGGTTAGCTTTAATCTTTTTTCAGCTATAAAGAATGACAGTTTTTAGTGCAACATTGCTTTGTTAAAAGTAGAAATGCACATACCATTTAAAATTTTGTATGCTAATGTTAGCATAGCATATAAAAAAAAAAAAAAAAAAAAAAACACAGCTAAACAAAGTAAATGAAATATTTTATATTTTTATGGTGCAATAAACAACTTGGTGGAAGGAATTGCTCGCAAAATTTCATATTTCACTAATCATGAATTAAGCACTGATCAGCACATTTCAGGTGGAATGAAGGCTACATGTCACTCATACCCACTGGCACCACCCATTTTAAACTTTGTTCATAAAACGTCTTGAGTAGCTGACTCTCCAAGATACAGATTATTAACAAACAGTCCCCTTCTGGTTTCCGACCAGTCGCACTGATTCCGGTCATAATGAAGCGTTTGGGAAAACTGGTCCGTCGCCACATCACATCCTACCTCTCACCCACACTTTACCCCCACCAATTTACATACAGAGCAAGCAGATCGACTGAAGATGCTGTCATCACAGCACTCCACACGTCTATCTCCCATCTCGCTATGCTAGGCAGCTCTTTGTCAACTTTAGCTCAGCTTTTCATACAATACTTCCAGACAGACTGACACAAAAGTTACTGGACATTTCCATCTGTTTCTTCCCCTTCCCATCTGCTGCTGGATTAGAGAGCTAGAGTGGGATCACAGCTTTCCACAGCCCTCAGCATTAACAATGGATCTCCACTGGGGTGCGTACTAAGTCCTCTACTGTACACACTGTACACGTACATCCAATGCTGTCATTAAGTCCAAACTATGGTGGGGCTCATCTCTATTGACGAGGAGACAGCGTATAGGGAGGAGGTACAGAGACTGGTGGGACGTTGTGTGGAAGACAACCTGGTCCTCAACACGTCAAAAACCAAGGAACTCATCCTCGACTTCAGGAGGAAAAAAATGCTGACCTGCAACCCACCTACATAGGTTGCACACACACACACACACACACACACACACACACACACACACACACACATATATATATATGCGCATGCGCACTGGGGTGGGCAGGACCTCAATTTCATTGTACTATTTTACTAAGTATGATTGTGCAATGACAAAAACGTCTTTAAACTTAAACTTAAACACTCCCCACGCACAACTCCCATTGCAGCACCATGAAAACCGGGAGTAAAGTCTGTTCATTTGAGATAAATCTGCTTCAACTCATATTTAACAGCTCGTTACACACCCACGGAATTTAACAAGCCTTGTCAATTTACTCACACAACTGAGTCAGGGTTCCTACGAATTGTTACAATTGATTAATATGATGCATAGAAAGCATACAGTAGGCTTGATTTTACTACATTAAGCCCTTCAGTGTATCTTACTGGCACTGTATATTGGTGAAATGACTGCGGACCACAGCAGTAACCAAACTTTTCGATCAAAGTGTTAAATGTCAGCACAGAATGAGGGTGGACAACAAGTAGAATTTTGCCTTGTTATATGAAAACAGCAATAATATTCTAGGATGCACTGTATAAAGTCTAAAAATAAATTATTCAGTACCTATGGTCTAAAGCCACTCCATTTCCCCCTTACAGTTTAAGAGCACTTTTCACTTAATGTCTACTTACAACACCTTAAAAGCCTTGTAACACCAGGCCATTTTACAGTGTTGTGTATTTTAGCTACCACACTGTGCTATTCGTCACAAAAGGGTTTTACAGAGCTTTCTGTAAAATGTTAAATCATATAACACAGCCCTCTCCTGTGTGTTTAAAAAAAAAAAAAAAAAAAAAAAAAAAAAACACCGGAATGTAAAGGTCTTATTCTTGAGCTCAAGAAACTTGCACAATTCTGCACAGTGTTCAATAAAAAAAAAAAAAAAAAAAAGACCCCAAACTCAAGGGTAGACCGGCTCCCAGTTGTGAAAGTGCCATTGTAGATGGTTAGTGTGAAGGCAGCAGACGTAGACGTCTTCCCTCTCACTGCTGAGTGCATTCTCCTGGCCGACCAGGTCCTGGATTTGCTGGGTCACTCTCGCACTTTTCATCAACAGCCACCTATGGAGGGAAGAGAAGGAAATATGTTGCAAGAATTATCTTTGGCCACTAGAGGGCAGCACGGCACCAATAATGCACACAGGAGTTCAAATCCACCCCATTGCCCGCCAGAAGCAATCCTCACTGGACCGTCAGGAGGTGGAGGAGGCGGAGTTAGTAGTGACCTAGAAGAATTGTGGACGTCACTGGCCTGGTGCCAATTGGAACGTCGTAGACAACCAGGACATGACCTGATCTTTAAGTGCCTGTAATGAGTCACTAATGACCGCCTTGCTAATGGGATGTTTATTGTGGCGCCTCATCTGGCAACTATCTGCCCGTTCTCTAAAGACCTACCTCAGCGTGTCTGGGACCACCACCTGTTAAAGTGAAGTGATTATCACTTGTGATACACAGCAGCACAGCACACGGTGCACACAGTGACATTTAATTCGCAGCGGCAGATGTTCGGGGGGTGGCGGGTTAGAGCCACCGTAATGACATGTTTGGACAGGAGCGAGAAGAACAGGCCTGGCAGCTGAGACAGCAGGTTGCTTGCAGGCCGACTCCCTGTCTTACAGCTAAGGAGTCACGCGGCTTGTGGCATTTAGTAAACACGGACCCGTTCCCACAAGGCCAGAGCCTCTGACGGAAGCTAAAGTGATACGTGAGGGGCGCGGTACCTTGTAGTAGAAGTGGGATTTGTAAGTGATCCACTTCTTCATGTCCGTCTTCTCTCCCACCCTCAGGGAGCGCACTGTGGCCTTCGAGGCCGACGCAGCAGGCATGTCGAACTCCACCTCCAGCTGACAGCGAAACTGAGGTGGCACTTCCCAGTCCGAGCCCAGCTCCAAGTGGCAGAAGAACGTGTGAGGGTGTCCCAGAGCTAAAGGGGGAAAAAACACCCACAGGACAAATGGCGCTGGTTAGTTAAAGACTGTGAATCAAATGCAGGGGTGTGAGAGTGTAAAAAAAGTAAATACACTTCATGGATGCTGAGGCTGGGACACGGAAGACACAGTCGACTCAGTGCAACTCAGGCGATGTGTTTCTGAGCTAATGAATGGCGACAGCGCGAGCTTTGTCCAACCAATCAGACCGGTGGAGGGGGGACCCTGCTAATGTGATATTGAAAGGCCCCGAGGGCGGACCGTTGACAGAGAAATACCAACACGGGGACGGCGAAAGCATGTGGGGAGTGAATGGGTAGCCTCCATGCTGAATAAGGGGCTTGTTCCACGACCCCACCCACGCAGTGATTGCAGTGTAAACTGTGTACAGGGCACATCCCATTGAACCTTCCACCGAGTTCCATTCCATTGAAAAAACAACAAAGCCAACTGATGCTGAGGCAGTTTGACTTTAGATTAACAGCCTTCCATCTGCTGCGGCCCGACTATAATAGAATAATATAATAACAGAATTTCCCGATGTTTTAACATGCTAAAAAATGAAAATAATACACGATATTAAAGCGTTCGTAGCAGGGTAGGGACAGGGTACTGCTAAAAAGACAAAATTGTCCACAATAGCTCTCAAGACGAGGTATTTAAAAAATACTGCCTCCAGGCTTTGTAGGAAAAGTGTAAAAAAGTAGAATCACTCTTGTGTTTCTGGGTTTAACAAGTGTTTGGGCCATAGAATGGTTTGAGGTGCTCTGTGTTTGTGCGTGATTCTTTTAAACTGTCTGCTGAGCGGAGATTGAGATTATGGTTCCGCCCACCGATTCCCTCGTCAACTGGCAGCCAATCGACGCACAGGTCTGTACTACTTAAGGACCATTCCAACCACCAGTCGGGGCTCGTTGTTGTGCAGCCGGAGGAGGAGGCGAGAGGAGAGTTTTGGAGTTTTGTTGTCGAGTTGGCTATAAGCCTTTGTTGTGTGGTTAGTTGTGGCTTTGTTGTGTATCTGTATAGTCTCTCCTTTCATAGTGTGTTGTCCTCCTGTGGATTGTTGTGTAGTTGTTGCCAGTAGCACTTTAGGTTAGGTTGATTACTACTCACTGTAAATAAAAGCACAATATTTCTTTTTTTTGTGATTGTCATTGTGATTCACAGCAGCACAGCACACGGTGCACACAGTGTCCTCTGCATATAACCCATCACCCTGAGTGAGCAGTGGGGCGGCCATTACAGGCGCCTGGGGAGCAGTGTGTGGGGACGGTGCTTTGCTCAGTGGCACCTCAGCGAATCGGGATTCGAACCGGCAACCTTCTGATTACGGGGCCGCTTCCTTAACCGCTAGCCCACCACTGCCCCTTGGACCTGGTATCTGTGTAGTCCCACCGCACACATTCCCCTGTTGTAGACGTTGTAAAATCCGATTGTATTAACTCCCCACCTGAACTGTCCTACCTGAATTTTTGTCCGGAAGGCGGCTTATCCTCCACACCACAGACTTGAAGGCATGTTCGTACTTGGCCGATCCAAGAGTGACCCGCATGGCAGGTTCTGCCCCCGAGGTGCTGACCGACCCAAAGCTGGCTCCTTTGTTGAAACGAGCCTTGAGCGACTTCTCGCCCGTGACGCTTTCCCGGCGAAAGTTCTTGGCCCACAGGTCCGGTATGGGGTAGCGAACCATCACATTTTCACACGGGACCAACGTGAGTGGGTCTCGATTTGACGAGAAACCCGTGGACATCACCAGCCACGACTGCAGTTCGACCTCTGCACCCCTTACGTTAGCCACCGTCCTCAAGGTGAAGGGGAGGGTCTTCTCGGCGAATGTCGTTCGGAAACGTAAAAGTTCGAATCTGTGCCCGCTCGGGGGGGAGAAAGAAATGACCCTGGACTCTTGAAACTCGCTCTGGTCTGCAGACTTGTGCAGCTGACAGTCCCGCAATCGGATCCAGCGGGTCGTAGTGTTGGGAATGATGTCATGTCGAGACACCACCTCTTTGCCTTTGACTTGGACGTCATTGAGTCCAATACGACAAGATGGAGAGTCTGAGGTGAAGAAAAGCCCGTTGATTCGAGTGACCACCAGCTGCTCAAGGATCCTGCAGTCTCCTTTGGACACCAGCCCGTAGAAGTCATCCCGGACCTCAACGTGTGCCTCCTCTTCTGAGTAACTTTGTGGACTGGGTGAAATGGTCTCCACAGGCAACCCCACCAGCACCTCCTGCAACGCGTGTCTAAAGCTCAGAAAGTCCTGGTAACTCGTAGTCCCCAGTTTGACCAGTTGATCCCGGACAGGCTGGTGGACCACAGTAACCTTGGGCTGGATCCTGCGCTTTTCCTTGAACACCACATGGTCCACACTTAAGGTGTGCACGCGACCATTGTCGTCATAGTTCTGCAACTTGGCCTCTGATATTTCATGGTGGACGTTCAGCTGGAATTCCTTAAAGGGCTTCTCCAAGCCTTTCTCGTAATAAAGGTGGAGCAGGCCAGCACTGTTCAGCCGCACAAAGATTGGGCCCCAGTGACGGGACGACATGATATTCTTCTTCTCAGGGATGCGTAGCAGCATTGGCCAACCTTCCTGAGTGTCCATGTGTGGTGGTTTATACGACAGGTCCTCACATTCATCTGCATCCACGGGGTCATCAGGAAGCGCGAGACCATCCCCATCATCGGGGTCGGTGATTTGCATATTCCTGAGCTTGTCCAGGTCATCTTCTGCAGACTCCAGCCCAAAGACATCATTCTCAGCTTGAGACTCCTCTACAGGAGAAAAGAAAATGATGGATTCAGCAGCACTGGGCTGAAAGAAAGGAGAGTTGCTTGAAATGTTGTTGAGACAGGAGCTATTGCTCTGAGACTTCCTCTGTTCCTTTTCATTGAAAAATGAACTAAAAGGGTTGATGGGGGAGGGCTGGATATTGGAGAAATCCTCATCAAAGAAGGGATTCTTCTTATCATACGCTGAGGTGGTGTAAAATTGTGGACTCTGAAAAACAAAGGCTGGATTGCTGCCGTCTGGAGATGTGTCCAAGAAGGATTTTGGTGCCACCTGATTTGAAAACGTTGCTTGTATCACGTTGCTGTTGCTGTCTTGGATGGGGGAGCAGTAGAGATTATCCAGGTCTGTGTGGGGAGACTCCTCCTCCTCCTCGTCGTCAAATGTTACCCAGCTGGCAAAGCGGGTCGTAGATGTGGGGTGTGACTGGCCATTTGTGTGTTTGTTGTGATTCCAGTTGAAGGGATCCATGCTTACTCCCTCATCGTCTTGGAACACAGAAGAACCTAACAAAACACAACAGAATCAAAATCAATTAAATTACAAACAGAGTAACACTACATTTACATTTACAGCGACTTATAATCAGTAGTTACAGGGACAGTCCCCCCTGGAGCAACTTTAAGGTGGGTTAAGTGTCTTGCTCAGGGACACAATGGTAGTAAGTGGTATTTGAACCTGGGTCTTCTGGTTCACAGGCGAGTGTGTTACCCACTAGGCTACTGCCACCCCATACTAGAGTTTTCAAAGTTCAGCCTTAAACCATCAAACAAACCCCATGGTGAGCGCCCTCAGGCTCCCGTATTTAACCAGGCAAATGAGTAGCCCCACGAATACGAATGTTGTACATTGCAGGTCTTTCTGGTCAATATTTGCTAAAACACGTCTCTCGATTCCTGGGTTTGCAATCTACACGCAATATTTTGTGTTCCCATTTCTGCCTTCAGTCTACTCATAAGGAATTTTAAGAAATCATTTGATTCTCTTTTTGATACTTGCATTACGGAAAAGTGTGTGCAGATAAGATAATGGGTGTCACTAGCATCTGTTTAATCAGGTTAATTCTACTCCCTTTGTTCACTTTAAATGAATCTGTCTACGTAAAAATAACCTGTTGGCTAGGCACCAGCAATCTCTACCTCAAATTCACTCCTGTTAGCAGAAAAATGCAACTTTAAATTTGGCCTGCCATACAACGCACACGATGCAGAATTCAGCAGGGAAATGGGAATGAGAACAAAGATGCATGAACTGTATGAATTGTGTTCTGTTGCGGTTTTAAAAAAAAAAAAAACATCCTCAGGGGAATTGTATTAAAAAGGTACACAGGTACACCAGGCCCATTGGGAAAGACCTACAGGCACTCTGAAGCATTTCAGCTCTCGTAGACGACTCGTCGAGGCCTGGGGATCGAGTGGCCCGTGCTAGAACGCCGCGATAAGGACTCCTCGAAAGGCGAGAGCCTGTTGCTAAGCACCAGCTTATCTGAGCGTTTCTTGCCGCGGCGACAATGAATTGCACCCAAGCACGGGTGCTGAGTGAAACAAGGAAGTTAATCAGGCCCGAACAGAGCCTGTAAAAAACCCTCTCCCATTCCATGCCTCGCAACATCCCTTGCTCAACCTCCACTTCACTTTTTTTTTAGGATTTTTTTCTAGTCACTTGAAGAGGAAACACTGTAAGCAGAAGTGAAATATTAGCAGCGGGTGCCCTACATTAATATGTACACACTAACAAGACCTCCTCTCAAACTACTTCAAAGGGTACAAGGATCCCACCGGCTCAGTGATTTATAATGTGCCGCTCTGACTCAGCCGGCTTCATTATATGCCAGCGGGAAATTTTTTATTTTTTTTTTAAAAAGGCTAGCTAAAACATTAAGCCAAAAGGGAATCAGGCACCCACCGCTCTGTTCTTCTGAGGGCAGACCCCTGCAGAGAACCCACCGAGAACCCCTGAGTGACGGACCACTCACCGGTACAGCAGGAGCCCAGGAGCCTGTCAGAGAACAGTTGGACGCGGCAGTCTGGCGGTCTGCTCCTGCGCTGTGGCGTTAGCGGTGGGTCACGTGACCCGCCAGCCACCCTGCCGCCTGCATAGTTGAAGTGAAACGTGTAGGTGCCTGCCTGCCTGTCCCCCCCCACTGGCTGCTGGGAAAAAGACCAAGCCTGATCTTGAACTTTGAAACAGGTAGCGCGGACCACGCCTTTGCAAAACAAGAAGATAGTAGCCACTAATGTCTTCAAAGATAAGAGCAGAACAGAAATCTGGAAAGCTACAGTAGAATCCTATTTACGCTAAATTTATTGCTAAATTAAAGCATCTGTGAACTTCTAATCCCAAGTTGGTCACACAAGGAGGACCAAGCATATGTTCACCTTTAACCTTTCAAATGCTCTTAAATTAGCACTCTTAGTACTTAATCTAAATGCTCACATACATACATATACAGCACAGTCCAAAAGTTTGGACACACCTTCTCATTCAATGTGTTTTCATTATTTTCATGACCATTTCCATTGGTAGATTCTCACCGAAGGCATCAAAGCTATGAATGAACACATGTGGAGTTATTTAACTACTACCAGGGTGGTAGTAGCCTAGTGAGTAACACACTCGCCTATGAACCAGAAGACCCAGGTTCAAATCCCGCTTACTACCATTGTGTCCCTGAGCAAGACACTTAACCCTAAGTTGCTCCAGGGAGACTGTCCCTGTAACTACTGATTGTAAGTCGCTCTGGATAAGGGCGTCTGATAAATGCTGTAAATGTAAATGAGTTATGAACTTAACTTTGAATGAGGTGTGTCCAAACTTTTGGTCTGTACTGTATGTATAATAAAAATGAAAAGCTTTCTTACTGCATTATGTGGCAACAGAATTTTAGACCAATATGAGAAAGCTTTGAAGTCACTATCAGCGAAAGCACTCATGCATGTCACGCTGGATTCGGGCATCAGCCAAAAGTCCAGCAGGTCTCAGACCCTCGGGACATCGGACCCGCCGCATGTGGAGGACTGTGTGGACAAACGTGCAACAAACCTAGAGCTACACCCGCTAACCAGACACACCTTTCAAAAGCTTTGTCCGGTGCCATGGGAATGTTTGAGGAATTCTGCACACCACCAGCCATCACTAATGGGGTTAAAGTTGAACAATCTCAGACAGGTTTAAGCTTTGTAGGAAGCGAGTTCATAAATTACAGAAAGACCCCCCCACAATTTTTTATTGTTTTTTTTAAACCACACATTAATGCACTAATTACTAAGCTTCCCCTCCATATGAGAAATTGCAGCAGAAAGGAAAGGTGCCTTGGTGAAGCAACATCTTAACTTCAGGCGACGTAACGCTTAAGACTGTTAAGAGGTTCTGGGGCTGCGGGCCCATCTGTCTGGCAGCTTAGCGGATTTTCACGCTCCTTCCCCCCTCGCCAGCACGCCTGGATTCTGGAAGGTTCATTTACAATTGCGGCCATTGGCCAACGACTTGACCTGGTTCCAGACACGTTAGGTCCACTTGCACTTCACAGGCCGTCGGGCAGGCGTCCTGAGGGGCCGGAGATGAACCGAGGACCTCCGGTGGGCTTCCAGGAAACACGAGCCTCTTCCCATTAGCGCTGCGAGTTACGTGAACAGGTGTACATCACAGGGGGTTTTACACTGAAACAGGGACAACAGGTGCTTCTCACAGGCTTCTGAGAAGCTCGAGGTAAAATACTACTCGAGTGAAGCTAGAAGTCCTCCGTTTACAATTCCACTCGAGTAAAAGTACAAAAGTTTTTCATCTCGTAAAGTAAAAAGTACTGTGATTTATTAGGGCTTCTGTGACAGGACTCATGCTTAGTCAACTCATATTTGGTGAAAAGTCATTAAGGGCAGTGGCCTAACCCGTACTCTGAAGGTTGTCGGTTCGAATTGAGCAAAGCACCGCTCCCCACACGCTGCTCCCCGGGCGCCTTTCCGCTCACCACAAGTGACGGCTTAAATGCAGAGACCACATTTCACTGTGTGCACCGTTTGCGGTGCTTCACAATGACAATCATTTCACTAATTAGTCCATTAAAATGATAATTGCCGTTTTCAGGGGGTGGGGCTTGCAGTGCTCGTAGCTGCAGCGAACGTGACAGCAGGTTAGGAAAATGCGTGGCTTACATCATAAGCAGGGATGATGATAGGGTGGTAGTAGCCTAGTGGGTAACACACTCGCCTATGAACCAGAAGACCCAGGTTCAAACCCCACTTACTACCATTGTTTCCCTGAGCAAGACACTTAACCCTAAGTTGCTCCAGGGGGGGACTGTCCATGTAACTACTGATTGTAAGTCGCTCTGGATAAGGGCGTCTAATAAATGCCGTAAATGTAAATGTAAATGTAAAATGTGATGATAACAGCAGGCTTACCTCAGGCTTCTGCACTTTTACAAGCATTGAACATGTAGTTTTAACTGTAAATACAAAATCTGCCTCTCTAATCAGTTTCATGTCTGTGCTGTTTCTAGAAGAGGAATTAGAAATCGCTGCTCTGCAACTTTGGTTTTATTCAAAAAGTAAAAGCACAGTTCCATTTAAAAAGTGGTCCCACCGCTTTAAGAAGAATTGGGAGTTGCGACGGGCTGCACAGAACGAGTAACCAACTCGAACTAATTTGTCAAAATAAAAAGGTTGCAACAAGGTGTTCGTGGCAAAATATAATACTTCATAAACTCCCTGTGGTTCGATCATCAGATACATATTTGGTTCATGTCATATTTTAAACCAATCAAAGATGGTGAAGGGAGGGGCCCACTTCTGGTTGGCTGTGGTCACGATATTCCTGTACATTTGAAAGCACAGCTTTTTAAAAGCCCAAACCCAACATTATTATGGCAGCGGATGCCGGCCAACATGACTGTACCAACATGTTGGTAGTAGCCTAGTGGGTAACACACTCGCCTATGAACCAGAAGACCCAGGTTCAAACCCCACTTACTACCATTGTGTCCCTGAGCAAGACACTTAACCCTAAGTTGCTCCAGGGGGGGGACGGTCCCTGTAACTACTGATTGTAAGTCGCTCTGGATAAGGGCGTCTGATAAATGCTGTATATGTAAATGCTTCGCTTTTTAACGTAATTTTTCCCCACACTTCAGACTTTGCTTTTGTTGCCAGAGCAAACAGAATGTAATTGGCATTTTCTGGCCTCCGCTTCACCACATCAGCATCCTTTTTGGTGCTGAATGAAACAATAAAAAAAAAAAGCATAATGCATCTTTAAAACACATTACATGCAGTTATAAATGTACTGGCCGAGTGTCCTGCCTCCCCGCTGCCTTTCAGCAACAGACGGCAGAAAAAAGATCATCAGGCTGAGATGATAATCAAGTTCAAGCCTTTAAGACTTTTTTCATTTAGATTCTTTATTTGATACAAATAAAGAACTTATAAACCAGATTGTAAGTCAATATTGCCTATATGGACAGCGATTTAAAAAGAAAAAAAGGGAACTTTTCAAATTGCATTAGGCCATTGCGGTCAGTAAATTCCAGTACAACAGAGTCTCATGGGTAATAAGACACAAAAGATACAATCATTACGACTACACTTCATAAATATTTTCCCCCCAAGTATAAATCCAGCAGTAACTGTGCACACGTCCACAAATCTACATCTGCTCCACCCACACATTTTAAACATAACAGCATGGTTTTATGCACAACATTTTTAGAAACGGGCCTCAGGGTGTTCTGCTGTGACGCACCGGTCAGTTATGCACGAAAAAACTGTTTCCATGTTTATAGCACATCTGCTGCACTCAGGAGAATAATACAGATTTGCATTAACAACATTATTCAGAGAACAAGAGCGCTTTGGGAAGACAAGCTGACAAGCACTCACTCACTATCCAGAAGCATACCTAGCATGCCATTGCCATTGGATGGAGGGAGGAAACCGGAGAGCCTGGAGGAAACCCAACATGGGGAGAGCATCCCCACGTAAAATGTCTGAGCCGGGATTTGAACTCACGACCTTGGAAGTATGAGGTCACGTTACTAACTGTTACGCCACCATGCAGAGATGATGGAAAAAAAAAAAAAACAATGTGGTGTAAAACCTGGCCATACTTATTACAAAGCCATAATTTGTGTATCATGAAATATAGCGTTCTGAAATCAGTTTTCCCCACAGCACACACCACAGGAATGCAACACTGATACCATCAAACCATCACAAAGCCCAGCATGGGTGGAGATAGAAAGTAAATGAGAGTGATGAACACACGCCTAGACAACAAACAGCATGTACTAACGCACACACCAGCACACCCACTGACTCACACATGCGATTTAATGTGCTGGAATAAAGGCGACGATGCCACCATAAAAATATTAAGTGCATGACGACCTCAACCAAGGACCATACTGAGTGATCTTAAATTAAATCTCCAGTTGCGTAAACATGACAATTTGAAGATCAGTTAGATGACCAATACAGAGAGAAATTTGGCCTTTAGAATTATGAGCAAAATGGAATAGAGAAGTTTAATTTCCCAGGTTAAATTTGAAAAGGTTTAGCAGCTTAGCTGAATTATTTTTTTTTGAAGTACAGATTCCTAGATTACTATGAGCAAGTCAGTCTTACAGCAAGTAAACAATAAAAAGGCATGTCAATATTTCAGAGTAAACATATTTTAGCCTAGATAGAGCATTTACAACTAAGCAAACTAACTAATGGCAGAGCTAAAAGTCAGTGTAAAGTTCTGCAGACATCTACTCTACTTAAGTACCAGCACGCACTGCATGCCCAGTTCAGCAGCGAGCATTCACCCACCGTTAGGCCCAAGATGGGGTGTGATAGTCTAAGTGAGTGTTATCAGAGCTGCTCGTGTCTTGTAAGTGCTTGTGAGGTTCAAATAAAAATGGATTTGCCCCAAGCCAGTCTCCTGACCAGTCCTTCCGACACCGAAAGATACAAGTGTGTTATAGTTTCACTGATGTCAGGTGAGGACATGTTGGCAGTCTTTACCCAGTGTAATGATATTTTGTAAATTAGCTGCCTGCTACGTGTCTGATCATGGCCATTTAGTAATATAGCATCTTATGATTAATATGTAAAAAAAAATATCATAACACATTAGATTGTTAGAATTAAATTTGGAGTAAAAAACTAACTCCATAAGGTGTAATCACATTACTCGAACAGTGTGAATGAAGCTCAATTTTAAATATTTTTACACATTTCATTGACACTAAATTGAATAGAAATGACCTTGAAAAGTCAACACTGACCATAGAGTAAAATTTACTCTAATTACGTATCTGAATCAGAGTTAAAAAAATCAACTCAAGTGTAAAATTGACACACAATTTTACAGAGGATGATGGGCCTGAGAGAGAGAGAGAGAGAGAGAGAGAGAGAAATACTGGCTAGATGGTCTATTGTAGGCGTGGTTTAGAGTGCGCTGCGCCTCTTAAATCTAGTGTCTGGTTTTACTTATGTTCTATTTCCTCGCAGCTACGTGAAGCCTCTTAAATGCCATCAGCCTATAATAATGCTATAATACTAAACAGTTATGGAGTGTGAGTGAGTGGCTTCTGCCTGCCTCAGGTGATGACAGGGGTGATGACACCACTCGCCTATGAACCAGAACACCACAGAACAACCAATGTGTCCCTGAGCAAGACATTTAAACTTCTGCTTGTCTCCAGGGCGACTGTCCCTCGTACGATGCTCTGGATTCGGGCATCTGCAAGATACTGTAAATGTAAATGCAATGTTAATGCCACACCCACCTCCTGCCATTCTCACGCACAGCTGCCTCTTATGACAACGGGGCCTTCCACGGCGGGGCCACGCTCATTAACAGAGAGGGCGTCTCGTGGTGACCTTTCGACCAAAACAAGTGTCCGTTGTTGAAGACAAGCAATGCGGCGAGCCGCGCTAATCGACTTGTTAATACGGGGCCGGGAAGGGCATTGTTAAACACTGACGTGTGATCCTGACTGCATCTGAATATTGTGGCACAGCGTAAATAGAAAGGCCAGCAGTCCAGTCATTTGTAGCCCAGGTCAGCAGCTCGGGGATGATTTGCACAAAACCTCATTAAATATAAGGAGATCATCACCACACGGTCATAATCCACATTACAGCCGAACAGAATTGAAACAAGGGGCACTTTGGGGAGTCGGTTAAAGTGATCTAATTGAATTTTAGTTTTTGTGTTATTTCATGGGTTTGGACTTGACTAAAACCCAGGATTACAGGTTGACCAGGTACTAATTGTATACTGGAGCCGTAATGGACCAAAAAATAAATAAATAAAATACTGCAGTCATTTCATGCCGGCTTCGTACAGATGACATTAATATTTACACCACTGAACTGATTTGTCGGTCATAAATAAAACTTGACTAAGCGCCTCACCTCTACTTCCGTCTCCATGGAAACAGCAGACTCGGCGTGCCTTTGTCGGTCGGGAGAGGAGGTGTGGGAAACCGGCACAGATTGCGCTTTGACTAATCACCATTCCCAGCTATTAATCTGAAGGTGCGATCTCTAATCGGACGAGGACGGCCTCCTACGGAAGCCCCGGCGAGCGGAGCAGATGCCAGGCCATCGTTTTCCCCCGGCAGGAATCTGTTCACATGTTCGGCACTTCCTGTGTGCCTCCTCTGCTCCGGCCATCTGTAGCCTGTAGCACCAGCTAAGCTCCACCCACCCTGTATCCTCTGTAGACAGGTGCGGCCCGCTCCACCGCCTGAGGTCGCCGCGGCGAGTTCTCCGCGTGCGCGGGGTCGGGACTCACCGGGTGAGTGTGGGCGGGACGGCGTTCGGCTGCTGGGCTCCTCGGCGCCGAGCGAGGGGAGGTCGCAGGACGACTCCCCCATGCTGACGGAGCTGTGCTCCTCGGACTGGGTGGTGAAGCTGCTCTCCGAGGGGGCCACCGTGCTCCAGAAACTGGCTGAGGAGCACACGCTGTGCCTGGGGCCTGGAGGAGGGGGAGCAAGTCTCAGAAACTATTTACACACACACACACACACACACACACACAATTAAGTCCCAATAACTACACGAGTATGAACGTTCTAGACTAATGAGCAGGTGTTACCATTGAATTATGAATAGAGTATTAAATATGCACTCTGGGGATAAAAGCGCTTCGGCAAAATGGATTACACATCAAGGATGGGCTGCGAAATGAGTTGCATGCTGATGTGTATCAGTCCCATCAAACAGTGGGGGCAATCAATCAGCTCAATGATTTTAATTAGCGTGGCAGTAATTGCAGTCAGAGGAGAGATTTCCTCCGTTCTGAGTTACTGTGTGATGGGCTGGCGTGCCTCACAGTTTCCAGTTGGCAATTAACTAAATTAATACTACATGCCTTACGCAGCATATGCATCTGTTAACATCACAACCAACAAAAAAAAAAAAAAAAAAAAAAAACCTCCTAAAAATACAAGAAAATTTAAAATATTATTATTAGGACTAAGCTATATATTGTTGTGTGACATTTCTCAGGTATTCCGCCTCATTTACTGAGAGGATATTTTCCAAAAGCTGTGAAGTGAAAGTGATTAATAGTCACGTGTGACACGTTACAGTATTTCAGTACACTGTATACTGTTGTAAATATATTCAGAATCTCTAAGGTCCCCATGAGCAAGGACCGTCCCCACACACAGCCCGCTGGGCTGCCCACTGCTCACCAAGGGTGACGGGCCAAGTGCAGAGGACACATTTTGTTGTGTGACAAAACAAACAATCACTTTCACTGCACTTCATTTTTTTTTTATTATAACTGAATGATGTACAGAACAGGTCAAAAGTTTGGACACCTTCTCATTCAATGTATTTTGACCATTTCCATTGGTAGATTCTCACTGAAGGCATCAAAACTATGAATGAACACATGTGGAGTTATGTACTTAACAAAAACTGGAGACCTGGACTCCACAGTCACCGGACCTGAACCCAATCAAGATGGTTTGGGGTGAGCTGGACCGCAGAGTGAAGGCAAAGGGACCAACAAGTAAACACCTCTGGGAACTCCTTCAAGACTGTTGGAAAAGCATTTCAGGTGACGACCACTTGAAGTTCATCGAGAGAATACAAAGAGTGTTCAAAGCAGTAATCAAAGCAAAGGGCGGCTATTTTGAAGAAACTAGAATATAAAACATGTTTTCAGTTATTTCACCTCATTCCTTCATAGTTTTGACCAATGTAAATGGTCATGAAAATAAAGAAAACACATTGAATGAGAAGGTGTGTACAAACCTTTTTGCCTGTACTGTATGTACTTAAACTCACATGGAATATCAGAGGATGCATTTCCAACAGGGAGAAAATCGATGTGGCTGATGCAGTGTGAGGGTATCGGACTGAAATTCTATGTGGAAGTCGCACTGTAGCTATCTGACTTGGTGCATTACAGTCAGACAATATCAGGCTGAGTTCATTACGACACACCTCAGGCACTAAATCCACAAATGTGTAAAAATCCATGCGAACAAGCCAGTGGCAACATATCCAAACTGCAGATGTACAAAACCAAGGGGTCTTGAGGTTTAGGACATTTAAAAAAAACTGAATTAATAAATCAGCATGGTCACCGGGAACGTCTGATCAAGCAGAAACTCGTTTAAAACAACCAAATGTCAAAAGGTGCTCAGGCACGCCCGCTGCCTCGGCAGGGAAAATGCTTAAAGTGGATGAGATCAGCAGGCAAATTCTTGATTTATCACTCAGCCAAGAATAATTACTGTCTGGACACGTCCCCGCCGATGCTTTGTCTTCAGGCGGACGTCATTCAAGGGCAACAACCATTGCTAGGATCTGTGCAGCCCTGGCTCTGGGTCAGAAAGGCATGGCAACGGGATAAAATGTACACAAATGGACATTTTTTTTTTGGCCAGACACCCCCCCCCCCCGTGCACAAAAACAGCCTGATGGACTTAACCTGCTTAACCGAGAGGAACGTTGCCTAGAATGCAATATTAACAATGGACACATGTTAATGTGATTAATCAGTGATTTCCATACATGCATTCATGAGTTTTGCTATAGATTATGCTCGACTGAACAAGTTCATACAGTTTCTTCCTAATGTAAATTATCTTAGTTTAGGCCGGGTTTATGCAGCATTTACTTCAGCATTCCAGCTGCTCCAGACCTCACAGCCATGTAGAGGGCAGTGAAGTCCATGTGCGAAATACAATGATTCCTCCAGAAATTCTTACATCTGCTGGCACGGTGTTGTGCGGAGGAGGGGAAAAAAAAAAAATATTGTAGGTCGTAGGTCACATATGAACATTTTCGAGACTCATTCATACAATTGGTCCAACAAGTGGACGGAACCTTTGGTGTCTGAGAAGTCATTTTTAAGTAAGATCTGCTTACTTTGCCTGCATGCAGCACCCCAGAGCAAAAGAAGATGGAAGAAATTTCCATTTCAAGCACAATTATTCAGTGGCTGAACGCTTTTCCAGACTCGTACCTTTTACCTGCTGAGGTGTGGGTGGGGAGGAGGGCCAGGGCTTCTCGTCAAACTGCACCCACGAACTCTGCTGAGGAGCAACACCAAGCATCTCGCCCCAGGCCGAATGGCTGGAGTTGGTTTGCGTGCTGCCGGCCCTCGGCAAGCTGCCGTAGGCATCTGCAAACCGTGCAACACACACATTCAACCCGGAGAGTTCACACAATGATGTCACAAGTAGCACTGCTGCAGGATCCCGGCCAATCGGCGGTTTGCGGGGAGCGGTGTGAAAACCACACTCCAAGGACACAAACATCTGCCCAGGTGTTAAATGTGACACATAAAAATCCATCTAGGCCAGCGTTCAGGGCCTCGTGAGAAGACTTCTAAAGCATAAATGATCCATAATTTCACCCCGACTCGCCCGCCGATGGCACATTTCCACCAGACCAACGCAGAGTGCTCCACATCCATTTCAACAGTGTAAAAAAAAAAAGATTTAAAAAACCATTTCAGAGGATATTCATGACAGATTTCTCCTCTCTGTGTGCCTGGTGTACAACTCTTTTTAATTAGTACTTTAGCAAAGTCTTAACCGGCTTATGTTTTAACAACTGAAAACGAAGTACAGAAACTGGAACGTGGAATTTCCATCTATACAGAAAACTGTAACTTTACCCGAGCCCATCCCACGCCCCGAATCTCTCTCACTCAAAGGCAATAAATGAATAGAAATACAAATTATATAAATTGAAGGTTACCTAAGAAGTCTCGCTCAGGGACACAATGGTAGTAAGTGGGACTTGAACCTGGGTCTTCTGGTTCATAGGCGAGTGTGTTACCCACTAGGCTATTACAAGCCTAGACAATTATGTTATGAATGGAGTTGTTTTATGACAGAAACCCGTACCTGTCTGCTGATCCTCAGCTGACTGGGACGGCTCCTCTGCGAAGGCCACCCATCCGGGCCGGGCCGCTCCGGTCCTGCTGCTGGTGGCAGCTGCCATCGCGTCACCACGCCTTAAATCAGCAGCATGGGTGCCTGCAGACATGGAACTGGAGAGAAGCAAAAAGATCACGCCGTGGTCTTCTGCTGGGCAAGCACCATTTCTCCTACATCCTCGTTAGAATTCGTATTGTAAAGTGTATTGTAGTGTATTGGTCAGGAATTGAATCTGGTGTAAATCCTCCGGAACGTCAGTTGGAAGGATGGATCTGTGACGGGCAAGTACCAGCAGACCGTGGTGAGGCCAGAGATAGAGGACGTGTCCAGGTTAAAGGCGCTGAGTTTTTACGCCGGGACGGGCGTGATTAGGACTGAGTGCATTAGAGGAACAGTTAGGGTTGGATCCCGCTTCGGAGACGAATTACGAGAGGCGAGATTGGCGTTGGTTTGGACACACACAGAGAGGAGAGGCTGGGAGAAGGAAGGCTTAATAAAGTGAAGTGATTGTCACATGTGATACACAGCAGCACAGCCCACGGTGCACACAGTGAAATTTGTCCTCTGCATTTGACCCATCACCCTGAGTGAGCAGTGGGCAGCCATGACAGGCGCCCAGGGAGCAGTGTGTGGGGACGGTGCTTTGCTCAGTGGCAACTCAGTGAATCGGGATTCGAACCGGCAACCTTCTGATTACGGGGCCGCTTCCTTAACTGCTTCCTTAACCACTAGGCCATGGATGTTGATGGAGAAAATGGAGACTGCCAAAACACAGGGGTGTCCGGAACTTTTTAAAGAGGGTTGGCAGTGGAGGGTGGTTTTTTTTTTTTTTTCTCTCTCTTTTTTTTTGAGGTGATTAAACATTTGCTGCGTCACCTCGTGAGGAACCGTGGCCACTTTGCTGTTCCGCGCTTTCAACCCATCACCCCCCCCAGTTCGCTGACGCTGCGCTGACGTTGGAATTAAAAATGGGAAGTGGAGGCCTAGGAAGCGGCTCCGTAATCAGAAGGTTGCCGGTTCGATTCCCGAACTGCCAAGGTGCCTCTGTGGTGCCACTGAGCATTTACAGCATTTATTCATCAGACGCCCTTAACCACAGCGACTTACAATCAGTATTTACAGGGACAGTCCCCCCCTGGAGACACTCTTGCTCAGGGACACAATGGTAGTAAGTGGGGTTTGAACCTGGGTCTTCTGGTTCATAGGCGAGTGTGTTACCCACTAGGCTACTTCCACCCCCTGCGAGGAAAGCACCATCGCAAGCACCTTCCTCACAAGCACCATCCCCACAAACTGCTCCGCCTGTCATGGCTGCCCACTGCTCACCATGGGTGATGGTTAAAAGCAGAGCGCTTGCTGTGCTGCAGTGTTTCACAATGACAATCACTTCACTTTTAACTTCAGCGTTATAGTCCGCAGGGTGAGCACAGGGTTCCCACTCATTTTTACTAAAGAATCTCCATGACTTCATTACTCTAAGACAAATTTTCACGACCACTTGTTATCTGAAATGAGCAAATTTGAAAAAAAAAGTCAAATTTACCGAAATATTGTTAAACTAAATTTATGATAACCCTGAAAAGATACGTAAAGCCAGCAAAGACACTACAGACCTGCGCAGGTTTTATACCTTGAAGTTGTATGTACTTCATTATACATTCATGTGTCAGGGTGGTAGTAGTCTAGTGGTAACACACTCGTCTATGAACCAGAAGCCCCAGGTTCAAATCCCGCTTACTACCATTGTGTCCCTGAGCAAGACACTTAACCCTGAGTGTCTCCAGGGGGGGACTGTCCCTGTAACTGTTGACTGTAAGTTGCTCTGGATAAGGGCGTCTGGTAAATGCTGTAAATGTAAAAACTTCTCTTTTCAAATTCCCGACTTTTCCAGGTTTTTAAATGACCGTGAGAACCCTGTCAGCAAAAAGAACGAGTTGAACAAAATACCATATGGATGGTTACACATGACAATATTACTGATTTAAGGAAAATTCTACTCACTAGGTATTCATAAAAAAGGGGGGGGACACCTCAGCCTCCCCTCACCTTCACCCCCGATGTCAGGCGACAGAAAAGGTCACGTTTGGACGCAGCAATAACAGGACAAGAGCGATTCGATATTCTGAGCGACAGGAAGACAGCCTGACAGCTGCTGAGAGCGACTTCCTCGCAAGTCGGCCTCACAAGTCAGAGTCATTAGAGTATCTCCCCGGCCGACAACAGAGGTCAAAGGTCAGTACCCAAGACTCCAGTGTTTGTGTTTTATATCAGTGGCGAGAGAGAGAGAGAGAGAGAGAGAGAGACTGATGTGCTCTATCCTGCTGATAAAAACACACTTCTTCTGCACATGAGAAAAGGCTCGCCCCTCCCTCCCTCTAGTGGATTTGTTCCTGCTCTCCACCCATTTGTTGACCAAAACCACGGTTTCCAAGGCTGCACCCAAAAATGGCCTTATCAAAAGAACGCGGTCCCGTATTAAAACTGCACATTATATGGATTTTATTTTCTATTCAAGGCAGAAAAAAAACAAAAAAAAAAAAAAACAAGAACGAACATTTTACTCCCAAGTCTGGAGTATTTGTGGGAAATTGCCGGTTTCTGCAGCCACGAGACCCACCCGATCACCCGAAACCAAACTGCGGTTCTTCCGCCCCTTCCAGGCGGGATGACGTCATACCCAGGCCACACCACGGGTAGCTTCTACACCGATCCCGCACCAGGGTCACACCCCGGCAGGGGCGGGGCCCCAACTAAAAATACAGAGATTCAACTCCACAGCCGATTCGCGGGTCTTTTCATCCAAAAGGACGGAATATGCGGGATTCCTGACGCTCGAAAGCAATACCATGGTAACCGAAAGGTCGCAGGCTCAAATCCTGATCCGGCAAGGTGCCGCAGAGCAAAGCCCCGTCCCCACACACTGCTCCCCGGGCGCCTGTCATGGCTGCCCACTGCTCACCAAGGGTGATGGTTAAAAGCAGAGGACACATTTCACCGTGTCACTGTGTGCTGTGCTGTGTAACACAACGACAGAAACAACCACTTTCATTTAACGCTTTAATACGCCGGGCTCCTACCAGCATCTTGGATGCTTCACATTGACCATGATCTGCACTGTTCCATTTTAATAACAAGAATCAATGACTTACTAAGAATAAAACCCTAAGACAGTAACCTGCTGAACACCCTGTTGGAGTCGGTTTTCGCTACGAGTTCGGTGACATGACCGGTCATGTAAAAAGAACTATTTGATATTATGGTTCCTACTCAGAGGCAAAGACCAGTACCTGGCACACATTTACACATAGGACATGAAAAAAAATCATGGCTAACAATTAAAATTCGCGAGAGAAGTGAAAGTTAAGTGATTGTCATTGTGAAACACTGCAGCACAGCACACAGTGAAATGAATCCTCTGCATTTAACCCATCACCCTTGGTGAGCAGTGGGCAGCCATGACAGGCGCCCGGGGAGCAGTGTGTGGGGACGGCGCTTTGGTCGGTGGCACCTTGGCGGATCGGGATTCGAACCGGCAACCTTCTGATTACGGGGCCGCTTCCTTAACCGCTAGGCCCGAGAAGGCACAAACTGCCCAGTTAGGGAGTCGGGTTCAGACCTGGGACTTTCACAGTCACTTGGGTCACAGCCAGGTTTCTACGCCACATTTCGCCTCTGAAGTTCACATTCAATCTCCGTTCCGGAGACTGTAAGGTGAGCAAAGATCCTTTATTATCGATGCCAGTTTTATGCCAGCGTAAACCCTGTAACCTTACATTTAAAAAGCAATGGATGAGAATGACGAAAAGTAAGGCGGTTCTGATGGCATCACAACAAAAGCCCAAAGTGAAGTGAAGAGACCTGGACTGAGGAACCTGATCTGTGATTCCCAAGACAAACATTATATTTATTACCAATAATGGCCGGGCACGTGCAGAGTGAACACATTACGTCGTCTTCATCATCATCATCATCATCATCATCATCATTATCGTCGTAGTCACAAGTTCCCAGGATGGATTTCAACAGGTCGGTGTGAAAACTAACAGTAAAACGCCAAAATCCCGGGGGACTCTCAGCGAGCCGCGGGGGCGAAAGGCGACGTCTGGTGTCGGCGTAAGGTGGCGTCAACGCGAGGTAAACAACAACCTGTCGCGCGTCCCGACTCTCGCCGAAACGCGGCCGATATTAGCGAGGACTCGGCTAATTAAAACCGATTTAAGAAAAGAAAAGAAAAGAAAAGAAAAAAAAAACGAGAGAGAGAGTTCGACTCTTCGCCACGTACCTGCAGCGCTCCGGCTCCCGACTCCGCGCCGCTCCGCGCCGGACGGTGTTTACCGGGCGGGGGGGGAGACGCGGCGTGAGAGCCGCGCTGTGATTGGCCGACGACGTTCGCGGGCGCTGACGGCGGGCGAATGAGAGAGCTCGACACGGCGCCGTTCGTTCGGGTGTTTTTTTTTTTTTTTTTTTTAAAAACGCCTGTAGATTACCGGAGCAATTAGCCCAAGTTGATTTAATAACTTTAATTACCAGGAGCATTGTGGATATAATCGCTGAGTGAAGCCGCGTGGTTTTCCAATCACGCAGGAAACATGTGCGTAGCGCCATCTTGTGGCCATAAAGTTTCAATGTGTCACTTTTATTATGTCTGCTAGTGCTATAATGTTGTTGTTGTTTTTTTTAACAATTTATATTATTTTCAAGTTATTTTAGACTCTCTTTTCCGGTTTGACCTGCCAACCCGTATGAAATCTAAAAACAAATAACTGCTATGTGCTCGGTCCTGCTCCTGAGGTGTCACCAGCCCGGAAGGTTTTCATTCCAGCCTGGTGCTTGATGGCCTTAATGAAGGTGGCAGATATAAAGAAATCGGACCGAATCAGTAACTACCCGGGACAAGTGGAAGAAAAACCTTCGTCGTCACGGAGACTCTCCCGTGACCGAACTTCCTGACCCCTAGATGGCGGTGTAGTTGCGATTTACTTCAACGTGCGGTGTTTTTCCGATCATAGAAGAACTTTGAACGACATGTAGTACAATGCGGATAAAAAGCACGACTAATCTTCAACCTTCCCAAATTCTCCCACACCACCCCACTGCTATGTTCCACTGGCTCCCAGTAGCTGCACGCATCAGGTTCAAAATACTGATGCTGGCCTACAAAGCCAAACATGGAGTAGCACCATCCTACCTCACAGCCCTTATTACACCTCGCACTGCACCTCGTATACTCCGAGCCTCCAGTACTGCTCGCCTGGTCCCTCCATCTCTGAAGGTAAAAGGAAGACACTCATCTAGACTCTTCTCCGTCTTGGCCCCTCGGTGGTGGAATGAACTTCCAGCTCAGTCACTGACTATCTTCAAACTGCAGCTCAAGACCTTCCTCTTTAAAGAATATTTAGATTAAATTGTAATCTTCTTGTTGTCGAACTTTGTGTACAGAATCTACAACAGAGTGAATAAAAAGATTGTATTCATAGTTGAGGGTCCTAGTGAACCGGAATTGATCTCTTCATCGATGGTAACTTAAGCACGTTGTAAGTCGCTCTGGATAAGGGCGTCTGCCAAATGCCGTAAATGTAAATGAGTATTTGCTGGTGCTGATATTGATATAACACACTTTATGGAAAAATGCTTAGTTACACAATTCAGCACCTCGTTCCGCCTCCTAATTGGTTATTAAGTAGTTGGAGTTTCAAAGCATTCTCCATCAAAAGTCCCCCTGGTCGTCCGTCGTTGTTCCCACATTGCAAAACTGCTGGTGGTGCCTGCGATTCCTGCCAGTGGCTGGGGACCGCAGGCACAGGAAACCTCCGGAGACCCGCCTCAGCTGGGCAGACGCGGGTTTTTGAAGGCTGCCGTGTAAATGGAGTGAATTCTTACATCATTTTACATTTTTACATTTACAGCATTTATCAGACGCCCTTATCCAGAGCGACTTACAATCAGTAGTTACAGGGACAGTCCCCCCCCCTGGAGACACTCAGGGTTAAGTGTCTTGCTCAGGGACACAATGGTAGTGAGTGGGATTCGAACCCGGGTCTTCTGGTTCATAGGCGAGTGTGTTACCCACTAGGCTACTACCACTTCTTGCATGGAAACCGGGTGTTGCGGGGACCTGCTGTCTCCCCGGCTCACCTACCTTTCGTTACAATTGAGATGCCCAACTTTTAAATTCACTTTAGCGCCATTGACCTGGGATAAAACGTTGACCCGTCAGCTGTGGCTTCAGGGGTGACACGCAGAGGGAGGTTCGCATCCAATCACCCCCAATTTGCGAGGTTTAGCCTGCATTACCGCCCTGTTAGCATGATTTTAACATCTCCCGCCAATCACAAGGACAAAGAGGGTTTTACCTTCATTTACAGCATTTACCTGACGCCCTTCTTGTGGGCAGTGGTGGCCTAGCGGTTAAGGAAGCGACCCCGTAATCAGAAGGTTGCCGGTTCGAATCCCGATCCGCCGAGGTACCACTGAGGTGCTACTGAGCAAAGCACCGTCCCCACACACTGCTCCCCGGGCACCGGTCATGGCTGCCCACTGCTCACTCAGGGTGATGGGTTAAATGCAGAGGACAAATTTCACTGTGCGCACCGTGTGCTGTGCTGCTGTGTATCACATGTGACAATCACTTCACTTTTTCACTTTAAACTTTATCCAGAGCGACTTACAATCAGGGACACAACCCGGGTCTTCTGGTTCATAGGCGAGTGTGTTACCCACTAGGCCGCTACCTTCCCATCTCCCGATCTACAGATCCCGATGAAGGCAGCTGGCAGCTGAATGGGAGCCAATCTGTCCGGTTAAATGAAGTTGGACCCGCGGATCTGCATCTGTAAACACCCTGATTTTATAATGGCACCCCGGATTAGCGTACCTGCAGCTGTCCGCCAAGAAACATTCACTCTCCAAATAAGTTCCCAATTAACTTGCAGGCCACAATCAGTGCTTTTTAAAAAAAAAAAAATAATAATTTCCCTGCAGGTGGCTGTTCTGACAACCGCCATTTGCTTGGCCGCACTCAATCCAAGAACGGCGCCAGCCCCCAATCCTAATCCTGATTTTAATGCCAACACTGCATGTCAGGGGCGCTGGCCCTCGTGACGCCCCGAGAACACGAGAACACGGGGCATCGTGATCCAGACTGACCCTTCTTGACCTTGTGAGGTACGGATTGGGATGAATGGCAAGAGGAGAAAATGAGATTAGATGGTGCAGAAATGCATTTTTGTGGTATTTTTTTTCCTTCCCCGTCACGCTTTGTCCCCCCTTCGCCCCACAGAGGGAAGAGTCGCAGCAGATCAATACAAAGCTATTACTGTACTGATGGTTGTGGTGTCTTCTAGGATGATGACGATGACGATGACGATGATGATGATGATAAGCATCGTCAGCATCACCAAATGGCTGGTCACCGGAACTCAAAACCTATGAGAGACTCCACCACTAGATCTAGATGAACAAACTGAAGATAAATTGCAAGGAAGACATGCATCTTCTCTGTTTTATAATAAGATGATGGTATGGATTATGTAGTGCAGGTCCTAATAAACCAGTTAATATCTGGCTAGTGGCATCTGCCACACGCCATAAAGGGGAAGAATCTGCTCTGGTGGCTCAACGCTGAAGCACCATGTTTCTAGCTCATCTAAAAGTGGAATTTCACGAAACAAGGTCATTCGGTTGGCTTGAGGTGAGATTCACAGAAGGGAAACGGCCAACTTCTGAAACGTGTCTTCAATGCCTGGTTGTGGGTGAAGAGCTGACTGTACGAATGACCTTTTAGAATTAAAAAAAAAAAAAAAAAAAAAAGCAGATTTGAGGACAGGGGACAGTACAAGGACCGCTGCTGGGCCAGGCCCAGCCTCGGGTGCAGCCCCCGGCACTCCTAATGAAAGATCAAGGATATTAGCCGCACGGAGAGCAGGGTGCGGTACCTTGGGCTGGCCGCGCGGTTACAGAACATTAATTTTACCGCAGGCTCATTTGTAAAAGTGGAGAGAGGCCAATCGCACCGAGGTACGCTCACCACACTAAAGGTCTGCGTTAAAAAAAATAATAAAAAAATCTGCGGCACGGGGAGGGAGGAAGGGACCCGTACAGCCTGGCATTTTCACCTGCTTTGTCAGCATTGCCTGCATGGAAAATGTCAGATTCATTACATTTTTTTTTTTTTTTTTTTTTTTTTACTCCTCCTCAGTGCAGTCACATTCCAAAAAAGTGATTCTCTCTGCTGTTCCACTCACACTGGCACGAAAAAATCTGGTGCAAACAGAGGAATGAGATGAGATTCGAACAAACAAGACGCACACAGATTCCATCGGCTACCAGCGGTGAGGTGAACCCCCCCCCCCTCCGTCCCCCCAGCTGTATGTGTCACATTCGCGGCTGCCACCCGGGTGGCGTGTGGGGAAACGGATGGAGGGAAATCGTGTTGACAGATGTCGGTTCCTGAGGAGCTGCGCCCACCGGCGCACGGCCTCATGCATTAAGATGCATATGGGAAATAACAAAAAAAAATTATAATTCATAATAATAATTGCCACAGCGCACACGGGCTGTAGACATACTGGATGAAAATAAATAAATAGGAACATTTTAAAATGGAGAAATAAAATGCACCCATGGGCCTGGAATCTCAGCTGCTCCACTTAATACAGCTTCATCAGTATTATCAGAATTTATGTCACTCATACCATATTGGCCTACAGTTCCATGACTGTAAGATGACACACCAATTAAAGCTCGTATTTCATATTTCTCACCAATATACTGGTATTGCATGTTTTGTCTGTTTGTTAGGCAGAGCCACTTTCTCAGACGTTTTGAGGGGGAAAAAAATCATACATTCAGATCCATTCAGATCCATTCAAAATGGATCTATTTATAAGAAATTGTAGTAATTGAAAACCGCCTTTTCACCTTGACCTAGTTGCGTGGCCACGACTCAGAAGGTCACCACTGGTGCATTCCGGGAGGCAGACATGCACCACAACCCAATCTGAACCTCGTCCATGTGAAGTGAGATCCCAGCATGTTTCTGCCCCCCCATGCAAATCACTCGGCTTAAGCGGAGACGTATAGACTTGCAAATACGTTCCAACAGCCCGGCCCCTAATGCCGCGGATCTGCTGTAATGCTCCCTTATTTGAGTCAGACTTACAAGGGCCGTGGGACAAATTAAAGGCGCGGTGTGACGGATTTGGGTGGTTATTATTCCTTCGCAGCACGCTCGCGCTTATTGATTTGCGCTGCCGATGAGCATCCTCCGCTTCCCCGCTACCTTGGAAACTGAAAAACGGCAGAGTAATTGCCAAGGGGGCTCTTAGTCACGCATTTTTTGAGTACCCCCCCCCCCCCCCCCCCCCAAAGTCACAACTTCCGGGGGCGGGGGGGCAGCCAGGATGTGTACCAACATATGAACTCGTCCATTAAAATAACAAGGGGGGGGGGTAAGTCAGGAAAATGTGCATGGATGGATGATAGCCACCCTCCCTTTGTTTCCCTGGCAACAAACATAAGGCTTTACCTTTGGTTACCGGCACCGCTGCGATGGTGGCGACACAGCCGGTGATCCTTCAGAGGACTAAAGAAGAACAGGTAGCATGTTCTGCTTGTCCATGTCCATAAAAATAAAACAAATGCCAAATAAACACCAAATAATGCAGTGCACTGTGTGTGTGTGTGTGTGTGTGTGTGTGTGCATTTTCCTGAGATGCGCAGATTTCGACATGCAGGTTCAAAGCAGGAACCTTGGCTCCGGACTTACCTTGCGGAAAAAAAGCCAAGCACCGCAAACCGGCTCGAGCCCGTCGGCCTGCCCTGTTTGGCAACTTGCTCTTTGCACGCTCTGCCTTTTCTTTACCGCTGTTGCATAGCAACCAAGTTGCTCCTGGGCGTGGTTGGCAGTGTTGACGGAGGGAGCTGCCCATGATTAAGAATGCCCCGCTTAATTAAGAACGGACGTCCGTCTGCACAGAGGCCTTGGCGTGGCATTTATGAATTATGGGAATAATAGAGAGAGGATGCGGCGTTCCCGGTTTCAGATGTAAACACGTTTTTTTTTTTTTTTTTGCCCTCTTCAAAATAAATCAAAGCAGGAACGTGACAAATGAGGTGGCCGCTCCGAATGGGCGTGATTAAACGCAACAGACGCAGAACGCGAACCTCCAGCAGTGCAGGGAGGCGCCCACACATGTTGCTGGATAGACAACAGCTTTAATAGAAAGGATTTATGTTTGGACTCCAGAGCTATGACTCAAGCCAGAATTAAAAAAAGAAAAAAACTACATGAACCTTATGCATAACGTGGAAAAAATGTGGACCCAGCTCAGAGGACAGTAGCTTTTTCCAATGCTAGTATATATAATAATACAACTGTAATTAAAAAAAAATTATAAAAAATATGCAGCTTGTTTGCATAAATGTATAAAGAAAATTTAGTAGTTTATTTGTTCCTCGTAATACAGATAATTAAGGAGTCCTTTCCTGTTTTTTTGTCTGTAAAACTAAAAAGATTTAAAAGCATTTCCAGCATGCAGAAATAAATATTAATTGGTAAATTTTAGTATAGTTCCAGGTATTCCACAATATTCTCAGTATATCCCATCTATCACTGCTTATTAATAAAAGGATCACATTCAACTCAAGAAGAAATCAGCCCATTTTTAACTTTTCAAACTTGTTTTTTTTCTTTTATTGCAACTGGAAGACAATACAGCACAGAAACTCAATGGTATGTCTGAAAAATAAAAAATAAAATGTCATATTAATGGACAAAGTGATATTTACATTAATTTATGAAATTGTTCGTCTTTGGCAAAATGATTACACGTCAAGGAAACATAGAATGCAAGTTACGCCTCCATATTGACAAACTGGCTGGATGCACATGCCATCAGACTGTATTTCGCAACAGACCAGAACAACTCTTTTTGTCCTTTATCGGAAAACGATGAACAAAATGGCAGTTAACGTCAACTTTGTAAAGTAAACCAATAACAGTGACGAAACAACAATGAAACGAAACAGATACTAGAAAAAAAATACGGAAAAAAAACAAACAAATATTTTGCCTCTTATAGACCATTATTTGCCTGGCTAGTATTAATGATTTCTGATTGTTTCCATTGAATCCCATCCCCGCCCCCCTCCCCACGACCCTCTCAGAGATCAGCACTTCCGTAGGTACGCGGAGGAAAAGTTACGTAGTGAGTGTTGTCTTCTAGAAAAGGCAGTGGATCCACTATACACAGCGCTTCATCGTGCAACAGGATTATATCCATTTACAAAAAAAAAAAATCCAAAGCTAACTTTTTTTTTAAAGACCAAGTAGGGTGGTCTCGTTCGTAGAGGGGGAGGGGTCACATGAACAATGCATGATGAGTGCTGAGCTCTGTACACACTGCTGAAATATCCATGCATGACTCAGGTTCACTTTTCACGCGGGTTCTTTTGTCATTTCACACACCACAGAGGTCAGGTTACGGTGACACCATGACAGAAGAATGAGGAACAGAAACTCTTTACAGTATTATAATGTGTAGAAAGGTCTATAATACAAGGATTATTGACAGAAAATGCTACAACTCATTGACAAATGTAAAAGTATCTTTTCAGGTAACAGACATTTTATTACAGGCTTTGGCACTTTTGAACTTTAAAAATATTCTTAATTTAATATCATAGTGCAATCTGGATATATAATGTAATATATATATGCGCACTGGCCTGACTATTTAGCTCTGTTTAGTTTATTAAATTTCCCACAACTGCTCGTCGCAGTACTGTGCGCCTGCACATGCGACAAGTACTAATACTGGCATTACCCTTAACAATGCTACAGTGAAAGTGGCAAAAAAAAAAAAAAGAACACAAGCCCCCTGTGTCATTTTAATGGAAGACCCTGAAATATTGAAGACATCTACGCACACAGCTACACCCCAAACAGCGAATGAAAGCCAAGCAGGCACGGAGCCGGGTGAAGAGGGCCTGGAAGATGGGAACCGGGGACCGACACTCACTACTAACTTCTCCTTCAGATGCAAGAGCTGGGATATTTATTGACCGGAGCCCCCAGGAACGCGGGCGGAGTCCGTAGGGCTTGAAGGTGTGGAGCGGCCGGAGCCACCGTCGTAGCCCTACTCGAAAACGTGGAGTCCTCATATTGCAGAAAAGGTTTTCCCAACAGTCTGTGTTTGTCCCTGAAGAAGGTTGATCTTTTTTTTTTTTTTTTTTTTTTTTTTTTTTTTGGAATAATGCCTGCTTCAAAACAACCATGAGTACAGACAAGGGAAAAGAAAGGAATCATATCAAAATAAGACAAAACAATGAGAAGGTTCTAGGCCTGCGGGGCCTAGAAATTAAAGGCAACGCCTTCGTTTTCTAGGATCTATATTTATATGAAAATAATTCATGCTCCATGCTAAATACATTATTTACCTTACGTGAACTTTGAATAAAAAACGTAGGGTTTTTTTTTTTTTTTGTAAGTTTCTTTTCTTTACAGAACCCATGCAACACGATTTGGAAAATCCTGCTGGCTACATTGCTTAACTTAAGAAAGGAAAGAGAGGCTAGTGTAGTTTTTGTACAGTGTTATCCTGACTAGATGAAATTGCTTATTACATCGTGAGGGTTGGAGAACAAAAAAAAAATTAAAGAAAACAAATTTAAGAAACAGAAGAGAACAAAATAACGACTCCTCTGATCATTTCAATACTCATCACTAGACCTCAACACAGCAGGTTCTGTGGAATGGTTTTCAGTCACGAGGGACCACCAGACAATTTCATCTGATTAGGATTGCCTCAAGTCATTTCATCATTTTTTTGATTCAAATAAGCACTTGACAAAAACAAATGGCTCCTTTTTGCTTCAGATGGACGTCAGCACATCATTGGAGGAGCAAATACGACAGGAAGTGCGCGGTTTACGTGCAAGTAGATAATGGACAATGTTTGGTGTGAAATATTTTGTCCACCAATGAACCTTTTTTCTTTAAGCTCAAGCCAAGTGCTTTGGAAGTTGTACAGAATTGTCTTGGGTGTTAATATCTTGATTATACAAAATGAACCTTTTTTTGGTTCGTTATATTTGTGACTGTTTCACCTGTTTTAGGACAGTATATCTGTATTCCAGAAACTACGAAAGGCTCATGATTTCTGTCCCAAAAAGAGGGGGTCGTGCAACAAATTATGTTTTTCGCGCCTCACCGCAAAACATGATAAAAATAAACCGCAGAATCTCCACGCTGACAGCCTGTTCATTTGCACCTCCAACAAAATGCCATACGTCGGCCGCACCCCCATGTGGGTGCAGGAGCGCGAGCGGGGGTCCTCCTGATCCACCCACATAAAGGTGACCCTGGCGAGGCCAGCGCTGCGGGCAAGGGCTCCAGGGCAGGAGGTACCGGTACCGCCGCCATGGTAACAGGCCCGGCTCAACCCCAGCGGCGTCGCCCCACTTGAGCAGCGGCGCAAATAGGCAAATTGCTGCAGAATGTTTGAGTTTTTGACAGCTAATGACACAGTAATTCGCCGTCCTGTCCCCGTCAGTGCCAATCAGAGTAAGGAGGGGGGGGGGGGGGGGTATTTACTTATTTCCTCTCTTTTCTCGCTTTTCAATTTGTCAGGAAGAATAAAAAAAAGGAAAAATGAAAACCAATAACACAACAACGAACCCCGTCTCCAAATTAGGCGAATAAAACGTTGTACTATGGCTTTAATCTCCATTTTGATCCAAAACCAAAAAGGAAACAAAAGAATAAAAACCCTCAAAAAACATTATCTACAAAGATAGGAAAACAAAGTGATTGTTGATATTGCCACAAATCAGTAGAATTCACCTGATGTCCTGAAAAAAAGTAAATTCTATTAGAAGTGATGTTGATTTTTGATTTTTGATTTTTTTCTAAACACAGTCCCTCAATTTTTCATAGAATCCTTTGTCTCTTTCTGCCCCTTTGCCGTCCGATTGGTGATATTGTTCAGGCAGGCACGCACCCCGGCGAGGTGGAGCAAGGACCCTGCCGCCTCCTTCATCTCCTCGTCGTCGCTCTCCGGAGGCTTCTCCGTGCGCCTCTTTTTCAGGGGCAGCGTGTCACTGGACACTTTTTGTTTGGGTTTGGGCAAATGGAGGCGCTTCTTGTGCAGGGCGAGGGCACAGGCGTCCACGGCCCACTCCTTGGGCTCCTTCTTGATTTTGCTTTTGTCGTCGTCCTCCATGTCGCTGCCGGCCTCGTTGCAGTGGAAGCTGATGTCGCCGGCCTCGCGTGGGACCTCGTCGGGGGAGGCGGCGTGCAGGCCGGACGATTTGGCGGTGCTGTAGTTATGGTCGTCTTTAGGGTCGCTGTTCACCATTGCCGAGTTTGACGATGGCTCGCTGTCGCCGCGCATTTTGCAGCCTACCAGCACAGACCTGTTTGCACAGGAAACAGGAACAATCATGATAAACTATAAATGCAGATCTCCTTCCTCTCACCATACCAATTTTCACATGGGACAGCTAACAAAATACCATTAGGAATAGAAATTAAGATGAAAGCGTCCTAAAATGTCCCAAGTGCTGTCACAATATGTCAAAGAAACTGGGTTAAGGCAGTGATAAAGAAAAAAAAAACCTACCAGCGAATTGAGTGATTAATAAATCCTGTTTCATAATTCATTACATTTTTTTTCTTCCTCACATTTTACAAATCACACTCACACTAAACCACTTTGCAATCATGCTCTCAAGCTTCCTTCCACCGCCCAAAAGCACGAACGAGTGTGTGATATGGTGCATATATGGGCCCGACCTGCACCAGTAACCCTGGATGTGCTCACCTGATGTAGATTAACTGGTTATGGAGCAATTAAACACGTAATAAAATCACAATAATGACTATTTTAGTAAAGCATTGCCCAACCAATAAGCTATAACAAAAGCAATTCGGCTCTTATTTTAGTTCTCATTTCATTTTACAGCATTTAGCAGATGCCCCATTCAATCAGTAGTGACAGGGACAGTCCCCCAGGAGACAAGTGTCATGGTCACAGACACAATGGTAGTAAGTGGGGTTTGAACATGGGACCTTGTGGTCTTCTGATTCATATGAGAGTGTGTTACCCAGTAGGCTACTTCCACCCCATTGCTATGGGAGAATAAAAATTTTAAATAAATAAAATAAAATAATGACTTTCCTGCAAAACCCCCGGTTCGTCTGGCACCTGGCCATGAAACGCACACCCGGGAGAGGCAGCGTCATGTTTATAAGACCTTCGCTCGCCATGCAGATTAAACCACATTGAGCCACTGGTTAATTGAATTAAGCACTTATCATCTTTTGATGATCACACTTGAAGAGCGGAGCCCACCTCCACTGACCGTCATCAAAAATCCAAGCCTAATTAATGATGCTTGATCACAGAGCTCGTTTAATGTACTTTGCCGTGCCGCATTCGTCCACGAGGCCATTTAAAACGCTCAACCATTCCCCCGGCCTTAATATGCATTTATGTCCAGGTCCTGCATCATTATATAAACTTGCCTACAGAAGATGTACTTCCGTGCTCATTTATCATGCCGATTTTGCATAAACACTAAAACTTGCGGCGGGCTTAGGAAAATAAACTCGAGAAGCGCCCCAACTCCTGTCTCCTTTGTGCATTTATGACTCATAAATTATAACCGGCGCACGGTGCGGAAGGAAAACCAGGCTCAATAATTAATGGCTAAATGCGACGTTACTCACTTCGGATCAAGCTGGGCCGGCCAAACGCTACGCTGCTCGCAGCCTTTTATAACGATGCCGAGCTGCCACCGTCACGTCGGAAGGTTCGAGGCGCCAAGCGTTTGTTCATGTGCATGTGTGTGGCCATCTGCCTTTTAATGAGTCTGAATTTATTGTTCTATTTGGAGGAAACCGGGCGAAACAGGATGGTGGGCTCTGCTGTCCCCGCCAGGTCGTACCGTTGGTAAGAATGACAACAAGGGGCACCTGTGACAGAGCTTCTCAACCGCACAATTCCCACTGCCACGTCTCTAAATGGCTGACAAATACACTTAGCGCCACGTCTAAGATGCATTTGGCCTAAACTGACAACAGATCTTTAGATCAAGAGATACTTCGGGAGAGTATAATGAAGTATTCATGCCTTATAATTAAGGTTTAGGTATTCTGCTCTCTATGCTGTTGCCATTTAGGATAGAACACACATTACCGTACTCCAAATTCACCACATTTAAAATTAAAGGTTTACTTTGGTAAACAAATTTTGGCTAATTTGGTCCCAAGAAATATCAACACAGTACATATAAAACAATACTAGTAGACATTTTTTAAATCATTTTTATACATTGAGTATTGCAAAATCAGAAGCATGTGCCTGTAAATTAAACTAAACCGGCTGAACTAAACACAAAAGTTCAGCATGGCATCACCAAGTCTCTTAGCAGTTGTTGCCATGGGCATGTCATGGGCATCCTACATGCCTATTCACTTCCATTCGCACCCTCCCCGTCATCCGAGCTAAGGTGTCCTAATTTTTACAAGCTCAAATCTTTCCACACCGGTTCTGTTGTTTGCTAGCAAAAATTCCACCAGCACGAGCGAGCTGCAAGCAGAGCCCAGAACTAGATTAGCGTAACACCTCAAAAGTGTTCAATGATAAAATTACCGTACTGAGTAATATCTCTTTTTAGAAAAAAAAACAGAAAAAATATAAATGTGCTTATTCTGGTATTTATTAACAATAATAATAACATTAATAATATTAAATATGATTTGTAGTAATGAATTTACAATATCTGAGCATACAACCTACATTATATGTGCTAATTTAAGCATTGATAAATAAAACAGCTAAACGATAATTTCTACTTCTACAGAAAATGTATAGAGGTCTACTTTAGTTTATGGCACCATGTAACAAAACATTAACAAACGCTACACATGACGATATGAAAGACTGGGATTCTGTAGTCTTTCTGTAACCTTTGGTTTGAGCAACGGAGACAGTCCCATCTGCCTTTTTTCATTCTGTGCCTGTGCTAGGCCAGCTCGGTTTGTGTGTGGTCATGTGACTGCATGACCTTGTCTGATTGATGAAGCAATGCTACGTCGGAATGGTGAAATGTGTTTGATGTACATTTTTTTAAAAATGTTACTCTAGTATATGTACTGGAGTAAATATAACTTGTTACTACCCACCTCTGGTTGCTAGCAATACTTCCATCTGTGGGCGGGAGACCGATCCATTAGCCCGAATGGAGGTAAATGAGCGTGTAGGATGCCATGACATGACGAATGTTTAGGCAGCTCAGAAACCGGGACAATTCACCCTACTCGTCACCCTAAATAAAGACACTTCACTCAAAGCATCAACTGCTTGGTTGCAATTTTTCTGCTGATAAAGAGCTACCGGAGCTGTACATCTCAGTGAGAGAAAAGGTGGCAGACCAGTTAACAAATGTGAGCTACTTCTCCACAACTGTGGACCTGTGGACCAGGAAAACACTTAAGTTGCATTCATTATATTGGTGTCATTTAATGCAATAATGGGCTGATTTGAACATTTATTCAGTTATTTAGAGGAAATATGATATGTATCATGTATTAAAGATATTGCAATATTATATTTAGGCCCAGCCCTAATCATGACAGTATCGTATTGCGGGTCACTCAGTTATGATGCATGTCTCATCTGATAAATCTTATTTGCATCTGCATCAGTGGGTTAGCAGTGATCCACTATGTACGTACTCAGGCTGGCACAGATACTGACCAATCGTGTGTACTGGGTGGATGAAACCCTCTGCATAAAGACCCTTAGACTGGTTTAAAACATTCTCACACACACACACACTCACACACACACACACGAGCAGCAGGTTCTTAGACCCAGCTTCATGAATGTTTTACAGAGTGACAGGCAGTCTGCTTGCACAGTTCATGCCATTAAAGTACTTAGTGCATGTGATCAATTATTCACAACACTGCATATGCACGTCTTCTGGGGCTGGGCTGGAATGATAAGGTGAGCTGAACTCATATTTGTTAAAGGCCCTAAGGCAGCGCTTTTGATGGCGGGGACTCCATTACTGGCACCGTCGGGGAGAGGGGGTGGCGGCCCGGCGGACGGAGAGTCCAAGTGCTGGAGCTCACGCTGGGAGACAGTCGGAAGCTACAGATGCTTCACTCCAGGCAGGGTTAATGCACATCGAACCAAATTCATCCAAACCCATTAATTAATTATTATAGTTAATAATGACATCAGTTAATTCATCAGGTTTTACCTGAAATATGGGTTATGCTAAGAAATTAAAAGGATTTTTTTCCTTTCATTTTTCATTCAAATCTGTGCCACAGCAGGTTCATTAATCACATGATATGAGATACAGTAAGTGGTGAGACTTGGCTGAATCGCAGCCGTCGTTGTGGCCACGCATCACCAGGCTGAGGAGTAAGATGGTTTCATGGGGAGACTCATTACCGCTGCCTGGGGCACTTACACCGACTAGCTTATTTTAAATAACGAAGCAGAGAATTTGGGGAAAACGCAAGAAGACCAGGCGGACTGACCTCACCGCTGCCGCCCGGCTGCTCAGAGCGTTGATGGGGAGGGGTCTGATCCCGGGGAACAGGCTCTGGCTCATCACGCGAGCGCCATTCTGGATCACTCCCTGAGGAACTGGGAAGAAGACAGAGGCTGTATGAGTTCACAGTCACATGACCACAAACATGACCACAATGAAGGGTGACAACCATATGGGCACAAGTGGCATTTTTGGGCACAACTGACAATGAATAAACGCTTAATAACTTTAGACTTAGTAAATCAAGTGACTTAGCAGTGGGTGCCAGAAAGGTGCTTGCGACTATTTTTGAAATTTAAATATGCAGAAAACTGTACAAATGTCATGTGATTAAAGATGTACAGTACAGGCCAAAAGTTTGGACACACCTTCTCATTCAATGTATTTTCTTTATTTTCATGACCATTTACGTTGGTAGATTCTCACTGAAGGCATCAAAACTATGAATGAACACATGTGGAGTTATGTACTTAACAAAAAGTGGAGACCTGGCCTCCACAGTCAGTGTGGAGATGTGATACACAGCAGCGCAGCACACGGTGCGCACAGTGAAATTTGTCCTCTGCATTTAACCCATCACCCTGAGTGAGCAGTGGGCAGCCATGACAGGCGCCCGTGGAGCTGTGTGTGGGGATGCCTTCAGTTTTGATGCCTTCAGTGAGAATCTACCAATGTAAATAGTCATGAAAACCAAAAAAAACACATTGAATGAGAAGGTGTGTCCAAACTTTTGGCCTGTACTGTATGGTTTTATCAAAATGCTTTTTGTTAGCCAATATGCCCATATGGTTCTCAAACCTCAATATTTCTATTATGGCATGCCAATAAATCAAATAATCAATTGTGATACGAATGCTTGTATCATCAAGTTAAATTGTGAGGTCTGTGATATAGCCAACACACTGATTTAGTTTTGCTAAATGAGCATTAAAACTATTAAAAAATAATGTCTATACCACCTGTCAAGGTTCAGTTTGCACTGAATCTGTATACGTCAATTATTTCCTTCCAGTTACAACCACTGTGTAGTTATTATTCTTAATATCCTCAGTGTTGTACAGTTAATATCCTCACTTGCTGTGTGTCTGACTGCAATGTTTTTATTGAATGATATTCAGTAATAAACAATATTCACATTAGGAGTAACACTCCCTCATGTGAAAATTGGCATCCATGCTTTAGCGTACATAACCTAACCCTAATCTCACATGCAAAGAGACAGACATACAAAATGACTAATAATTAGTGTCACAAACATTAAAAAGACATTACAGACATTGTAACAAAAAATAGTGACGCATAGCGGTTTCTTGACATCTCACACACAGCCAAAATTTGAAATTCCAAAAGAGCAGGAAGAACAAAAGCATATTGATTCACCTCAAAGCCACAAGCAGCCTCAAACACACAGAAACTCGGGTGAACAAGTGTCCAGTTCATAGAGGCGACTTGGCAGCAAAGCATGTCCGGACCACTTTGTTCATCAAAAATCCCTCCAAGCCACATTTAAATCTTTTGAAATCTATTAAACTATTTACAAAATATACCAACAGAATTAGCCGAAGGAGGGACAGAGCTGTAGGGAGAGAATGAAGACCCCGTAATCAGAAGGTTGCCGGTTCGAATCCCGATCGGCCAAGGTGCCACACACTGCTCCCCGGGCGCCTGTCATGGCTGCCCACTGTTCACTCAGGGTGATGAGTTAAATGCAGAGGACAAATTTCACTGTGTGCACTGTGTCCTGTGCTGCTGTGTATCACAAGTGACAATCACTTCACTTTCACTTTCAGAGGGAGTGTCATGGCGGCGGGGTCGAAACTACGAGCAGTTTGACCTACAGGACTCCGGCCTGCGACGGGCGCAAGATAGATGGTCTGAAATGAACTGTGAAACGGCTGTTAATTGCTAAGGTGACCTCTATCTTTCCGGCTCATTTCAAGTGGGCTTATTACAGTCGTTTCAGGGAAAAGACGGAAATCAGCTGTTTTGCAGAGCAATTAAAGGAACACGCCCTGCTGACGCTGCGGCATCAGCTGAAATCAGGCCGTGGATGATTTAATTATTAATTTTTGGCGGCAAAATGCGTCAGCGAAAGCACATCCTCGATGAAACGGTGTTTTGTAAATATTCGGCTCCGCCGAACGAAGGCAGCTCAGAACAGATGGCGAGGAGAGGAGAAAAAAGGTGGGTGGGGAGGGAAGGGAGGGGAGGGTGTCGTCCCTGTTCGGATTCCTGTACACTTTTCTGCCCATTAAGCAGTAACATTGTTGCCCTGGCAACCCTCTCTTCCTATGCCATGGCTACGGTACAGAGCTCCATGCAGCAAATAGCTGAGGCAGGCCCCAAAAGGAACATCTGGGGTTGGCCGGGTGCCCTCCACACGCCTCCCATGGGCGTGCGCTCCCAGAGAAAGGTGGAGCGTCGCGGCACCACTCTGTCCACCCAAGTGGACAACGCGAACCGACAGCGGGATGCAGGCCTCTCCCAATTATCCTGGCTGGGTTGGCAAACTCAATGGCTAATGAGCTTCCTCCATTGTGTGCGGATGATGCAGGGCCGCCCGTCCGGGCATCGGAAAAGGGACCTCCGATTGGACGTTAAAGAGCATCCTGCGCCCAGGGGAGCACCCTCCTTACGAACGAGTATGCTTATCACATCTACCGGCGAGGTAGTAAGTAGAGCACCCCAAGCGCACACACTACACCACCGGGAATTGTGGGCGGGAGCTGTACTTCCCAGCTGTAGGCAGCGATGGAGTTGGTTCTCTCAGGCACCATGGGAAGTGGCCCAGGCCGGCTCTGTGGGGAGGGAGGCATCACGCTTGACGCCGTGGGGCCGGTTTTCTCTTCCTCTCAAGCGTATTAATGTCCTGGCAGATGGTCCTGGATACAGAATCTCCCGTGAGCCAATCAGAGCCGGCGTGGATTTTTTAACGGCGGGCTCCTCTCGCTCTCACTCTCCTCCCCTCCCACTCGCCAAAGGTCCTTTAATCCGTCTCCCATCACGAACGAAGCGTGTTCTATGAAAACTGAATATTTTCCGCCACCTCCCGTCAGAACTGTCAGGTACAGGCTGAATAGCATTAGGACCGCCATCGGAGACGGAGCGCTGTGATTTCTAATTTAACCGCGCTGCATCAGGGCTCCAGACTTATGCTCCACACCTGATCCATATCTGGTGATATTTACAGCGCCGCGCCGCGCTCTCTGACCACCAGGGGGCAGCGTCTTCTGTTTACAGAGTTCCGAAGAGCAAAACAAAGCTTCTCGTCACGCCACAAAAATGTCCATCAAGTGACATTAAAAACCAAATATAAACCGAAAGCACTTAAAACCCGAGCGGCTTTATTCAAGCTGAGCTGCCCTGACCTCCCCGCATCAAAAGCACACACACGAACCCTGCGAAGGCTTTTTACGCTTCTTCCTTGCAACCTCTCTAATGCCACCGAGCGGATCGCCGCTCTTAAAATGTCTCTTTAATAGCGCCGCGCTCTTGACCGAGGTACTCGGCGAGCGCTCTTTGTTTTCACACAGCAAAGTGCGGGGCCGGAGGCGGCGAGTTTCGACATGCCGGCCTATTATATGCTCGGCTGGCCCTGTGGAGCTGCGCTTCTTTACCAACAAAAGGGCGAGCAGCGGGGACCCTCGCCCGAACAGCCCCTTCCCACTCCGAGACACCACAGGCCGCGGCGGCCCCCCCAACATGGCTTCCGCCGGGCCGGCCACACTCGGGCCCGTCGGGCCGGGTCAGAGGACGCCGCGAGCACCAGCGCCGTCGGGCAGAGCAAAGGCACAAAAGAGAGCCTCGGGGCTCGCGTTTCCCCGGCCCATGATGTTCCGTTTCACGTTCGGAGTCAAATGGCTGGCTTATATCTCCCGCCACAAGATGATGGATGTCACCCCACCGTTTCCTGCGCCCAGTTTCACCCCCGACTGTCACATGTGACACCAGACAAGTATCTTTGCACAGACAAACTTTTATTTTGTACAAATATACACGAAAGAGATGAGTTCAAATATTCTGCTCCGCTCCAACAATACCGCCACCGCGGCTGGCCTGAAGTTTTTTTTTTTTTTATTTGTTTGTTGTTGTTGTGCTAATAAATAAGAATATTTTGATATATTCACATTTTTTAGATTCCCCTGAGCGCCCTGCTTGAATAATCAGATGCATTATTTTCGTAAACATCAGTGGCTGATCCCAGCAGAACGCAGGAAAGACAGAGTGGTGTCACGCGAACGGCTCTTTGAAACATTCTTTTAAAAATAGGACAGCCACGTTGTTGCTGGGTAACGGAGTCTGTGTACCGCAGACGTACAGGAGGGACTATCTGCTGGTTAGTACGGTGTAGCCTCATATCCCAGACCCAAGTCATTAAACTAGGATGATTTTTACACTACTGTAGCAATTGTTCGCTAAACATACCTTTCCATTGCGTTCTAAAGTTACTTTTTTGGAGTTTTGGACATATATATATATATATATATGTAGGAGAGGATATATAGAATTAACAACCCTAACATAGATTTATGTACAATTAAATGTGCCGTGCTGCTGAGGATCCCTATTCATCATTTAAAAAAAGAAAAATCTCTCCATTTCACCCGGTCCAAAAATACTTTAATGATCCCAGTCGGGAAGCTACTCGCTCCAGAAGTGAGTTTGTGTCATCTGCCGGCTGATTTCAGACTGGAGCCAGGAGTGACGGAGCTCCCCGCTGCGCCATAAATATCTGATCAGCCAGCGCGGGCGAAGGCGGCTGGAGAGTCCAGATTACCTCCAGCTCTACTTAATGGCACGGCCGCATCTCCCGCATTGCAAACGGGCAACGTGCCCCTCGCATCCCGGCTCTGCTAACCGCCTATTAATCACAGCCCTGTCGCTAAAGCCCCCTCTGATGACCAAGAAAAGCGTGAGGGGCAACATGATGCTCATCTGGCGCGTGGCTGTCAGGATTTTGCTCTGTGTGGAGGAAAGGAACCGGGATTTAAAAAAAAAAAAGAAATTAAAAAAATAAAATACATTAAAAAAAAAAAAGAGAGAGACGGGAGCGAGAGAGGGATGCGAGCGTGACGAATTCCCAGTGCGCTCTAAACGTGACACCTGCTGTTGTGCAAATAAAGCCCATGCGTTTAGTTTAATTCTATTCCCAGAAGAACTATCACCAGCAGATTGGATTTGGGGGGGAAATCGGTTTCGGGTACGAATATTCCTGCGTGATAAATGACAACATTAGGCAGAATTAAAAGCCGGAGCAGCCAACTGATGCCACTATCTTCGGGGTGGCAAGCGGGAAATTTAGTGCCCACCGACGCTCGGGTCCAAAACATTTCTCAGCCACAATGGCCGATGAAACCACTCAGCTATAATGATGGGTTCCGGGCTGGCGTTACAATGAGATCTCTCATCAGGGACAAGCCGTGAAAATGAACAAACTTTCATCATGTCTAGCGTCCACACTTGACTCAAAGGACACAAAAAGACGTTCAATATGGCATGAAGCCACATAGGATCAGACAACATGGCTGCAGAAACCGATTTCCAGTGATAGTGGAAAGGTCCAGGGTCCCCCCCAGTCATCTACGGGCACTTGAAAGACACCAGCTATGGACAAGATGCCAGTCCGTGAAGCCTTCAGCAGACTTCAGAGATCTTTTAAGGACTCTTCGGCAGACTTTAGGGACGTGCTCAGCGCTCCACGGACACCGTGGTCAGGTGGTGAGGACATCTTCAGGGACACATGGGTTCCGTTCCCTTTCTCTGGCCTTTACAAAGAAATACGCGTGGAAGGTTAATTAAAAGGCAAGTGCAGGTATCACTCATGCTCACACCACGCAAAAAAAAATAAAAGAGCGATATTCCCCCCTTCATTACGACTCCCCAATCAGCGAGCTGTAGAGCCGCGGGCATCAGTCGGGAGAGGACAGGCTCATTGCCAGTGGAAGTTTTAAAGCACACAAAACAGTGCGCCTTTGATTTCGCAGACATACAAATGTGCGCCACTGAAGATAAACCGTGTTTGAGGATATCTATTATTCACAGCGGTGAAAACCTGGCTTTCATTTAGCAGCCCGCATCTGATAGGCTTTTAGTGCATGCTTGTGAGGACAAAAAAAAAAATAAAATGGAGAGAGAAACGAGCGGCGCTTCACAGTGAATGCGCAGCGGTGAGCCCCGCGCTCGAGTGTTTTTAAGCGGCAAAGACAAGAGCACTGTAGGTATTTAGGCAAATAAACACGACACCGGCTATTCATATCGACGGAGTGCACGCTCCTGCCTCCCTTCCCTCCAAAAAAACATTTCCCTTTGTAACGTGCTAACAAGTTAAGGCTCACGACTAAACAAACCGCAAACTTGACCGGTTCGGCAGAATTATCCACGATATTCAGAGACACACGACAGAGCAGAGTATGCAGGGGCCCGGGCACGTTCCAAAATGGAGACCCCGATGGAGACCCTTATTGGAATCATGTCAACTTTTCACTTAGAAATACTAGTTGTTATCATACTTACATGACATTACATGATATTAATGATTTTGATATCATTAGCTGATGCGCTTAACCAGAGTGACTTACAATGACGATTGCAATAAGTGAGAACAGAAGATTTTCTGATTACATGACCTGCTATATACACACAGAGACTGTTCCTTTCAGCAAGGTCTGGGTTCAGGTTTGCACTGCAAGTAGGGCTGGGTTATTTTTACGATGCATCTGTAAATGTACCCATTCATTTTTACAAATTATTTCCACAATAACTGATTAATATAGAAATGTATACATTTAAATTTACATATGTGAAATAAAAAAAAACAATAATTCCTTAACATTCCAATAGTGTTAAAACTCCTAAACTCCATTCCTATTGCTGTTAAAACTCAAAATTGCAAAATAAAATTCAAGTAAGAGTGTAATAAGCACAAAAAATGACAGAGGCAGCATTCAATAAAAAATTATGCTACGCAATGCACTCAACTGAAAGAATACAATAACTTTGGGGCTTGAATACAGAAAGTGAAATAAATAAATGCAATGGATGCCGGCAGTCCACCATGCAGTCAACAGAATTTAGTAATCACGTTGAAAGTTATTTTAGAAAGGACATATATTCGTATATTACACAGAGAACCAAGTGTAGCCTGAAACAGTGGCAGAGGAGAGGAGAGGGGGCGGCGGTGGCTGGGGATTCTTTTTGGCGGGGCGAGAGGGGTGTGGGGGTCCTGAGCGGACCAGGTCAGGGGGGGTGCTCTCCCAGGGCAACAAAGAAGGCCTGAAACATCGGCCCGGGTTTTTACAGTTGCCCAGATTTTGCTGATGCTTAATCATTTGTCACATCATTGGCATCCTAAACCCCACCCACTCGCAATATGGAAATACCGTATTGTATGGTAAGGTGTCCTCTTATAGCCTACTCCAACAAAGAGTACAAAGGTTCAAACTTCTTTGTACATTGAAGTGGGCTGAACGGACGGGACTGGGTTCGAGCGAACAGGGGCACATTTTTGGGGCAGCGGTGGCTTAGCGGTTAAGGAAGCGGCCCCATAATCAGAAGGTTGCCGGTTCGAATCCCGATCTGCCAAGGTGATACTGAGGTGCCACTGAGCAAAGCACCGTCCCCACACACTGCTCCCCGGGCGCCTGTCATGGCTGAACACTGCTCACCAAGGGTGATGGTTAAATGCAGAGGACACATTTCACTGTGTGCACCGTGTGCTGTGCTGCTGTGTATCACAATGACAACCACTTCACAAGTACCATCATATCTTTGACGAATGAGCTTGTTTCTTGCCCTGTTGAAACTCAGAGTCACTCGCGTTGCTGCTACTCACTGGCGCTGCCATCTTTGTTTTGCATAATTTGCGTAGACGGATTTTTGGCATGTTGATGCGCCAACCCACCACTAACTGCAAGTCTAAAAACAAATCTTTCATCAGCTCAACCTCCAACATTTGAAGTAAAATACTTTTCATCTTTGGAACACTGTACAAACACTCCCACAAACTCAGGATTGGGAAGGTGACTACAGAGCTTCACGTTCCCTCCTCATCTGTCTGCAGTTGTTCTGTACATCAGTTGTAAATCAGTGTGCTGCCCACCTTATACCAGGTCTTTACAGGATTTATTTTTTTTTTCGAGCATTTAGTCCAATCACGCCTGACTTCCGACGCGCCTCACTTTCCTGCATAAGAAAATACTAAAAATTGGAGTAAAATGCAGCTTGTTTATTCGGCTCGTCCTGTTGCATCTCTCAGGAGCGCCCAGGCTGCGTTTCTGAAAGACATAAAGCGTGCGCGGTGAAGGTGAGTCCTTCCCTAGGCACTTCACAGATCTAAAGCTCTTACTTACAGCTTCATTCAGACGCCACAGCAGAGAGCAGCCTCCACCTGGGAGGGGGGCAAAGAAAAGTCTTAAAGGTCAAGTACCACTCCTGCGCCAATGTGGATGGGACGCTGTTTAATTGTGAAGTTAATCTCCCGAAATGCCAATACGGCCCCGAATTTCGGCCGAAAAACCGCCGGGAGACGAGGCCGAGGCTTCCCGGGCAGGTGTGTCCTCTTTACGTAAGGAAAAGCGACGGGTTGTGAATATTTCAGAGGTGCCGCGAGCTGTGAGCGCGCAGCGGGACGTCGTCTTGCGACAGCCTGAGACTTGCCGACGCGTCGTCCCAGTTCTCCATCAGACGCGCACGACGCCTGCTCATCCCGGCTGAGTCACGCGGCTGGGCCGGTGGGCAGGCGCTAGTCACGGTTTCGGGCGAGGAGGAGGGGCCTGAGAGCGTCCCCGGGTGGCACATCCCGAGTCCCGGCCCGCGCGGGCCTGCTAAACGGACCCGTTACCATCTCGAGGATGAATTGGTTGTGTCATCCCTCCCCCCGTGCCCCCCCAGTGCAGCTCGACCCGATCTCCGGCAGGCCGGTGAAACCAGAGCTTTCCATTTTCCATGGCTCCGCGGCGAGACGTTAGCGTCCACGCTGGCTCGCCGCGGGGGGCGGTCGTGTTGTTCTCGCTCCTCGCTGAGTGTTGATGTACGCTGGCGAAGCGTTAAAAACAAACAGTGTCCATCCAGCTATTCAAACTGTTGTTCTATCAGGAGGAGAGACGTAGAGACAAAGACACCCTGAGAGTGCCTGAGAGTGATTGGACAGGGTCTCCTGGAAGAAACGAACGCGTGCCACTAGCCCCCTCCTCAACCCAAAGTTACATTTCGCCACTATTTTCAAACTGGCTTTGAGAGCAGCACGAAACATGGCGCTTACATTTACATTTACAGCATTTACCAGACGCCCTTATCCAGAGCGACTTACAATCAGTAGTTAGAGGGACAGTCCCCCCCCTGGAGACACTCAGGGTTAAGTGTTCTTGCTCAGGGACACAATGGTAGTAAGTGGGGTTTGAACCTGGGTCTTCTGGTTCATAGGCGGGTGTGTTACCCACTAGGCTACTACCACCTCATTCATTCACTCGCTTGTTCATAAGTGTGTGGTCAAAGCGTCCTCAGGATTTACGTAAATAAGACGCTCTTTTCACTACGTATTAATGGGCCTGGTCTCCTCTCCTTAATCAGGCTCCTCCCATTTTAAGCTTTGTTTCACAAAAGATCAGTAAAAATTGTGTTCTGGACACTTCTGGGTTTCGTGGTTCTTTCTTGTTTGATGTGAAAGTGAAAGTGAAGTGTGGGGACGGTGCTTTTGCACAGTGGCACCTCAGTGGCACCCTGGCGGATCGGGATTATGATTACGGGGCCGCTTCCTTAACTGCTAGGCCACCCCTTGCATAAAATGTATTTATGTAAATGCCGAGGTCAAAATGCTATTTTGACCGCACACTAGCGAACAAGCTGAACATTTAGCGCATATTGCAGAGCCTAGTGCCACATCTGAAACAGCAGAACTCAAAAACAGCTGTCAGCAAATTTGATTCTCACATCTTTCCAAAGAGTCTTTTTCCTCCTTTTTTTGCGAGGTAAATCGAATAATTGACGGGGGTCAAGCAGAATCCTCTGCTGCCGCCACCACCATTGCCACACACAGCCCCCCCAGAGCACTCCAAAGGCATCTCGCCGGCTCTGGCTGAGGCTTGCCAGTCGCCATGGCAACCGCTCACATTTCGCATACTTGAGAGCGGTATATCATGCATGGCCGGGCTAAAACAGGAAATACCACTCGGCGCTCGGCTCTGTCTTCCATGGGAGAGAACTGGTCGCCTCAGAGCACCGTGTTTACAGCCTCTAACACGAACCAGATGTGCATAGACAGTAAGGACAGTTTCTGTTTATGCACAGCATTGTTGTCCCTTTTTTTGGGACAACCCGACTTAAGCAACTTGGCCTGCCTCCCCTTTATAAAAGAAAGCTGTGTGTGATATTTTAATGCAGAGAGTGTGAATTGGGAGGCTATTTATAGACCAAGGCACCTGATACAGGGGAATGGAGGCAGGCAGCTGCACACAGACACACTTCAGCCGGCCTCGCAGGAGCAGCTGCAGGGCTGGAGCTCCAACCTGGAGTCCGACCCGAGCCCAGGGGCCAAGATGGAGCAGCTGTGCTGGGCGCTGCCAGCCACATCACGTCCCAGCACAATACATACAATACCATTTCTCAGTAAATAATAAATAACACAAAGGAGCCTTTGGAACTGGCTGCCAGTGGGTTTTCGACTATAAATAATACCCCCTCTCTCTCTATCTCTCTCTCTCATTCTCTCTCTTTTTCTCTCTAGGATATATATATATATCCAATGTATTTATTTACACTTTGCATAAAATGACCAAAATTGCACGCTTACACACATTGTTAAGTACCTAGCATTGCTAGCTGCACAATCTGGTTGACTGATTAATATCAAAGCAATATAAAATTATCACACTTAATGACGTACATTACTAGTGCATCTCAAAAAGAATGGATGTTGTGAAAAAAATGACATTTGTTTTCGTAATTGATTCAGATGCATGCTCTAGTCATTGCATATAAAGTTTTAGAAAAAATGCCTTTGATCAGTCAAAATAGCATTCCCATTACAGGAGTATAGAACTCCTACAGTACGCAGCACAGCCCTACAGTACAAAGAGTGGCTTCTCTTCACCCTGCATTGACCACAGGCCGCTAATGAGTGATATAACGACGCAGCCAACATACAGCGTGAGACAAACGCGTCAAACAGAGCCAGTCATGACAACGGGAAACCAAGTCCGTTCTAAATTAAAGTGATACGATGTATTCCCCAGTTTCAGGCCCAACACAGAGCAACGCACGTCTGTTCATTCAGGCGTCCAGGAATAATGAGACATAGAAGCGGGATGGCGGAAGAACATCAGCGATGGAGACAGCCAGACAATGGAGGGCTCCCATAAACCCTACACAACTCCGCGAAAGGCAATTAGCAGGAGCCGTGCCACTTAGCAGTTCCAATTTGCACCACAAGACACGACACCCACAATCGCCAAACCTTAAATAAGGTCAAGTCGGAGGGGGGGGGGGGGCGGCCGGGAAATTAAGACAGCAAATGTTGTCTCTCCGCGTCTCCAGTGGGTGGACGTGGACCACTGACCACCATTTCCAGGGCTGGTGACATCAGTTCCAGACTGCTAACCGCTATCCGCTGTATTCATGTTCCAAGCTCGCTCTGCTGTGGGTTCCCCGGAATCCAGGGATCGCAGCAGCGATAAGGGGCTCCCCTCAATGGCCCTGGGTGGGTCAGAGGACAAGGTGCCATTTCCGTCTCCACAGAGACCTTCGAATGGCCCCCGCGCTCCGTTTTTCGGCGACTGCTGCGGGTTTCCCCTCGGTGACGGGGGGGAAGGGCCCTGTGAACCGTCTGCAGGCACAGGGGAGTCGGAGGCTGGAGGCGCAGATGAACACGACTTCTCAGTCAGGGGAGCTGACTCATGCTGCAACATTAAAGCCATGAAGGTACAAAGAAACAAAAAAATCACATTCATCCCACCTTCAGAGGAAGCTGGGTGATGTCAGCACTGAAGTCACATCTTCCCCGTTTACTGGAAGGCTATTTTTACCCACCGGCTTCAAACAATGGCCATTTGTCACCTGAAGAATCTGGGGATGTAATGCGCACGACGGGAAAAGAACGCTGTGAGCAACGCTGCCGGGCCGCAGCTAATTTATTTAGCGTTCATTCACTTGACCATAACCGGAGAAGGCGGCCAGTAAGCACTGAGTGCATGGACGAGGGCCACTCCGGCACGCTAATGCGATAAACGGCACTTTAAATTGCCGCTCAGACAACACAACTGCTCGGCGGATGCTGTTAGATAACCGGATCGATCGCTCACCTGAAGGACGTGCAACCTACTGCAAGGGCTGACGGGGGGGCCGTGGAAATATATTTATTTATATATATATATATATATATATATATATATATATACACACACACACACACACACACACACACACACACACACACACACACACACACACACACACACATATATATATATATATATATATATATATATGCAGCTTGAGGTTTTTTTCCTTTTCATGTCCGTTTTGACGGAACAAAGAGGAGATAAAAGGAGGAATCTGCAAGACAGGCAATGGAGGCGAGAGACAGCAATCCCGTTTCCAGGCAGCGGGAATAATAAAGTACGAAGCGCATTACGGAAACAGTTCCACAACCGTCCGATCTTGGCAACTTGTCTCACCGCGCTCCTCCACTTCCAAGAATTTAGCTAGAGTTTCTTTTCAGGCTGAGGAACTCGCAAAAATGTACAACAAAAAAATGGGAATAAAACTGTATCGGAAAATCCAGTGTTAACGATGCCATTTCTGGCATGAATTTATGCTACATTTTAAATCCTATGCAAGAATGTGTTTATTGTGAACATTTTTATTTTACCAATATTCTTGGAGCTGTGTGCATATTCCAACGGTGATGATGATAAGTAAATAAAAATACAAGTTGTGGCCAAAATCTTCAGGTTTTTCATTAATTTGCATATACTCCATAATGTAACGTGATCAGATGAATTGCAAAGTCCCTTTTTGACGACTTCCCAAGAAAGCCATTTCCAATGCATTTCAGCCCTGCCACAAAAAGACCTGCTGAGATCATTTCAGCGATTCTCTTCTTAACACAAGTGAGAGTGTTGAGGAGCACAAGGCTGGAGATCATTCTGTCATGCTGATTGAGTTAGAATAGCAGACTGGATGCTTGGAGGGTGATGCTTGAAATCATTGTTCTTCCTCTGTTAACCATGGTTACCTGCAAGAGACCCGTGCAGTCATCATTGCATTGCATAAAAAGGGCTTCACAGGCAAGGATATTGCTGCTACTAAGATTGCACCTAAACCAACCATTTATGGGTTCATCGAAAACTTCAAGGTTCAAGGGTGGTAGTAGCCTAGTGTTTATAGCCTAGCCTATAAATGCTGTAAATGTAAATGTAAAAATGTTGTGAAGAAGGCCTCAGTTTGCCCAAGAAAGCCCATCAAGCACCAGGACAGCAACTTCTCCCAACCATACAAGAACAGTTTGGTGAAGAACAATGACTCCAGCATGAAGGAGCACAGTACCATAAGGCCAAAGTGATACCTAAGTGGCTTGGGGAACATTGAAATTTTGGGTCCATGGCCAGGAAACTCCCCGGACTTTAATTCAATTGAGAACTTGTGATCAATCCACAAATTCTGACGAAGTCCGAGCACTAATTATGAAGGAACGGGTCGCCATCAGTCCGAAAGTTGATTGACAGCATGCCAGGACGAATTTCAGAGGTCTTGAAAAAAAGGGCCAACACTGCAAATATTGACTCTTTGCCTAAACTTGATGTAATTGTCAATAAAAGCATTTGAAACATATAAAAAACGTATATTATATAATTGTATACAACACAAAAAATGCTGACAAAAAGATCGAAAATCACTGAAGCAGCAAACTTGGTGAAAAACAGTACTTGGCCATGACTGTAACAATAGAAGTAAAGGGAAGTGTCATTCTAAAAAAAAAATACCGTGCTGTTGACATCTTTCCAGTTTTTTTTAAGTGATTTTTTTTTTTCACGATGCACACAATGAAATGAGTCCTCTGTACTTAACCCATCACCCTTATAGAGCACTGGGCAGCCATGAGATGCAGGGAGTAGTGTGTGGGGACGGTACCCATCTGTACCTTGGCGGCTAAGGATTTAAACCCGAAAGCTTTCAGTCGTGAAAAGGTTTCAGTCCTTACCCACCAGGCCACTGCTGGTTGTGAAATGAATAGATTTTTAAATCAGCGCTTCGATGTGAGTACAACTGTGAAGGACAAATGTCAGCATTCGAGAAAAACAGGGAACAGATAACCTAATGGTATTAGATTCCAATGGATCAGACGATTCGGAAACCAGTTCTCAGGCACTTGCTCTCAATTCCCAACAAAATTCGTCCGAAACTCATCAGAGGTCCTCCGGGACAGACAAGTGAAACATCCCCCAGCTTTATTTTGCTGCTAGCAAAAATATGCTCCCCATTTTGTACTTTTGCGACTTCAAAGTGCTTTATGCTGTCTCACTGCACTCCTTAAGAATGCAAACTCCTTTTGAAGAAAAAAAGGAAGTTCGTTTCCCACGTATTTTTTTATTTTTTTTGCTGTCCAAGGCCATTTTGCTGTAGTGCTTACTGGTCAGGCTGACACTATAGGTTCTAATGGTCTGTAACTGGAGCCTCCAGATGCCAGTGTTTGGCAGACGCATTAAGGATCCATTATGGTGGTTCTACGCGTACTTAAGTCTGTGTGCTTTCTGCAGACTGGCTTCCTGGAAAAGAAGGACAGCTATCAAGGGCAACCTGCGCACGTCTGCGTATTTTACCTGAGATTTCTTGGTCTTTAAAAGCAGCTGAGAGAGAACTAGATGATGATCCACCCGAAGTACTTAACTCCTGCACTGCTCTACTGTAAAAAAAAGAAGGAAAGAAAGAGCTTTGCAGACTAGTTTTCTTTTGCAATTTACTATGGAGCAGCACGAAGCCTCTCTCATTGCCTCATCGGCTTCATCCTCTCGGAAGTGGCGGAGTTTGTGCTCAACACCATTCCTAAGCAAGGCACGGCTTTCCTGCTGCCTTTGAACTTAAGTGGCACAACTCAACATGAAGAGGCAGGAAAAAAAAGACAGGGTTGGGGGGGTGTGAAAGAGAGAAGAAAGAAAGGGGTTTTATTTGGATCGCTTTTCATGGAGAGTCGAATCCCAAAATCAATCCCGACCTGCTGGAAACTGGGCCAGGGGTGAGAGGTGCTTAGCACCAGATTGCCAGATTGTGTGTGTGTGTGTGTGTGTGTGTGTGTGTGTGTGTGTGTGTGTTGGTTATCATTGACTGCATTCAGCAGAAGGCCCTGAGAGGCTACTCACACTGGTAATCCCTTATTAAAAAGCCTTTATGTATTACTCCGGTCAGGAAAGGCTTCTCTCTCTCTCTCTCTCTCTCTCTTTTCAGCCCTGGACTCCGCTAAACTCAGTCCTCCTTGTCCACTCCCCCACCTCCGAGTGGAACAAAGCTGTGTCAGATTCAGAGGCTATCAACAGGCAATAAAATATATGATACATTTCTAAAAAAAAAAAAAAAAAAACGTACATCAGCGGAGCTCCGATTTGCGATGCATTACCTACCCGCGTTAGCACAAAGCGTGTGACTCGAGAGTCATCATGAACCGTAGCTCCTCAGAGTGATTAAACATAACCACTCATTTGCCTGTCACTCCCGCAGACAGCAGGTAAAGTCTCGGCGTCTCGCCACGCTCCACAGCGCGTTGTAAAGTTAAACACCGCGAGGCGCTTCATCGCCGCAATATGCCCCTGTCAGGCCCAAGCACAATGTGTCTGAAATTGCAACCACACATATTAAAACAATTTTTTTAAATGATAAAATGATGTACACACAATGTTTCTTGTTGACGTAGTATAATTTACTTATTACGGCACATTAAAATATACGGTTTTAAGGATGAAAATTGCAATGCAGAGACATTTGCTGAATATAGCTTACAGCTAGTAGCCCAGCCTCTCTTGTAATATCACTTTATAGCACTTGGGCATAAGGGAGTTACAGGAGGTAAAAATACAACCTTGAGTGTTTTTTAAAGGCAAATCTAACAGTAAAAACTTTCAGTATCTGATCTGTGCTTGCTATTTACGATTTTCCCCAATATTTTTTCATGGGGCATGTTCTTTAACAGGTGTGTCAAACATAATTGCACAAAGGGCCAAAACGGGATTGTGTTCAACAAGGCAACCGAAGTACTGCATTGTGGGATCTGTAGTTTGCGTGTTATGAGCACTTCATATCGCTGGGCCATAATTATAGATCTGTATTGAATGGGTCATATGAAATTGTACGCCGGGCCAGACGTGGCCCACTGGCCATGAGTTTGACACCAATGTTCTATAACCTTCAGGATTTGCAGAAGTAAACAGAGAGAAAGGCCTGCTTGCTAGCTATTTGAAACTGAAGACCCGCCCAGCCCGCTTTTTTGGTGTGTAATTACTTCTGGCACCCAAAGCATGAACTCTGAAGATGAATGTTGAGTTTGAAATGGGAAGAGGCCATAAGAATGACTGATAACTCGCGCCCCCCCTTACTCCTCATTCTGGATGGTTTAAACCTCGTCTTGAAATATAGGCCTCAAAAATATCATGAATATCATCACCCGACGGTGATGAAGGTGTTAATGACACAGTGACATCCACAAGTTCAAGACGGTCATGCCCAGTGTCCCGAGTTATATAAGACTGATGTCTCACTTCCCAAAACTGCTGCCTGTGTGTTTGTACTAATCTCTTCCTCAGTGTTCCTGAGATTCTTTAGAACAAAGTAGGATCTAATTACACACTAGAGGTATCTGAACCCTTAATGGAAAATTGCGAGACGTTATGGGGGTGAGTGATGAAGATGAAAGACTCTCTCTCTCTCTCTCTCTCTCTCTCTCGCTCTCTGTCTGGCTGGCTGTGGGATGTTAACTGTGGTGGCTGTGCCACTGTTTGTGTCCCTGCTCTTAGCAGATGTCCCTCCCACGCGAGCTGGCTGGCGTTACAGGTGCACCGGCTCCCAGCGCGCCAGATCCCATCGCAGCCGCAAAACACACCGCTAACTGCCAATTACAGTGAGCAAGCCTGCGCATGCCGAGGCACCTCGGAGCAGATGCTTAAGGACAGATTTCTCACAACTTTCCGCCGTGCGCGGAGAATAAAAGTGCGTTTGATCGTGCGCCTATCACCACTGGCCCAGTTTTCAGATCCTGTGGCGCGTGGCACGAGTGACCACGGATAGTGTTCCTGAAACAAGGGGCGCGCCTCGTCCACAATGCTGCCAAAGGGAGATGCCACAGCAAACACACCGGCACTCGTCACACAGGATGCACGCGTGGAAAGGAGCACGGTGTGCCTCATTTTTTTACCATGAAACCCGATTGGCAGTAACCCCTCCAAGCACAATATTGTCTGTCATGCACGCCACCAGGCCAACTGCATTCCCCACTGCGGTAATTACAGGTTTAGATTTGATTCAGAGTAAGGCTGCGAAACATGCGTGTTTCGGGAAAACAAACGCTGACAACTGCTGTAAAGATGAGCATCAGTGTATTTAAATGGGCTGAAATGCAGACGGCAATTTCTGCGGCTTGCACCGTATTTATATTATTAAAAAAAAAATCACGGAATTCACAAAACCATTTCAATGGACGCGCACACCAAGGAAAACACGGCAGAGGTCAGGCTGGTGCTCAGTGGCCGCCGAAAAGGTATGGATGGGGAACTGAAAACAGGAAGCAGGATTCAGGGAAACGTGTCTGAGAGTGGGTGGGGCGATGCTTTAAATCTGTTCCGGAATGGCCAGGCGAATATCCAGCACTCAATGGGGTCCATTGCGTTGACTATACTAACACACGTTCTAACTGGAAATGGGCCACATGCACGGGAATATGCAGGAGAAGAAGGACATTTTAAAAATTGCAGGAATATTCTGGGAAAGAAGTAAATAAAAAAATAAATAAATATAACAGGACCAACGGGAAATCCACAGCAGATCCCAAGTCAGACTCCCTGGCTCAGTGGAGCGCCACATATGGAGCAGCATCAGACATATTGTCTAGCAGAAGTTCCTCTCCTCTCCTCCATCTTTTTCACACAAAGGATGTGAGATTAATCACAACCGAGTCTACAGAGCGCTTCCTCAATCGGTTCAGCTCTGGCGCCGTCGCCCAGAGTGCCACGAACAGTAAAGAGCACTAACGCAGGAGCATGTGCTAAAGTGTGCTGAACATCTCACTGTGATTGATTGGCTAGGAGGCGTTCCTATGAACAGCATTCCACCTTATTTTACCAGATTTCAGGAATGTTAGATTAAGGATGTACCTAAAACCTGTCGAATGGTTGGAGCACAGGAACACATGGCAGATTCACAACAGCACACATTCAAGCCTTCATAGCGTCCACAGCTGAGCCAGAGGTGGTCCTGATATCCATGGCAACCAAACAAGCTGTCTGTTCCATGGCATGAATGGAAGAGAAAGAAAGAGATCCAGGTTGCAGATCTGGTAGTGGCAGTAGCCTAGAGGAGAACACACCAGAAGACCAGAAAGTCACAGGTTTAAATCCCACTTACTACCATTGTGTCCCTGAGCAAGACACTTAACCCTGAGTGTCGCCAGGGGGACTGTCCCTGTCACTACTGATTGTAAGGCACTCTGGATAAGGGTTTCAAGTGGTATGGCACAAGAATGATATGCCTGATCCTGCTGCATAATTTTCTTATTAACCATTCAACATCTATCACTCAACATCAGGTGAGTCTGATGCACCCGATACTTGGTGCATCAGTCAGTCAGGTAATAAAAAAACTTACATTAAATTATGTGCCATTCAACGCCCTCATCCAGAATGCTTTACAATCAGTAGTTACAGGGTGAGTCCCCCTGGAGACACTCGGGGTTAAGTGTCTTGCTCAGGAGTGTGTTACCCACTAAGCTACTTCCACAAAGTTGTTGGCAGAAAGAAAAAGAACAGCAGGAAGCCCCGATGTTTCAAACCCCTGCTCCACTAATTCCTTTATGAAGCAGCCAGACCGCGATCGAATGAGTCGAGACCCCTACTCCAGCAGCTTTGAAGTGAATCCAAAATAAAGCAAGCACACAACACTCAGTGGAATACCATACCTTGGAGGAGGATTCCCTTGTTTTTCCGGAAGAAAGGACTTCCCGGCCAAATTGGAGGACTGGACATGCTGTAAAGAGAGAGCGAGATATAAAATTAAAAAGAGACGAGCATTAAGCAATTTCTTTTTCTTCTTGTTATAACATGGCAGCCAAGGTGTCATGGGTTCAAGGGTGACCACAATCCCGTTATTATATCATATTACAACTTATGGCACAGAGCCCTTTAATGACTGCTTTTACCCTGCTAAATTATAGGCCTGGTAAGGCTGTCCTCAGCAGCGGCTCTGCATAAGGGTGCACAGCAGGACGTTTCGCTGGCTTGGTCCAGCTGCTATGCAGAAATCAACTCAGCAAATATGACCACTGAGTCAGCCCTGCGCGCTCAAAACACAGCACATTTCCAAAAATGTTGATCTAAACAGCATAATCTATATATTCATCACAGTCCTCAACTTGAAAGAGAACCATGCCTCACCCAAAGCCCACTTTTTTATGTTGTTATGTGTCTCCATCCCTCTCACATACCTCAGGAAATTGCTTTTAATTCCATGCAAATATTTCCTTTAGATAAACTGGTAAACGGAACGTAGCTGTCAAGTGAAATTTCTTACATAAAAAAAGCTGATTGCAACGTGTGACAAACCTTGGTGTTCATGAAAGTGATTGTGATTTTGTCATCGGGATAAACAGCATGTGCCCTCTGCTTTTAACCATCACCCTTGGTGAGCAGTGGGCAGCCATGAAAGGCGCACAGGGAGCAGTGTGTGGGGACGGTACCTTGCTCAAGGGGACCTCAGTGGCACCTCAATGGCAAGTCCGCTTCCTTACCCACTAGGCCACCACTGTCCCTGCTGTATTCCTGTGTTTGAAGCATGAGACTATTGTTTTATGGGGCTAAAGGCTGCAGGTGTGGAGATGCAGGTACGAGGCAGAGGTAACTGTATCATCCATTAATCCAGACTCCCAACCGCAGAGACGTGCACAAATCTAATCTAACCCAGGTCTGATCTTCATTTAAGCCTCCTGTCCTTTCACTCCTATTAGATGCGCCATAAACAGATAACTCTTCCTCTCCTTAATCTTCTTAGAGCATATTAACTAATTGAAAATTAGAGCAAACAGAAGAGAAGCTCGGGGCTTTCAGGGTATTTGTCTGCGCGACGTGTTCAAACCCAGGGCTTGTCCGTGATCGAGTGGCTCTGGGTTTAGGCCACTCTAAACGCCACCTACACTGCCATCAGAGAGTCTGACCTGACAATTCAGGATCCTTTTTAATTACAGTGTTCAGTCATACCCCCCCCCCCTTATGTTGTTCTCATACCTTCTTCTTGTAGCGAGTGATTAAACATGTTTCCGCTGCATCTTACTCACAGCATGAAAGTCACTTCCTCATTAGCATGCTAGTCGCCTGGCAACCAAAAACAACATTTTTCAACTTCTCCTTCCTTAATACAGTTTTTTTTCCCTGGCACTGAAACTAAAAGAGATGCAATAATTCTGGATAAATAAATAATGAAATACATGGAAGCGTAAACAGTATGCAGGCAGCCTTTTTCTTTTAAAACAATTTATTGACCCAAAATTTGAGTTCTGATTGGGTTATTGAGCTTCTTAGTGTGCTCTATATACAGTATAGATAATACAGCATAGATAGCAGAGCAAGTGGCAGGTATTACGATTAATTATGAAAAAAGTGGTCCTGAATAACTGGGCTCGGGACAATGCAAATAATGCATTCATTCCAAAAAACTGAACGGAATCGCACAATATTGACATATAAACATATCCTGATTTCAGTATGTTTCTTAAGGGGAACTGTGTCCGAGTCCTTCCCAAGCCGCCCTGACGCTCAGCGGCCTCGGCCGGAACAGAAAGCGCTCCGTTGACTCGAGTATGTAGCGCGGCACGTCTGCTCAGCCCAAGGTGCTGACTTCGGCATTCCCCCTTAACGCGCTCTCACAAGACCAGACGCCCGTTCGAATTCCCAGAGGATGTGCGCCTCGCGTCAGGTTACTGCTGCGGTATGCGTTGCCATGGCCACGGCATGCCTGATGATAGACGACCCAAGTCTTTTTTTAATCAGCTGTGCGAAGGAGGAAAAAAAAAAAATTAGACTATTTTATTGTTATTACGTTTCCGCTGCAATATGAGCAGCGCGAGCAGAAATGAGCTGGAGTCATTTGGCCTCGGGTTTTTTTGACGGTCAAACGTGGGAGAACAATCCTGTGAAAGTGATCAGACATCATTGTATATCATCAAAATGAAGTCGGCCATCAGCAGATCAAGTCTCTGCTGACAAGAGAGATTTGGGGAACCTTGAAAGCAGTGTTACCGAGGTCTGCACTCACGGCTTGCATTTGATCAAGTGTCCGGTTAAAATGGTGCCATAAAGAAAAGCAGTCTTTTGTTCCGAGCGTTCTTTAGTGCTAAACATGTGGACTGACAGGAGCCCTTGGGGGTCTAAACTCTTTTCTGTTTTCAGATGTAGTTCTTGGTCCGGTAGTTTGGTCACAGCAAGCACTGGCACGTCTTGAGACTCAGGCAACCAACTACAAAGGCCCACCCACCCCACCCTTCCACTTGACTCTTTAATCTCATTTCAAATCCTATTGCCCATTACTTTCTCTTTCTCCACCCCTGAAATCACAATCCTCTTTAACTGATCTAAAGACTAATTGGAGCCAGCGCTGGTTCTCTTCTCACACTTCATCCACCACATGCGCCCCCACCCTCCCTTCTGTTGGATTTGGGCAAAATCCTGGGCCATTTTTCCTTCTCCTGAAGCTCACAACTCAAAATAACGCCATTATGGTGGTTTGAGGAGCCATGGACACGATTGCCGGAAAGAATGTGGAGAATGTTTCAGACAACCAGAGCCCACCTAGGGCTGACTTCAGGACTGCCAAAGATGGTGCTGATGGTGAACTGGAGGGTTATCCAAAAATCAATTCTCGGATACTAATTGATACAAAAACATTTTGTATTAGCACTGGTATCAATACATAAATGCCAGTTTTGCATCTGCCGGTTCACGGGAATCGCTGGCAGACTAGAACAATTTTCAAAAGGCATTGCAGCGGGCAACCCTACCATTTACATTGGTAGATTCTCACTGAAGGCATCAACACTATAAATGAACACATGTGGAGTTATGTACTTAACAAAAAGGTGAAATAACTGAAAACATGATTTCTTCAAAATAGCCGCCCTTTGCTCTGATTACTGCTTTGCACACTCTTGGCATTCTCTCGATGAGCTTCAAGAGGTCGTCACCTGAAATGCTTTTCCAACAGTCTTGAAGGAGTTCCCAGAGGTGTTTAGCACTTGTTGGTCCAGCTCACCCCAAACCATCTGGATTGGGTTCAGGTCCGGTGACTGTGGAGGTCAGGTCTCTACTTTTTGTTAAGTACATAAATCCACATGTGTTCATTCATAGTTTTGATGCCTTCAGTGAGAATCTACCAACGTAAATGGTCATGATAATAAAGAAAATACATTGAATGAGAAGGAGTGTAAGTCCCATTGTAAGTCGCTTTGGATAAAAGCGTCTGCCAAATAAAGTAAAGTAAAGTAAAGTAAAGAGTGTCCAAACTTTTGGCCTGTACTGTGTGTATATATTTTTCTATATACACAAGCACATTTCTTTAAAAAATGAATTATTTTTAATAAACCTTTTTTATTAAAAAGCTCCTGTATTTTTTTTTTTCGTCCTCTGTCGTATCAAAAATAGCATTGAGTATCGAGCACCATCCCTATTACTGGTATCGCGTTTAAAATCGTGACTGGATCGTACTGGAGGGTCAGGCCATGCGTGCGTCGGTGAGTCAGGGGTTCTTATTCCTCAAGCAGTAACCATCCTTTTTAGATGCACCGATGTATGTGAACCTTCTGCTCACACGCATCCAGGAGCCCCACCCACACTGTACAAGTGCTCACCGCACACAGCAGACTCACTCGTACCAGGGAAAATAATTGGGCTGCAGGCGAAGGCCAGCTGAAAACATGAAAGGGGCCGATTTTCCACAGTCCCTGCAAAAGAAGAAGAAGAAAAAAACGCGCCAGACTGCGGACATGATTACAAAAGCGCCGACTTTCAAAGACAACACATTTACACAACACCACAACACTTACTGTACCCAACAATAAAGCTGTTACGGGCCTGGTTTTCTTAAGAGGTCTTTTTATACCGACAAATACCGCCATGCTCACCAACAACAGTATTTTTAGATACATTTTTTAAACTTTCCAGGGCTTGGGCTCGCATTTTATGTTGTGTTTAAAGCCATTGTGCCCTTTCAGAACTAACGTCTGTACGAATGCTGCACGGTTATGAAAAAGTGTTCATCAGCTGCTTAGTTAGTTCTATCACGCAGGCAAAGGGTGCACATTTTATGACCCTTGCTAAACAATTTGATGCCTTTTTTTTTGCGATCATGCCATGTTCCCATCCCAGTCATGGGTGTAGTAAAAATTCTATATTTTTGTGGGGTTAAATCAACAGGTTTTGTTACTGAAGTTTATATTGGACCATAAACAACCCAGGTACTTAAAAGTCTATTTCATTCTCCTGTTACATACTGAAATAATGATTTAATTTACTTCATAATTCCGGACTTAATCCCACAGCATCTCAACAAACTGTTTCCTAACTTTAAAAAAAAAAATGTCTGTAGTAGTTTCTGGGCTATTGCTCTGTTTTGTCCACAACGGATATGTATGAGTAGCTTTGGCAATATCCGTATGTGAAGTGAAGGATGAGTTTAAAGCCTCCGGGTGATGAGTAACTGCACTTTATATATAGCAATAACTGCAGCCTTTCCTGAGTCAAAACTGTGATTCCTATTCATATGCTATTAATTGTGCCGCCTAGTTTTTGCTATTTTCAGAGCTCTTCGTAAGAATTCATGTCACTCACACACCAACTTCCTGCTGAGCCGAACCAAGACAGGAAGGAGAAAAGAGGAAATAGAAAGAAAAAAAAAAAGTTACATTTTGCTTTCACTCTCTTCAGCCACAGTCAATGCAACGTGACTCCCTGCAGCCTCTCAATCAGGAGGAATCGTGGCCTTGACTGGCACCTCGGCGCAGGCCACCGAGACGTAGGGGACATTTAACACCCCTACTTCCATTAGAACGGGTGTCCGACCCGCTGAGCGGTCCTGTAATTTTGCGAGTGCGAGGGGACTGAGACGGGGCAGGGACGGAGCTGGGACTCCCTCTCAAACTTATTCCACAGCTGCGATAAATAAACCAATAAACGAAAGCACGGCCCATTTTTAACCCCCGCAGTAACTCGGGGTGGAAAAGCCATCTGTTTTCTTGCTTTTTCCTTCCCCCCCCTGAACTCTTTCAGCTGGACCTACAGTTGTCATCTCCGATAATTCATGCATCCGTGGACTCTTATGAAGACGGACAAAAGCAGGTACAGGAACCTTAAAATAGGCTCCAAGCCATCTGCCGTTGCCATGGAGAGTCGCGCGTTGCCAGGGCGATAGCGTATTTCTCTGCGCTAATGGCCCATCCTTTTGCCAGGCAACAAATAGCCCTGTGATGCAACTGCACCTGTCTCGGTTACGTGTTACCATGGAGGCGTTCCTGTTGCCATGGCGACCATCGTGCTAATCACCTCGCAAGGGCGAACGCGCGGTAGTGAACTCCGAGGCCCAGCTGTTCTTCCTGGTTGCGGTCGTGTGAGGTGCTGCCGACTTTGTTAAGGAATGTGTCTGCGATCACACACACACAGATCTTTAAAGAAACACTCAATATGGCATTCTCAGGCGTGGACCACTCTAAACCATCTTGACTCCTCCTCAGCTGCGCTCTTGAGCTCCAACGGCCTCTCACCCCGCCCGTCTCTCACTGAGAAAGGCGCGGGCCGGTGAGCTAGCGGCGAGGCGGCGGTGAGAACCTGACATCCGCTATAAAAAGCAGCCGAGCCGCAGCGTCCAGATAAACACTTTATTACACACTGCTACACGCCAGCCACCATCTGGCCTCGGTGCGGGAGAGGAAGCGCCAGGCGTGTGTCCGCCCATCACACCGTGGCCATGCCCAAAAGCTCCCAGCATTCAGCGTGCTGCCAAACACACACAGAAGCACATGCAAGCTCTCTAACACACACAGTCACCCACAATAACACCCTCTGTCACACACCACACAAACATTCACACACACAGTCATATGGAAAAAAATGTCCCTCACAATTTTTTTTTTTGCACTTTTGCACTTTTCACTAAAGCATAAACAAGCACTCACATTCAATTTTCCAAATGCATATGCACACTCATGTAACAAAGAAAACCCCCAATACACATTGCATTGTTGTTAGCACCAGTTATATCTCTGTAACAAATGTGTCATGAATGTGCAATTATGAAGTAAAATATCTAAACTAAACCTAAGCGACTATACTATCTGATACTTTGCAACCTAATTTTTACAAATTCACAAATTTCCAATTCACTAAGGACGCTTTCACGACATAGTTCATTTGCTTTGGTCTGAGTCAGTCGGTGAGTTTTGAAAATTTTATCATTTTCCTTTTAGTTTGGTTCCCTTTCACACGGGGAAAAATCCAAGCGAACAAAAATGCGTCACTTCAAATGCGAGAACTCTTTCTCTGCTGATTGGTCAGATGCATCGGCACGGGATCAACAAAGGTAAATACAGGACTGTGGACTGTGTTTGTGAAAAATTGGAGGGACACGACGGAAGTGAATTTACACGGGTTGGCTGTTACCCTGGCGATTTTATATTATATTACATAAATTTAGCACTTTAGCTTTTTGAACACAACACAAGAGCGCATTGATCATACGGATCTGTGTAAATTGAAATTTACCTATAATTCACTGATCTCAAATCATGTCATGAAGGACAGCTTCACCCATCAGGCGGTCAGGAAACTCAACTCCCTCCCGGCTCTGCCCCCACTCCCCTCACTCCCCTCACTCCCCTCTTCTGCTCCACAAACTTTCTGAACTCTAAATCACACAAACTGACCATGCACCAGTCACTCTGTGCAGCTCTGGTCTGCCATCTACCTCACTTTCACTTCGTCACTTTAAACTTAAAACTCTGTTGCACTATTGGTTTTTGCACTCTCCTGATGTTGCACTCTCCACCATGTGCCCTTATTTGTACATGGTGTTTTTAAAATTGTATATTGTGCCTTTCTTTTTAAATTGTATTTATACTCTGTATTCGTTACTGTTACTGTTTTTGTATTTAATGTTATTTTTATGGGTCAGAGAGTAACGTAATTTCAATTCTCTGCATGTCCTGTACATGTGGCAGAATTGACAATAAAGTTGACTTGACTTGACTTGACTTGACTTGATGTTATAGCATCTGGTCCTTTTTTGATTAATTACGCGTTCTCACCAAAAGGACCGCACCAGAGTTCACAATTGGATTCGACTCAAGACCACCTCTTTTTGTCGGTGTTTGCACCAAGGGGGGGAACCAAGTTGAGTTCAATTCAACAACACTGTGACACACATAGACACACAACTGACAATGTTCTGTCGGTGCCACGCGAAGGACGTGTTTAATGGCTGGGTGTGGAGCGACAAGCTCCTCTTCGTTATCTCCGGCCCTGTGAGGGGCTTTACTTGTGATGGGCTTAAAACGGCCCCCGGGACCCCGAGAATGCACGCACCTGCCAAACCACTAAGCTCAGTAGGAGTCTGTCGTCCATAAACCCACATACACATTTACATTTACAGCATTTAACAGACAGCCTCATCCAAAGCGACTTACAGCCAGTTACAGGGACAGTCCCCCCCTGGAGCAACTTAGGGTTAAGTGTCTTGCTCAGGGAATCAATGGTAGCAAGTGGGATTTGAACCTGGGTCTTCTGGTTCATAGGCGAATGAACCAGAAGACCCAGGTTACACACATACACACTCAGTTTTGTGTGCGGTCGCATGGTGAGTAAATTTCCGGTGTGAATTTGCTGTGGTGGACAATCAATGCGCCGCAAACCCCGGCACCTTGCCAAAGTGCATTCTGGGGGGGAAAAAAAAAAATAGTCAAAAGCAAAAACTTTTTTTCCGCGCGTCTGAGAGGTGACCTCGTTCAGCGCTGGTTTTTTCCAGTAAGGAGTTTTTTTTCCCCACTTCATTGTCAAGGCAGCAATGTGCTTGCAGTGTCATTTTACTGCTGAATCCAGAGAAGTGGAGCGGCGTGAAAAGAAGTTAAGTGACAGCGTAATAAACAAACCGCACCCCCAACCCGACGCACACCCCTGTATCTCAGCCCCTTTCATTCTCTTTTTCAAACAGGGTGCCCTCTCCGGCAGGTGCCCGGCCATCTCCACCCCCCCCCGCCTCGCCTTAGCCATTGTTAAGTGTGATATGGCAGTTTAGGCTTTACAGTAAAGCAATTATTCCGTCTTGCACACTCGACTGCCAGCGAGTGCAACGGACCAGTTAGCAGGACCTTAAGTGAAAGGAAGCGCGCCGGTGCCGCCGCTCAGAACCCGGCGCTAGGCCCGACTCTGACAGCTCCGCCGGGCCCGTAGGCCCCCGGTGCTAACCAGACCTCCTAAAGAGCGTTAGTGCACGCGAGAGACGGGGAGGGCGGGCCGCGCAGCGGGCTTTTCAGGGAGACAGAGGATCGATATCTCGAGCTGCTGTCTTGCTTACCTTTGATATGCCTGAGGAGAGGTGGGCGGGGTGGAAAACACCTGGGAGTACGGATGGTAGGGCGTCTTCTTCAGAGCCTGGATGAGATTCTGCCTGTATTCCGGGTCTATGCACCACAGGGAGCCTTTCCCGATACTCTGAGGAGGGAGGGGGAAAAAAGGGAACATGAATTCAGCAAGATCTCGTCAGGAGCGACAAGAAACAGTTGTGTGTGGCTATGACAGACTGGTCAAATGGAAAAACACTCCAATCCATGTAAAGAAGCATCTCTAGGCAGGAAACCAGTTCTTTAGACTAGAGTTCATTCTAGGAAAAGCCTGAATAAATTAGAGGAAAAACTCATTTGGTTGGCATGGTTCTGGTCCACATCCACCTATTCCATTTGATCAGTGCCACTGATTTGTTGTTGAGCTTCAGAATGATGTTGATCATATGACATCTGAACTAACATCTTCATCACCAATGTCACAATACCAAATGAAAGAAGAGCTTTTGGTCCCATCCTCCCAGTCAAGAAACATAGGCAGCAGAATCAGTGAATTTTTTTCACGAAAAAGAGGCCATTCAGTTCTCAGGTGACATATTACAGATATGCTGGAATCCAGAATCACTGTCACAAAATTTCAGCTGAGCACAAACCTGTGTGTGAGAAAATTCCCATTAGATGATTCATTAAAATTAAATATGCAGTAATTTTTTTATCAACGTTTAGCATTTTCAGGTTTGAAATTGGAATTTTCTTCAGAAAAGAAATCCCAGAATGGACAGTTTTGTTATATTTTATTGCATCTTTCCACTCCTGCTGGGAATTGTTGTGAACACAATCTTTCAGTTAAATATATGGATGAAACTCTAGCAATTTCCCTTTCATTCTTGAACTAATAAAAATAACATGCAACCCCGATTTTCTCTCATTTTCCATGTGTTTTCCACTAATGGAAATAGAGTCCAGGTTTCCAGGTTGTGCAGGAGAGTAGGAACATTGTTACATGTTCATCCATCAGAAACCCCACCCCTTCATTCTACATATCCTTACCCTTAATAAAAGTTTGTGTTCAAATGGTGGGAAAAAGGAAAACTACAATTTTGTCATCAATGGACCATTAATTAATCCATGGCTTAAATAAGTCTCGAAGCAGATGTTGAACTGTGAGAAACATCCTCCCACTCTTTAAATTGAAATCGCTGGCTTGCAGAGCAGAGCATGAATATTCCATGATCTCAAGGCTTTGTGGAGCCCAGATGAGCTCATTTAACACGTCTGGTCGTTTCTTACAATAACATGGTCTCAAGTAGGGACATATTTAAAGTCATTTAAAGTTTCAAAAACACAGAGCAGTTCGACCACGCGGCTACATGAACCATCACAGACGGCTGGTTAGATATGTTCTCACTCTGATGCTTTGCCAGCGTTCCCTCACCACTTACCCGTCTGGTACAGGCGTTGCATCAGCAGAAGCTTAAATGTACATATATCCTGAAACGACTAGCAGACATTTGATCAATATGAGTGATCAATATTAAATATGCCCCAAGTGTTGGGATGAAGATGAAGGATTCATTTTCCGCGCAGTCTGTGTCCTTCTGGTCTGAAATGAGTTCTTAGTAGGAATACATTTTATCAGGGCATTATGGGAAATGAGGGTTTTGGGGTGGGTTGAGGGGTGCAGGGTGGAGTGTCTGTGGCTGTTGTGATAGATAGGATGGTGAGTGCAGTCAGTCAGTAATCCCCACTCCCTACCCCTTAAGAAAGGGCACTGGCTGCAAAGCAGCCTGGGACGTTTTAGGGTAGAGCTGAAGAGTGGTGGTCAGGGTTCAGTACCCACTAATGGGCTTAAGCACAAGAAAAATTACCTTATTTATCATTGTCTTACTGTCCCAGTTCTAAAATTTAAATTCTGTTATTTCCGTTCTGTTGTTTTCAATTATCAGGCGAAAAAACAAAAGTTGTCGATTTCTGAGATGCTCCATTCTGATAGGCTGACTCGTGTTCAAAGCCTTGCTAAAGTGCTAGATAAGCATATATCAGCACCAAGAAAAGCCTGACAAAATATTGAATTAAAAAAAAACATTCTTCTCATTAATAAATGCAATACGTATTGGATATGAGAGCATTTAATCATGTTGCTATCAGAGGCAATTTATAAATGCAATGAGCCACTTGAGGCCAAGATTTTATAACAGTTAAAAGGCTGTTAAGGGGACGCTGAAAAATGCTCCCACCGTAATAAAATCTCCGTAACCTCCTGGCCTCATGTGGGTTAGGGCTTTACCATGACGAGCAAGACAGTTTTAATAAAAGCAAGGTAGGAAAAGATGGGTACAATGGCAAACTGGGCTAAAGCGAATCTGCTCATTAATTATTGATTAATTAACAAAACAACTGTGTGTCAAAACAAATGAACACAAACAACAACAATGCATTTACTTCCCTTCACGTCATCCCATGCAAAATTGAGTCAGAGGCTCAACCAGATGAAACTATTTAAACTCACACAGTACCACATGACATTTCCTTACAGGAAACTTACTAAAAATAAATCGAAACTGTTTTCCATATGCATAATAGCAAGATTTCTTCTGAAGAATTTGTCACTATTTATTTTTTGTAAGCCCAGTGCAATCAATGATAAAAAAAAAGAGTTAATTATGAACGAAAAAATTAAGCTACATGAACAACACTGTTATAAATATGCATTATAGCAAGCTTCATTCAGAAGAATTAATCGTGATTAATCACAATTAGTTTTTTGGTATTTTTTGCACATAATCGATGATAATAATAATAAAAAAAGCTACAATTAAACTACATGGACAAGATTCAAAAGTTTTGCCGTCCCAATGTTCTGTTTGGTAACAAGACCAAAACACAAAGAGCCGTTTAGAATGAATCAACTAAAAAAGCATAGTTTCAAGATGGACGTGAGGAGGCCTTTTCCTCCCTGGTTCTTCTCTTTTTTTTTATCTCAATTGACAAGACACAAAGGTGCTATTTAAAGAACCCAATCACTCGAACCACTGCAGAATTCTCTTATCCCTTCAATGACCGCCCGCTGTTCCGACTGGACATGTTCATTTGTGCGCCTCCGCCATGAGAGAGTGTGCCCGCTGAGGGCGACAGCGCCATTTTTCTCAATCCATGCTCACCCCCGTCCTGCCAGTCAGGGGACCTTTATCACCGAGGTGCGGGCGGCACTATATTAGAGAAATGTGGAATAACCCATCAAACATCTCACAGCACAATTTATCCATTACCGGGAATGGGGAGGGTTAATGATTTGCGCCATAGCCGAGATAAGCCTGATTCTACGCCATTTACCAGCGTGCAGCTGACGTAGAAATGAGCTCCCTGTCTCCGGTCTCACCTTGGCCTCCAGACTGGCTGCTTCCCGCGGTGAGAAATGAAACGGAGGCGGGGGTGCAGGGGAGAGGCAATAAACCCGAGCGCCGCATTAAAGCCAGGATACGTGCAAACCAGCGGCAGCGCAGATGCCGCCGCATACGTATGTTCTATGGAGGCGCCCCCGCCGGAGTCAGCGTTTCCACAAAGAGGAAGTCAGGGGGACACAGCTGAGCGTTAAATTCATCCCGGCTGACAATTGAGGGAACAGCAAGGTGCCACTCTAATTAAGGCCCTGCGAGAAGCATACTTCTGCTTCAGGCGGTGAGATCATCAAACCCTTTCCTCCTTAAGATAAGATAAATCTTTACTGTCATTGTCCCTTCTCAAGGAACAACGCAATTTTATATATATATATACACACAAATGACATTTACTTCTATTTTATGTGTTTGTTATTTCCTGTCTTATCTATATTCCTCACTATATACACTGAGGCAACTCAGTGTATAAAGTGCAGTGGTGGCACGGTGCAGTGGTGGCCTAGCGGTTAAGGAAGCGGCCCCGTAATCAGAAGGTTGCTGGGTCGAATCCCGATCTGCCAAGGTACCACTGAGGTGCCACTGAACAAAGCACCGTCCCCACACACTGCTCCCCGGGCGCCTGTCATGGCTGCCCACTGCTCACTCAGGGTGATGGGTTAAATGCAGAGGACAAATTTCACTGTGTGCACTGTGTGCTGTGCTGCTGTGTATCACGTGTGACAATCACTTCACTTTAGAGATGCCTTGTGCCCGACTGCTTTTCTTATCTGGAGACATAAAATTTGTCCCCCCCAGATAATCAGGTTCAGAGGTCGTGCCGCTCACCCAGATCACAGAGACCCAAGCAGAGGGCACAATGAAAATTTTGAAACGGATCGGGTGGACTGGTGCAACTTCACCTCGCGCCCGTGGCCATAAAAGTCCTGCACTGCTCTGTCTAGAACAATTTATAAAGAACTAAAAGGCAACTACGGCTCTAATTGGCTCGTACCTGGTGCCAGCTGGTAGCTAATTGAATTTGTGCGATTTTTGTTCCATGTTCAGTGAACCCATTACACATTCAGTGCCCTTTTTTCAATGCTCTAAAGATGACGTCATGGGCGTGGGTGTAAGTGTAGTGTAAGGTCAAAGGAGTCCTCAGAATTTACATAAACAGATGAAAACAAGAAGCAATTGCTTAGTGGCTGTATCTCGAAGAGAAAAGACATTTTTCTGATGCAGCCAGAAGAGGATCTGAAATGGGAGGAGCCCATGGTGATGACTGAAACCTGTACTTAAACCCCCGCCCATCAACACGTCACACACAAAGTAGCCTAAACAGCGTTTCAGTGTTTCCAGAAATGCCCAAAATTAACTATTCATGTACTAACTATTCAAAACAAGCAATTAATTTTTATTCCAGAACTTTTATCGATGTATATGACATTCTGACGATGTATATGACTAGTCAGTCTGACATTTTTGAACCAATTAAATGGTCAAGTAATGCAAATTTACTTTTTTTTTTTATTTTATTATTATTATTATGTAGTCTTAAGTGTATCGTGTGATACACTTGTAACCAACTGTACATCATTTACCTAAATTTTAGCAAATGATCTTCAAAGTATTTCTGAAGATTCTGAAGGAATTTCACTCTGCGTTGTATCACATTGTGACATCTGCCAATATCCCATGATAGACCATAAAGCCCAGTAAAAATATGCATTGTTTCAAAACCACACATTAAAATCAATAGTGCTTTAAATTGATCAGTGACACTGTGAGGTCTGGGAGCATGTAATACTAAAGTATTGATCCTTGAAGGGTTAGCGCCACCTAAAACAAATATTTGCCCTTTTGTTCAGGTCCATTTGGCTGGATTACAAGGCAAACTGCCGGCCGTGGTATCACCTGACACTGTGGACTGAACCTGAGCTTTTTCAGCCCCGTCCAGCAAAGTGCCAGGAGAGCCTCAGCGTTACCATGGGACCTTCTCGCCTTTACTCTAAATTCTAAATCAGTGAAAAGGCACTGACTTGGAAAAAAAAAAAATGCACACACATTTATTTTAATTGATAGGAGAGCGCTTTTTAAGTATACATATATAAAATCCAATATCCCCCAAAAAGCAAAATAGGGAATTTCATTTTGGCCTATAAATAAACCGACTAATTAAGCTGTCAACTTCCCATCAGTCTGTTAAAAGTCATATCTAAGCTGAATGGTGGGGGAGGAAAAATATTCAGTGTAGTGTATTATAATTCTGACAGCAAAAAAAAAAACACGAAAGAAAGGGACAGAATATTTAGACATTTTTAACCAACAGAAAAGCAAAGGGGTTTATGTGAATTTTTGTGGGATATTAGACAAAGACAAAGATTCAAACGACAGCTGAAAAAGAGGCATTTGAATTTATTCAAATAATCGGATATTTATGACGTTTGGAGGGTGAGTTGAAACAAAGGTGCTAATTTCACTGACCAAGTTTGTGCCAGGGAGACAAAAAAACAAAAAAAAAACTTTCAGCCTTCCCTGGAACGCCTGATAAGCAGCTTCCGATTATTCACATTTGCCTCAGCGAGAAACTGCCAGCACTGGTCTACATTTCCAAACGTTCCGTAATCAGGAAAAATCAATAGGTTTCAGAGCACTTTCCCGCTGATTTATTTCCATCTCCTGACAGGGCCTGTGTGCCTCCGAAGGCCAACTCGATGGCAGGAGTCAATAGTCTCCAATCAGAGGGAGAAAGGGAAGGAGACCGGGGCGCGGGCAAAAACACTTGGATTACACCCGTCTCCTAGGCAACAGGCTATGGTGGAGTATATAAAGGCTGTTTGATAGTCTTGGCAGAGAGAGATCCTTCATTCTCGCTGAGAACTATGGGCCTGAGCGCACGGAACGCTCCGTCATAACCAATACAGTTAATCCTATCAGGCTCCATGCAAAATAAAAGGCCTGCTATTATGACACCTCCCCCCTCTCTCCCATACTTTCTCCCGCTTCCAAGCATCCCTTAGAAGAAGGAGACTGTGAAAAAAAAACTGTGAAATAAGGAATTGTGAGAAAACATTCATCCTAAAGCTGGGTTTCTGGAGCCTTCATTAGAGGAGCTGTGCCAGTCTAATGGAATTCCTTAATTACGTGCTTTGTTTTTTTTTTTACCATTTTGCTGTATTAACAATGGAAGAACACTTATTTTAAAATTTTTTTTTATTTTGCCCCGGCTCGTCTGCGGACGGGAAACTGCAGGCACTGCTGTTACGTGCCTGCCCGATGCTTTATGGAAGTGCGTTAACGCTGTCGCGCACAAGCAGCCAACACTGAACTGATAAATCAAGGTGTCTGAAGGAACATTATTGGCCGGGTCTCTAAAGCCCCACAGTCATCAGCCACTAATGGCCAATTCCTCATCACACAATTCTTCCCCGTGATGTTCTTGTGCTGAGAACACATCGGGGAGGTGATCCCATCATCGGCCACGGCCGCTGCTGGCACCGGGAGCGAGACCACCATGATTCAATGGCCCACCAAAGGCTAATGGGCCGGGTCACTTTGCTGGAGCTGACCGCTCACCTTCAGGCCCAAGGTCCCCCTCAGGCTTTTTGGGAAACCGGGCAGGTCAACCCTGCACCCCCTGAACACAAAAGGAGACTTGGTGGTGCAGCGGGGGTGGGGGCTCAGCTCCTTTCACTAAAATAGGACAACGGAGCACTCTTCAAACCCCCTCCGCTGTCTCCTGGCAGACAGGCGCTTTGTGCAAGGAGCCGGAATACAGTAGAACTACGGCGCTCGAAATAAAAAAAAAAACAACTTTAACAATTAAAAAGAAGAGCGATTAGGCCTGGGAGACGATAAACGTTAGTTCCATGCGGTTCTGAGGTCCCGGGTCCCAGGCCCCGCCCTCGGGGTTGGCGGGAGAGTTCTGCAGCAGGGACAGGGAACCTGACTGAGTCGCGCGCCCGAGCAACCTCCAATCTTGGCAGGCCCGCACGTTGTTTATTCTGTCACTGTTGCCGCACTGGAGATTACTCACGGCAATATGGCGCCCCCCCCACGAACACAGCATATGTCCACCACGCATGGCAAACCCAACGCGCTTCCTGCGCAGGACTAAAAATGGCCGATGCTTCATGTCAGCAGCGCGAGAAAATGTAATGATGGAGAGTCTGAAGGTCCGCCAGCATCCTTGGGTAGGTCGGTCGCTAATGAGCAGCGGTAACGCGGGTAAATCCCTGCCTTCCCAGTTAAAAATAGGAGACCAAGGCATGAGGTGTGGACAGAAGAGACGGCCTTGAACAGCCTGTCGTGCCTGTCGCTCTCCTTACATAAACACCGTAGCCGCGGCTCGGCGCTTCCTATCTCCGACTTCAAAGCCGGCGTGCTAATTTAACCATTTCTGGGGATGAAGCGGCCCTATTAGCGATCTAACTCGCGGACAAAACGACGGTTGTGCCTCTCCCAAGTCGGGGAGGAAGAGCTCCCGGGAATTTACGGGCGGGGGCGACCTCGCAGAAGTGGAGTGGGGAGAAGCCCGGCCTGGTGGTGAAAGCTACCACTTGCAATCCGGGCCAGCGTCACGACACCCGCTATTGTGAGACTGTGTGTGTGTGTGTGTGTGTGTGTGTGTGTGTGTGTATATATATATATAATTTATTTGTTTATTTATTTACGTATTTATTTGTTTTTTTTTTATTTATTTCCTGCAGAAATAACAACGTACGCTGCCGGCCATCAACTTCGTCACACAACTGGTCAGCTGAAGAGTTATTTTTAAATCCCTCAAACTGACTCATCAGCATCAAATCGCAACCAGAGCTTCAATTTATTGGTTTATTTTTCCTCTGCAGAATTAATTGTTCATAATTTGAATAACGAGCAGACCGATTGTCATACTGTGCTGCATATCGGTATTGTTATTGAGGACGCACGGGATCTGACGGGGTTTTATTTCGAAGGGTCTCTGGGGGTTTTTCCAGGCCACCCGGGGGGAGGTGATGTCACGGTAGGCACGTGCGCCGGAGCCTCTAACCCAACATCTGCCAGCACGAAGCCCAACATCTGGCCAAGCTGAGAGGCGCTGAGCTGCTCTCCGGATAAGGGAGTTCATCATTCTCACCGCCACCCCGGCAAAACAGGTCACACAGGCGCCGAGGGAAAAAGAATTAACATGCTGACAAGAAAAGATATATACTGCAAACACAACCAGAGAACTCACTTCCTAACATTCAAGATAATTAGCAAAATTGATCATTTGTAAGTAAAAAGTGAAGTGAATGTCATTGTGATACACAGCACACGGTGCACAATATAAAATGTGTCCTTACGCTGAGCAGGGGGCAGCCATGACAGGCGCCCGGGGAGCAGTGTGTCGGGACGGTACTTTGCTCAGATGCACCATTTGCATTTACATTTAAGGCATTTGGCAGACGCCCTTATCCAGAGCAACTTACAACGTGCTTTCAAGTTACCATTGATGAAGTGATCAAATGTGGTTCACTAGGACCCTCAACTATGAATACAATCTTTTTATTCACTTGTAGATTCTCTACACAAGTTAGACAATAAGAAGGTTACAAGTTAATCTAAATATTCTCTAAAGAGGAAGGTCTTGAGCTGCCGTTTGAAAATACTCAGTGACTGAGCTGTTCTGACCTCGAGGGGAAGTTCATTCCACCACCGATGGCAGATCAGGATTGGCACCATGGCGGATCGGGATTCGAACCGGCAACCTTCTGATTACGGAGCCGCCACCACTGCCCCATGGATAACTTTATAAAGTGGCCATATTGTTTTAATAAACAGTTTTATTCCCGGGGGACAAATATTACAGCAAAGGTGCTACTATAGCTTATAGAATCTACCAAATGATTACAAAAACCACTGAAGTCTAATGAGACCAAATTACATTTCAATGGGAGGGTGTTCGCAGTGGCAGTATGAACAGGGCAGGGACACTCAGAAATAATGGTTTCTATATAGATTTTTTTTTAAATATTCCGTGAAAAATGTTAATAGTGTGCAGTATGACTATAGCAGCGCTAAAATTCCTGCTAAAGCTCACCTGAATGCACTGTGCATGCAGAAAATGCATGATCAAACCAAGTACTTGCAGTGAAACGGTAAAACTGTCACATTTCTTTGTAAGTAATGCAGGAAACGGCTAATTTACAGCAGCTCGGGTTCAGCCCCGAACGCCAGACAATTGCTCCGCCTCAAACTTATTATCTCCAGCCTGAAAGACAGGCATTAAAGGCACACAGCCGACGTGGGATATTGTCATTAAAACTTCTGCCGCTTCGCAAATTGATGTTTCATCTCCGAGACTATTAATTCTCTCCCATGAAGCCCCAGAGACGCAAGTGCATTCTCGGTTTGTTTATTTTGTCTTTCTTTTGCTTGTTTAATTTCTCTCAGACTGTCTCATTATGGAGAGTAATGCATGAATACATAACCAATTCACACCAAATTCAGAATTAAAACAGACTTAATCATCTCATTCATTAATTAAGTAGGCCAGTGAGGCTATGGAAATGAAATATGTTTCAGGGGAAAAAAAAAGACACTCAATTTAAATCCATGACCCTTGAAAAATTATTCATTTGTCCACTTAATGACATGTGGGCTGGTTTATAACCAGGAAATAAAAAAGAAACTTAAGGACACAAGGAACGTGAAGTGGGGTCTGGATGGATTCATTAGCGGCACATAAAAAAAAAAAGATCATTTTATTATTGTTAATTCATTTAACTGAAACACAGTTTTGTGCATTTATAAAGTCCATGCTTCAGGGAAGGAAGAGGCAGTGCTGAACATGCTGAAAGGTTGATGGAACCGTGTTTTATGCTCATTTATCACTGCTAGCCTACATATTGGAAAAAGAAATCTCCAATATTGGAGCTCAAGTTCTGTTTTGTTTCATTCCGATGGTCTCCCAGAACTGAACCAGAACAATGTTGGCTTTATTTAAAAGCCACCATACACTAAATGGCTCAAGTAAAGCTCACAAATGAGTCTGTGGGGCTTGTTCACTAGTGAAAGGTCAAAGGCGTTCTCAGGATTAACATAAATGTATAAATTAAAAATAAGAAATTAATATATACATATAAATAAAAATCGTTTTCTGCTTGATTAATAATTACATATAATAAAAAAAGAAGTTCGTTCCTCTTCTTAAATTTAGATTTAGATTTACTGCATTTATCAGACGCCCTTATCCAGAGCGACTTACAATCAGTAGTTACAGGGACAGTCTCCCTGGAGCAACTTAGGGTTAAGTGTCTTGCTCAGGGACACAATGGTAGTAAGTGGGATTTGAACCCGGGTCTTCTGGTTCATAGGCTACTACCACCCTCTTCTTCAAGATACAGATAACTACCAAGTGGTTCTGTTTTCTTTAGGACGCCTTTGACATTACACCAGCGAGTAAAATCCATGCTCAGTGCAGAGCTCTGTGCTCAGCACCAGTTTGAAACTAGTGCCCTCAGATTACAGATAATTACAACATCTAATTATTACTTTCGTGTCTAGAAGGCCTTTGTTTTGACGTGATAGTCCCAAACTGAGTAAACTCCCAGGCATGAAATCAGGACGTGACCAGATCCAAATTATTTTTGGAGATTACTCCAAATATTTCGCCGTTGCGTAACTTGCAACAAATTAATTTAAACCAGCCATCTGTTGTTTATCATCTGACAAGAAAAAAATAAAAAAATAAATAAACATCTGGGGGGCTTCTCCCGGTGCCTTGAGCGATAAGGAGGGGGTTCGAATACTGCCACGGGCCTCGCCCACTACACTGCCTCACCTCCACCACTGGATTAGCCTTTCCCAGTACGCACACACAGACACACACCAGCTCCTCTGTTGCTACAGCAACTGCTTTCTTTCCGTGTCAACTGTAAAGCAGTTTCTATGGAGACACATACACAAAAAAAAATGTCTCTGCAGCACAGCCGAGGACCAGATGGCAGTGAACTGTGAGTCACATGGAACTGCTTTAGAGTGCCGCACGCGAGCACATTCATGCACATGTTCACACACACACACACACACACACACACACACACACACACACACACACACACCTTAATTCTAAAGCCATCTGATCTCAGTCAGCACACAATTAACTATGATCCAAAAAAGTATGAATAAATGTGGCTTCAGCAATTCCAACTATTGTCTAAGATGATTCAGAGAGTAAAGAGAAGTGTGAAACACCACAAAACATGAGCTTCAGCTCAAGTAAGTGCATTCATAGTCCCATAATATCAGCCTAGCCCATTCATCATGATGATTTCAAGAGAATCTGCTGATATTTTGAATGAAACTGGGACTGTTTATGGTATATTGATGTACTGATATTGATTTGTTGCATTGCATTGATCCCTGTGACATCTCTATTAATGTGGCAGAAAACAGAAAATAACTGTTTTTAAGTGAAAGTGATTGTCATTGTCATTGTGAAACACTGCAGCACAGCATACTGTGACACTAGGAAATGTGTCCTCTGCATTTAACCCTCACCCTTAGTGAGCAGTGGACAGCCATGAAAGGCGCCCAGGGAGCAGAGCGTTGGGACGGTGCTTTGCTCAGTGGCACCTCAGTTGCACTTTGGCGGTTCAGGGTTCGAACCGGCAACCTTCCGATTACGGGTCCGCTTCCTTAACCGCTAGGCCACCAATAACGGAGAATGCATGGATTACGTAATAAATGTAATAAAAGCTGGGGTTGGGAGTAGTGCCCTTACCTGACTCCTGTCCTTGTCCACTTTTTTAAAACATTTATTGAGAGATAGGTTGTGCCTGACAGAGTTTTTCCACCCCGTGGGGGCGTTGGCAAAGTAGGGGAAGTGTTCAAGGATCCAGTTGTAAATATCCTTCACGGGCAGCCTCTTGGTGGGCGAGTCCTCAATGGCCATGAAGATGAGGCAGCTGAAAGAGTAGGGGGGTTTGCAGTTAGGGTTCTGCTTGGCGTCGTAGGGGAGGTCCGAGGGGACGGGGGATGGCGGGGTGTCATCATCCAGCTCCTGGACGGGACTGACACTCCGCAGCACCGAGTCGCCAAAGCTGTTGAGCAGGTTCTTGCTCTCGTGGAGCCAGTTGAGGTTGGTGAGCTCCTCGTCCTCGGTCTTTTCCAACTTGAGGGTGGGCAAGGCCAGGTCCATCTCCTCCACCTCCTGCAGGGCGCGGCTCAGGGACCCCGGCTGGCAAAACTGGCTCAGGCCACTGGCGACGCTGATTCCGGAACCTTCCGGCTTCTTACTGGGAGGCATGACCGGACCCATTGAGACCTAAACTCCTGCAAAACCAGACAGAAAAAGCAGCATTTCAGTTAAGACTACAGATCTACAAGCGGAGTATGACTGCAGGCATTCCTGCACAGGAAAATCAAGGAAAACTGTGTCACTCGCAGCAACAATACGAAGAGTCACAACGCTCCACCACTGAGCTCCTCATCAAGAAACAAAAGACGCACAGAGCCCAGGAACCCACTACACCCATTTCAATGGGAAACCCAGACAACATAAGAAGATGGATTTTTTTGGAATTGATGACAACATAATATTCATAATCACAATATTTTATCGGCCAACCCTAATCGCACTGTCACACAATTTCACCAGTTGGAAAAACAACACACACAAACAAATCCATTATTGATTTAGCAGCGATGCGACTAGCTTATGCGTATCTTTTTCTGTGATTGCTCAAGCCTTATTATACATTATTGATGATTGATATATTTGACTCTTTTGGTCTACTAATTGGCAGTCCCACCGATGACCCGAAATTCTTCCCCAAATCCAGACTGCCTGTGGGCTTGTTGAGCCCTTAATAAAATTGCCAATAAAAATATGGTCGACAAAACACATGAGATACAAAGGGTCGCGAGTTAAAGACAAAGGATCTCATGTTAAAGTCAACTGATCAAAATAGTGGTTAAGAATAAAAAAAAACAAAAACAGGCCACCTTTCTTCAGCATCTGTCTTTCTTATTGATTTACTTGTGGCGATCTCTGATGGTCCCACAGTGAATTCTCTAGTGTCCCTGGGAATTATTAAGGTAGCTTTCGTGCTTGCATGGCTTTTCATCCATTGTCATCTACAGACTTGTTTCACCCCAGATCAAAGGCTGTAATAAAACAATTAATGCTGCACCTAAGAAATCATCTTCCTCCACGAGGCCGTAAACATTTCAACGTTCTTCTCACGTACAACAGAGCATTAATGAATTTTAAATTATGCATTACATGCATAATGTGTTAGATGTGTTCAGAGGTGTTACAGGTCATTCACTCTGAATTGTATCAGGTAATATATTTCTAAATGTTTAATCATTTGAAAGATATTAATTTTTTTTGTGTGTTTGTGTGTGTGTTGTACCCCCAATAAGAACTCTTTGGCCTCAAAAGTGTGAGGCGGTCCCATGAGTCTCCAAACAGGAAAATTATATTATTGCTGACAGTGAAGTAATTTAATTGCACTGTTGCTATGACAACAAAACCGTCTGTTTTGGGCTCAATTTGCTCTGCTCCGCATATTGTGAGTATTTTTCAGTGTTGTGAGCCAACACCTGACTAAAGGCAGGAGCATTATGGTTTTAAGGACACCGTGCCAAGTCTCTGCGCTGTGGTGACAGTGCTGCTGATGGATGTTTACAAAAAAATTACATCTTTTGGTACTGTCCTTCATAGTTATGATTACAAGTTCTGCGTGGATCCAAAAGAAGTTAGATCCCACTGCCTCGACCACGGCCGTTGAAACACATTTGGCATTTCCTTGCCAACTTCAGTGCCTTGAAGGCAGGTAGTACAAGCAGCCTTTTTACAGGACAACGAGTATGAGACAGGACCAGGATGATGCATGGGGACACAAAAGGCCTTTTCGCCAATGATTTTTATATAGGTTTTACCACATAAAATACCATTAACGTCAAAATGCCGTTTTTTTTAATCATACATGAAACGTTTTTTGCATGACGCAAGGCAAAAATTTAATCAATTAATCACATCAGAGGATGCAGGATTAGCTTCGTCCAGAGAACTTTGAGTAAGTCAGGCCCACCAGCAAGTTTGAAGTGTGTTTTTCTTCTATAAACTTAATTTCACTTCATCAGTTCCGATTCTTGTTTAATCTTTGGCAGAAGAACAGAACAAATTTTTTAACGAAAAAATTTAGCTCAACCGATGCAAGCCCATGCCGAACAGAAACAGATGAATCCTGTTATTCTTGTTATTCTATAATAATTTTGGTAAGGACCAACTGGGCCTTGGACAGGATGAATATGGCATGAAGTTTGGACAGCCAATGCCTCCTCATTATAGATAGATGTTTTCTGGCTAGTTTCTGCATTTGGTCCTGAAAGTCAAACCTGTTTTGTCTCCAGTTGCAATTGACGAGTGAGAATAAGGTGGAAAATATTAACCAAAACCATCTCCAACCCAATTAAAAAGAAATAGATAAACGCATATGCCATCTAGTTCCTACCCAAGATTAGGTTTCAGCTGGGGATGGGTGAGGACTTTCATTGATGTAACATGATGTGACCGCCCCCTGACACTCCATTGTGATTGGCTAGTGGGCTGTCAGGCATCTGCAAACATATATAAAGCACCAGAAAGCAAGAATCAAAGAGTTAACCTCATGTTGCTCCAGGGGGTCTGTCCCTGTGAGTAATGGCTCTGTATAAAAGCACCTGCACACATAATATAAAAATTCGGCGAGGTAGCAAAGTCAGAATTGTTAAGAGTTTGAAATGAAATTGATCAACATTTTCGCTGCGTGCTCGGCTGTGGCATTTCACACATTACACTGTGTGGCTCAGAAACTGAATTTAGATGTACAGACCTGGGGAAAAACGCAGATTCGCGGCTTCAAGGTGAACTCTGAGTGAACTTGCTATCTTTAGCGGTACTGCTTCGCTCTACTTGTTCAAAGAAGGTATGTGCATTTTTCTGGTGAAAATGCTGCCGAGTGGTCACAGATCCACTTTCAGTGTGATCATTTCTGCACGTTGTATTCCATGTGAAACTAAGGGAAGTGTGGCCATGAATTGGAGATGTATTAGATGAACAGATCTATTCATCTGTTCCTATTCTATACATCATGTAAATCTGAAACTATACAAAAAACATTAGACTATTCATCTGTTCATCTGTATTAGATGGGCAGATCTATTAATCTGTATTAGTATAACATTATAAACTATTTCTATACAATGAATACAATATAATTTGTAATCATCATAATAATTTATTGTAATAATAAGTTATATTTAGCCTTCCTTTCCTTTTCTATGCTATTTAAAATAATTGAACATTGGTCTCCAACGCCAAGCCCCGCCTTCACACCGAATTGACCACATGTGAGCAACACAACTCTAACGCGACTTGTAGTCCACATGTTGTCCTGTCCCATAATAATACCATCTGTCCGCCCTCATCTGGCCTGGTCTGTGTGAGACCACATCACCGCGCTGCATGCGCTGACGCCACATGCCCAAAGAGTTATGAAGAAGTTTATTACACCCGCGCTGAAATCAATCTAAAACAAAATCTAAACTATTATTTAGTCCTAGTATTTGTGCTATCATTATTAGTAGTTGAATTGCTTGGTTTAGTGGTCAGTTTTCTTATAATTGCTGCTTTGATGACATCCTGAAAATTATCTATATATAAGTGAGAATAGTATTTTATCCTTATCCAAGTTGACAATGTATATGATGCATATACTTATTACTTAATTGGTAGCCCATCGTTGATCACATGTTAAAAGAAAAAAAAGAAAAAATCAACATGTTAAAAATAATACGAAGCGAATATATATTCTATTTAAGAGAATATCAGGTCATCTTATGATTGTCATATATGACAATCACTTCACTTATATGTCTGAATTAGGTCTAATTGTAACTCTAGAAAAGTCTAGTCTATTAGGTCCACTGCTGGACAAGAGTGTCTATTTTAGGACAAATTCACAGGCCGTCTGACAGCTGCCAGGCTGTCAACTTTTCTGTTCATCCTCGTGCTATAGCAAGCCTATAGTGCCTACAAAACTCATTTAAACTTTGAAAAGAGTGCGTAATGAGGCCATTCAAGCTGCAATAAATCATCCACTCAGCCTCTGATACCACCGCCGAAGCAAGACAAGAACAAACACAAAGCCGTTACAGAACAGTCGTAATTCTCGTTTTTTTTTTAACGGGGAAGAAAACAGCACGGTCAGGAATAAACATTCCCAGCAGAAAGGGTCTCAACCAAAAGCCATCCTTCTTCCCTCCCTCCCTCCCTCTCTTAAGAAAGAAAAGACAGTTCTTCATACCTTCTCTACACTTGGCCTTGCAGAAGCCGGTGGTGCAACATTTGCATCTGGAAAAGCCACAAAATGTTCTTTCCACAGCTCAGTTGAGAGCCGCCTTCCGAAAACATACACAAGCCACCACGACACGGTGTCTACGCCAGGCCCTCAACAGGCCTCGACACATCTGCCCCGCGTTTTGTTCGGCAGGAGCGAAAAAAACAAAGCGCCCGAGACGAGTACTAGGCCTCCCTGCCGAATGTGTCACATGTCCTGCCCCTGTAACCTGTCTGGTGAGCGAGAGAACGTGTTGGAGTGACATCACAGCAGCCTGGGGAAAAACCGAGAGCCGTGTGCGCGTCGCACGTTTATGGCATACAAAAAAAAAAGGAACAAATACGACAAATATCTAATCCATCAAAAAAAAAAATAATAATCTACCCATGGATGCTGAGCTCAGGTTAGGGGGGAGGGGCTTGGCAGCAATGTTTATAATACAGATGTTACACAGAGTGGTCATACATTTAATATAACATTCGCTTCATTCGTGTGTGTGTGTGTGTGTTTCCCAATGTTTGCAGAGTCATGATCAAAGGCCAGTGTTTGCCACTGTGGTAGTAAATAACTGAGGTTTGGTGGACGGCTCTCTGTTCCCTTATCTACTCAAAGGATAGAGATAGCAAACCGGTAGCAGCATCTCTCACACAAACACATACAAGCCTCATGACACTAGGCTCCAAATCAAAGCAAGCAGCATTTTACCACCAACAAAAATGATTATTATAGTACAAAACCTTCCATCTCTTCCATTCACTAATTAGTTCCATTCACTAATCACAGGCACATTCGGCCCGAGCAACGTAGGGTTAAGTGTTTAGCTCAGGGATACTTAACACTAATGTGGTAGTAAGTGGTAGTGATGGTAGTAACTGGCACCTGAGCCTGTGACTTTGTGGCTAATCTTGCTTGTTTACTGAGCCCTAATTTCTCAATCCCGCTCATGAGGTACCTACTGAGCCTACCACCTTCATTAAGGAACGCCCAAGGCTACCTTAGGTTGGGATGGAGTGAAGACCTTCTCGCGGACGGCACCTCAGGAGCAAGTCAAGAAAAGTAACTTAGTTTCATGTGTACAGCTTACAATGTACCAAGCACGTCTGGGTGGTAGACGCCTAGTGGGTAACACACTCGCCTATGAACCAGAAGACCCAGGTTCACACCCCACTTACTACCATTGTGTCCCTGAGCAAGACACTTAACCCTGAGTGTCTCCAGGGGGGGACTGTCCCTGTAACTACTGATTGTAAGTCGCTCTGGATAAGGCCGTCTGATAAACGCCGTAAAATGTAAAATGAAATTCTTACTTTCTTACCATCTCTGCAGACAAGACAAGAAGACATAACATTGCAACAATACCAAAAAACAGCCTATGAAACTTGCAGTAGTGGGATGACATCAATGTGTATATGCATTAATAAATTTGCCAGTTTGAATAAGTAAGTAAGTATAGCAGGACTGAGAAACACAAGCAGTGCTACTGCCACTGGGCTGCATATCCTCAACTAATCTGTGCAACAACTGATGATCCTAATCTGAGAACGCTGTGGTCGTAAATAATGCTGGGAAAACCTGACTAAATGTATGATTAAATATGATATTTCCAGGTTCTAGACACCACTGTAGCTGCATCCCAGCCCAATAATGCTTTAATCACTTGCAGCATCTTGAACATTTTTCACGGGCGTCCAGTACTGTTCTGTCTACGCCAAGCACTGAGTAAGACTTTCCATGACTTAACAAACAGAATTACCCTCCGTTGGTGCTGCCGGTGCTCCGGTTATTTATGACTGTTTTATGAAAGGCTCACGGTAAATGGATTACATTTCATTAAACTAAAGGCTACAGCACACATGAACGGCCCACCGTAATTCCGGAGCGTAATCTCTTGCACCTACAAGCAGAAATGATTTCAGATGGGATTCAGAGCGTGTACTTTTACAGTCCTCAGATAAAAATAGGCATGTCATTTTTGTGTGTGTGTGTGTGTGTGTGCGCAGGCTAACTGCAGTCAGTCTGAACTTTAGTGCAGCACGAAGCCTACAACTCTACGGGTTTGTGTGAAGGCCTAACCAAAGCTGACACGAGCAAGGGGGACTTATGTCCGCACGTGCCGCGAATGCTCACAGGAAGACTCTCCGTCTTTTGTCTTTTTCTGGAGGAAACAGCTTGAATGGAGCTCTGACGAAGATTAGCGACCGATCGTGGGAGGACGTAACTGTATTCCTGTGACGACAAACCCGATGATGACGATGTCACACAACACATGCATATTATATATACACATAGAATATTATTTTACTGCACACAGGCATTAAGCAGATGAAATTAAAGCATTAAGCCACCGATGCAGGGAGTGCTGATTATTGCCGAAGACGCAGAAGTGATGTTTTCCAGATTTTTCTCCTACAGAGGTCATTAGAGTAGATTACTGCAGTTTTCCCTAAATCCCCTCCCCGCCCTCGCTGGGTCACAGGACCCGGGAGGGAGAGGTGTGGGCGACAGCCGCTGGAAGTGTGTCACCGCCTCCATTAGTCCGGGGCGCACAGGCGTCCGTCGCCATGGCAACCGCACCGGCCAAGCCGGAGTGACAAGCTGTGTTAATTCCTGCACCCGTGAGCCCTGCGGGACCACACAACATCCATCTTCATTTCCACCGCCGTCTGACGCTGCATTAAGATTATTATTTTTTTCCCAGCCACACTCTGGATTAATATCCCATGTTTCTCTTATCTCCTCTCCATCTCTCCCGCCAGCTCCATTTTATTGAAGCGGGAATGGAGAAGACACACAGAAGGCGATATAAATGCCGCAATGGAGTATGGCTGCAAATTGACCATGGGGCACAAGCTGTAGCTATGGATTTAGGCTGGATTTGTTCTAAATGCATTTGTGCTTAATGCTTCTCCATCGTTCTTCCAGCTCCCCCCCTCTTTAGCCGATCTGGCCATCTTTTAGCTGACACCGAGTGTGGGGTTAACAGTCGAGGTCAGCCTCTGTGAAGGACACTCAACCATTTCGTTTCATTCTTCCCCAGCCTCAGCTGAAAGGAACCTCTCACAGGTCTCACTAATGGAGCCATCTTGGATTAGGATGATTAAATTAGTGGACAATGCAGTAAAAATAAAGTGAAGAACAAGGATGACCTTGGAAAACAGGAGTGAAATAATCAGCCATGACATTAAAACCTGTGACAGACGTAGACAAAAATGCCCAAGGCTAATGGGGGAGCATTGTCTGTCCAGTCTGATCCCACAGAAGAGGTGATGTTCTAGTACAGCTGTCCAAGTGCCCATACTAGACCCCTGACCTCCTCAGACAGCTCCTGAAAATGGACACGTAAGTGTCAGACCTGGACCACGAAGCAGTGGAAGGTGGCTGGCCTGACAAATCACATTTTCTTTAAAATCCCGCGGATGGGAATGTGGGAGGAATGTGAACCAGCAGATGTGTTGGTAAAACTTTGGGTCCTGCATTCAAGATGATGCTACTTTGACACGTACCACCAACATAAAGAGTATTGCAGATGGCAGGTGGAAATGGTAGACCCTCTTCGAAAACACACTATAGAGTGCCATCTCTGGAAGAAACTTCTGTTTCAATGTGATTTTACCAATTTTCTCAATTATTATTATAATTTTTATGTAAATTGAGGTCCCCCTGCTTAGTCTGTTTTTCTATTTTTCCTTTTTCTTTCTTTTTTCCAGCCATTTTTCATGCTTTCATGGTTTTGGTTTTCATTTTAATTGACTAAGGATATTAGTTAAAAGTCTTCTAGTCAATTGACTATCCTGTGGGTTTTATAGGTAGAAAAGCCAAATGACTAATCTCTGGGACTTCTAGTGTTAAGCCATGTGATGCGTTAGAAAAATGTGTCTCAGTGAAAGTATTGGACACAGGTCTGATTTTTTGACACCCCATCTTACACCTTACAGCACTTGAAAGCACCTTCCTCATCTTGAGGGTCCAGTTCTGTGTTTGAAGGTGGTTTAACATTGTGGCTGATTGGAGTGTAAAGTCTTCTTCGTGATCGATTTCATTGACTGACGGATTCATTTACTTGTTTGTCTCAGCATCTCTGGCTGGGAGTCAGAGGTCAGGGTCGGGCCGTGGTATAACGTGGCTCACAAGGTCGGCCGTGATCCTGCTGTGGAGACGTCTAGCAGCTTTCCACCACTCCACGAACGCCACGGCTGGAGACCCAATGCCAAGAGGCATGCGGAGGGAGCTGGTGTGATCTCAGCCTCATATCATCTTATCTCCGTGTTCTCCAGCCCGTGGCGGGACCACCCACGGTCGTCCTACCGTGTCCATACTCTTAAACAAACGCAGACAACAAACAAAGAGGTTGACAAGCCGCACAAAGCGAACATGATAGAACAACTCCCTGCCGCCGCGCGCAACAGTTCAGGGCCTCAGCGCCGGGCCCAGGAGAAAGCAAATTGAATTTGGCCGTGTTGCGATGGCAGGGGAACCCGGTTAAGAGGCGAATCCATAGCCGCGCGGCCTCGAGGGGAGCTGAGGTGGGAGAGGACACTTAATGAAAATTAAGACAGTGCTCCCAACCTGCGCAATTCATCCAGCCAAGCGCGGCAGGCGCGGCAGATGGCGAGGGAGGCGAAGACATGGTGTGGACGCTGGCTGTTTGTGCGGTCAGCTCTGAGCCCCGTCCGCTCTGTCAGCCCTGGCACCTTTCATGTGTACCACCGCGCCCATTTCTCTTCTCCCCAGAGCAGGAGATCAGAGGGGGCTGAAGTCGGTGGGCCGAGCTGACCGCTGTGTCTGTGTGCGTTTGATGAAACGGGCACTTGAGACACCTCTGTACGACAACATAACGGTGCAATTACAGGGCACACAACTCCACACGTGGCCTCTGAAGGACCTTGTCCAGAAGAAGCTTCTGTCTTCCATCTGTTTGTTGGTTGCATCAGCTGCTGCTGCAACCTGTAGGATCAAATTTGTGGACTAGTGGGTAACACACTCGCCTATTAACCAAAAGACCACAAAGTCACAGGTTCAAACGCTGTGTGTCTCCAGGGGTAGTTGTTAGGAGCTCTGGATAGGGGCGTTTGATAAACGGTGTAAATGTAAGAGGCCACTGTTACAGACTGGGCTCTAAAGACACCTCACTTCTAGTAATTTGTGTGGTGTCATCATTCGAAGATCTGAAGAGCTCTCTGAGGGCTTGTGGTCCATGATTTACATTTACAGCATTTACCAGACGCCCTTATCCAGAGCGACTTACAATCAGTAGTTACAGGGACAGTAACTTAGGGAGCAACTTAGGGTTAAGTGTCTTGCTCAGGTACACAATGGTAGTGAGTGGGGTTTGAACCTGGGTCTTCTGGTTCATAGGCGAGTGTGTTACCCACTAGGCTACTACCACAGGCCATAATAAATGGACTGTTTATAAGCCAACCCTGGAGTTGCACCGGACATGACAGGATGTCCCGACAAATTTACCCTGGGAGCAGAGTTTTTGAAGCCAAAAGAAGTCTCCAGCACTTCATACGTACTGTGAAGCATGGTGCTAGATATGTTATGGTTTGGTGTTGCTTTGCTGCCTCAGGGGATGGGCAGCTTGCAGCCATTGATTCAACAATCAATTCAGCATCGTATGAAATAGTGCCTGAAGATAATGTGAAGCCATCTGTCCAAAAACTGAAGTTGAGGTGGACCTTTCAACAGAAAGGGTCCAAGCGTAGAAGCAAAATCCTCCTGGGAACTGCTCAAAAAGGGTTATGGACTGCCCTGGTCAAAGCCCTGATTTTAACCCTGTTGAAATACTGTGAAGTGGTCTGAAATTGAATATGGAAGACAATCGTTTTGCAAAATGCAGTTTTCATGGAAGAGTGGTCAGAAATTTCAGAAGAAACAACAGAAGCATCTGGCCAATAAGTAGCTTCTGGGGGAAAAAGCTATTTTTATTTTCTCCACAAAATAGCATTACATGGTTTGATGTCTTTGTTGGCCTTCATCTGTCGGTATCATAGACAATAAAATGTTTGTCATTTTTCACATGGCTGTATTCTAAATATATATACACACAATCATCAACAAAAAAATAGCAATGAGTTTTTAATCCTGATCAATTTTATCATGATATATAATTACGACTTCAGCTGACAAAAACATTGTTCTTCCCTCGGAGATCCATTTCACCTAAAATCGTGGTACGGTAGTCAGTGTGTTACGTGTAGAGGAAGTGTCGAGAATGTAGTTCTCTTCCAGAAGTGCCACAGAACCTGTCACTTTCAAAAGTTTGACCTCAACACGCAGGTGTACTGCTGCGCCGAGGGAGATATTACTTCAAGTAGGTCAGCAGGGATCAACAAAGACAATTCTGAACTCTCAAGCTTTTTTTTTTTTCCTTCTTTTACTCAGCTTCGGTGCAGCACTGACAAAAACTCAAGGACCTTCGGGGGTTAGCCGCAGTAATACAGATTGGACAGGTGTCAGCCTCCTCTCCCATTCAGTATATAAAACCAGTGGATGGGTCCTTTTATAGGCCTCCGCATGATATGTGTAAGAGTGGATTTTCCGGCCTGACACCTCGCCATAAACACAACGGACCAGTGATAAGCTTCCATCAGAGGGGGCTCAGTCCGACCGTATCCACCCTGCGGGTAGCGAGCTGAATTTGGCCAGGAGGCTGTGGCAAGGTGTCCTTTTATTCCCCCCTCCAACCCTCCAACTCGCTCTCCGGCACCACGGCCCGCTGCGCTCGTCCTCCTCCTCATCGCCGCCGCAGAAATCCTGCTAGATGAGGTTGTAAAGTAGAGTTTTAATCTTTAATCAGCGTGGCAGGATCAGAGGCACTCATTCATGCTCCAGTGATAGCACAATCCACCCCTGTATCAATCTGAGCTTAGAACATGGGCTCCCCTGGCCGCCACACACACACACACACACACACACACACACACAGTAGAGCAGGGAGGTAAACGTGGTCTGTCAAGTAACACACCACTGCCAGTGGGCTTCTGACACTACTGCGAGCCCCAAAAACCAACCCAGGACACGTCACCGGACACAGTGGCCAATCAAAGCAAGTCTATTTACAGACTGCGTAGATCATCGGATGCTTTGCGAGTCTGAAAGATGTCGTTCAGTTCATTAGTCCATCCCTTCATCATTTTGACAGTGCAAGGGAGTTTCTTCCCAGCATGGATTGAAGTATTTGTTCTGCTTTGTGTGTGTGTGTGTGTGTGTGTGTGTGTGTGACTGAGACAGTGTATTTGACGAAATGAGTGCTCCATCATATTTTAAGTGCCCAAAATGAAGGCTTGTCTGTTGCCTCTCAGCCATTACCATTCAACTGTGGAGGATGCAGAGTTTAATGAGGACAGTCCGACAGCTGCTCTCCGCACCACACCGTTGCCGAGATCAAATCTCAGTTCGCTTCACACACACATGCAATGCGTGTGCTGCCGCCACGTAATTAAAACGTTATTCGCTGCCTTTGATTTGCCATTGAGGTTAAACGTCTGCAAATTAGTCATCCCTCAATTAAACACCAATGCGCAAAGGTGAACGCCATTAAACTGTAAATACTTGTGTCAACAGCATTTTTTTAATATTTTTTTTTATTCTCTTGCCTCGGACGCGAGCGATTATTAAATGCAAATGGGGTTCCAGAGGTGGCAGGGACTCTAACCTGACCTCAATCAAAATGCCAGCGCACTCTGCTAACAAGAGGGGAAACAGTCGCAGCATAAACATGGAAACACAGGGGCGGATCCGAGTGGTGCGGGATGGGCAGATATGAGACAGATACGCCGAACGCTCCCACCGGGGACCCGGGAAGCTCGCCGCGTTTCAACTGGGAATGTGGGGAGTCTGAGGCTTTTTACGCCCTGAACGTGGAGCATGGGAACATTCATGTATCCGGGATTTACAGAAATAAACAGGTAGAAATAAGAGAGGATTGCGGGCTATTTGTCTGTAAAAGAACAAAGTGCCCAGAAAGCCCTTCTTGGTTCAAGTGTACATACACAAACCACCCAGAAATGGGGCAGTGGTGGCCTAGCGGTTAAGGAAGTGGCCCCGTAATCAGAAGATTGCCGGTTCGAATCCCGATCCGCCAAGGTGCCACTGAGGTCCCCACGCACTGCTCCCTGGGCGCATGTCATGGCTGCCCACTGCTCACTCAGGGTTAAAAGCAGAGGACAAATTTGACTGTGTGCACCATGCTGCTGTGTATCACAAGTGGGTTTAAAAGGGGAGGAGCCTGTAGGCAAGACTGATAGTGCTCATACAACATACACAGGGTATATTTGAGTTGACATCACAAACGTGTTGCAATGTGCAACAAATGTTCAACATCAATTATTCAGTCGTTTATAGACGGAGTACTGCAAAGGGGAAAAGGCTGCTGAGAGTCTGGACACGACAGTAGCAGAAAATGTTCAAGATCCTCGTGATGTTCCGTTGGGTCAGAGAGCTGGACTGTATGATTATTGTTTTTAAAAAGAGAGCGAGTAAAAAAGAGAGAGGGAGAGGGAGTCCTCAGGGGTGTTTATTCCTGTGGTCTAAATCTAGAACAGAGACCATGGGTCCTCAACCTGCCCCCACAACACAGAGGACAGAATGCAAACGGGGTCTTATTGGGACACGAGCGGACAGCACACTGTGTTCCTCCCATAGCATGGACACACACACAGACATTTGGGACCTGGGGTAATAAATATGCAACTTATGTATTAGAAAGGTATAACTAATTTGAAGTATCTTGAATTTCTACTAGACATAACTTTTAAAATACTTCACTTAAGCTTTTTTTTCCTTGCAGGGAGCAGCACTTACTGAACGTTGACTCTCCTTCTCACACTCTTTCAAATCAAAAGTCACTGTCATTACAGTCTACAGACACACACACACACACACACAGGCACATATATATACACAAAGCACTTCAGCGCCCAGGGAAAGCAGGAGGGACTGGATCCATGTCTCCAACGCACTTACTTAACAGCGGTCTAATCTAACAGACTCAGGTGTGCGTGCCCTGCGCCGGAGCTCCAGGGAGGGGGGAGCGGTGGCACCAAATCCGACAATCCTCCTCTGACACAGTCGCCTAGCAACCGCAAAGCTTGGTGTCTCCAGCTGATGAGTGAGAAGCCGAGGCAGGATTTAGCGTCTGCCAGTACTTTCATTTGATCTGGACAGATTAACAAGCGCACAGACATTCCTGCAGCACCCACCCCCCCCCAACCTTACACACACACACAAAGCATGCATTAAAACACACACCACCATAGGAAAAATTTAACAAACACACCTCTGAAGGCTCATATGCACAAATACATGCATATTCCGTGCATTACTAATTATAGAGAGTAACACACATCTATGGCCTGTCTGAGGAGACCAGCGGGTTTGAGACTGGCAGAAGGGGGAAGGAAGCCCACCTCGGCGGGTTGGCTGCGTGGGGACACGTGGCGATGGGTGTCTGTGGCGGGTATAGCTCCGATCCGGGGAGTAATTGCAGAGCGTGATCTGCTCTGATTACAGGGAGACGAGCCAAACCCAGAGGAGCGGGCAGGTGTGTGTCTCGCCTGCGTCCTGCACAGCTGCAGCCAGCGGGCCTGCCAGATTTCGCAGCCCCGGCCCGCGCCGGAACCGCGGAAAAAAACGGACCTGAGGAGGGTTCCAGCCGTCCTCTCCCAGTAATTACCTAAATCACAAAACAGCCTCCGGAAGTCACCAGAGAGCCACACTTCTCAGCGGCGGCGTCTGGAGGAACGTGGGGAGGGTAAACAGTGCCGGAGCCTTGCGTCTCATTTAAACGTTAGTGTCGTGTTGTCTGAAAAATGGAGGTGAAAAAAAGAAGAAGACGAAGAAGAAGAAGAAGACAGGCATTGCTGGAGTCAGCAGTATGCAACAGCGGAGCACTGGCCACGGCTGACACGGCCAATTAAGGCCGAGGTTCATATCACACAACCACTGACCAAAAATAATAAAAAAAAAAAAAAGGAAATATGCACTAATCACCGGCCCTGATCGCTAAAAGAAAAAAACTATTTCCGACAAATGCAATACTTTAACAGCACCCGGCAAAAGGCCGGTGGACCCGGCCGTTAATTAGCTCTGCACGTTAACCGGGCGACAGACTCGCCCTCGCCGACAGCCTTTTAATGCAGAGTTAAAAAGCCCTAAAGCTCTCATGTCAGAGAAAGGACAGACCAGCGTTCCGGCGTTGACGGAAGAGCCATGCGACAGCGTTGTGCGCTTTTGGCCTCGTTCGCGGGTTAATTTTTTTTTATGTCAGATGACAATTTATATGTCATTCCATTACTGCGACCACAAACTGCCACCCGCGCGAGTGCAAGCGTTCGTTGCTAATCAGTGCCCTCGCAAACAAAATTACTTTTCAAATTGAATTTGCTTCTGCCTGAGAAAAATGTGGGCAGCTGCACGGACCGTGGGGCCGTGCGGTGGCTGAGGCCTGGCAGTCTTCTTCTGATAATTAACTTTAAATAACACAATGCACAAGGCCAAGTCCCTAATGAAAGAAAGAAAAACAGAAAGAGAGGATTAATTCTCTTTCAGTGAAACATAGCGTATGAGATTCAGAAGATCAAGCACTAATTCTTATTAGATTCGAGATTTTTTCACGATTTTCATTTGTCACATGCATAGTTATTGCAGTACAACAGTACAACTGCTCTGTTTTGCTGTGGGTATTATTATTATATGAATAGTTATTTAGTGCGCAATATAAATATCCATAATAATAATTTGCTAGACAGATTCATAATAAATTGTGTCGAACTTATTTGACCGATTGCTTGGATGGAATGACCATGCCTCAGAGTAAACCAGCATGAAACATGGAGTGCCGCAGGGTTCAGTACTCGAAACAGGGCATTTTCTTATGGGGCCCGAAAATTACATGCCACTCTTTTCCATATTAAAACTTACTAAACACCAAGTGCCCTTCAAGGTTGTGCTCTTTACGCAGATTTTAAAATATCAAGCATTTCACAAGCATTAAAAATAATGTACAATATATGGGCCCCAAAGAAAGGGCAAAAAAGTTTTTGATTGGACGCCTGCTCTTGTCAGTCGTGTGCTGCTCTTTCACTGCAGCTTCCTCAAGTCTGATGGCTCCTACTTATCTCCGGTAAACAGACGTTTGAGGCCGGCCGTCAGAAACCCAAAGTTTGCTCTTGTTGATAATTCCATGGCAACAGGGTGACACAGCCCTGTGCTGTAGCCAGATCAGAGGTTAGCACACACCCAGCCAGCCTGAGGGGAAAGGGTATACTCTATATGTGTGTGTGTGTGTGTGTGTGTGTGTGTGTGTTATATATATATATATATATATATTTTTTTTTTTGTGTATATAAATATATATATATGTGTGTTTGTTTCCCTTTTCCAGCAACTATAGGCCTGTGGACATGAAGCTGGCTAATTTGTGTTGAAACTCGGGGGAGTGGCCCTGAATCGTGTCCGAGATCAAACCTAACATTAGCAACGGTGTGAAATTGAACAATGTCCATGAAATCTCTCTGACATGGCTGCAAATCAACAGACACTACAGGGAGGGGCAGAGGGTGCAAGAGCATGCAACATGCTACATGAAGGCTGCAGGCAACAGCAAACAGGTGACTAGTTTAAGGTAAAAGTGACTGAAATGTGTCTCAGTTAGATTCCAGAGTTAGATTCCAGATCAGACCACTCCTAATCCTGGGTTGTCCAGTCTCTGTTCGCCTGAGGGAAGAGTGGAGTCCATTCTTATTAAAGATATTCCCTCATTTTGGTGTGGTGCTCAGTTGAGGACCTGGAAGGATCTGGTTCCATGTGACAGGGGACATCCTCCTCCTGGAAGACTCCACTCCCACCAGGTCTCAACAAAAGATCACTCACAATCACTTTATATTGATCAGCAGTGACCCTTGACAACAGAATGCCCCACAATTAGTTTCTCCACTTATCTATTGAGTTTAATTCAGATTGCCACCCATCTGTATGTCATAAGCGATCAATCGAGGACCCATGGTATTATGCGATTACTGCGTTCATGACATTGTCTTTAATAAAACTCTGTACCCTTCACCCAGTCCAGAATGCACTTGTGCGGAGCGCAGCAGAACCTTTTTCTTATCGGTGGCCGAGATGGAGAGTAAATCTGTGCAGGGTCATTAGCGGCACATCAAAGTCCTGATAGAGAGGTGTTTGACAGGCGCTGCAGCAGTGAGGGATGACGGCGTCGTTTTTGTGCTCCTCCACTGCTGGAAAGGATAAATAAATGTATTTTATTTATTTTTAACAGAGGGTCGGGGAGTGCCGATTAAAGGGGAGTGCCGGACCAAGACAGCCGACAAACTGGCCAATTTCCACCAGCGCGACCTCGTGACACCCAAACTCCGGTGAAAAACAGGGCCCTCGCGACCCCGTGTTGTAACCCCGAGGGGAGCGGGCGAGTGCGGCGGCGGTCGGCCTCCCCTCGCGGCGAGAGAGACGAAGGAGTTCAGAAGCTTTAAATCTCATTCACACTGTCTGCTAATTAGCCGGGACGACTTTGAAGTCAGCCGAAAGTTAACATCGCCAACCACCCTCCCTCAGGCTGAGCAGCCACCCGCCCACCCACTACACGCACGCCCGCGCCCGCACCCGCACCGTCTAGCCAGCATCCGTCCTTATTGAGATTCGTGTTCCGGAGCCGTCGTTCTGAAAAACACACTTGATCGGGCCATTTGTGGTGCGAGAGGCCCCGCCCTCCCCCTCCGGTCCGTAACGAGGGCCCCGGCTCCGGCCTCTCCCTCCGACTCCTTCAGCTGTTCTCCATCTGATTAGCTCATTCACGGGGCGCGGGGGCCGGGGGGCGGGCGCGGGCCCCTCTGCCGGGTTAAACGAGCGGTTATTGAATGAATGCGGGTCAAGTGGGCGGAGGGCCCTCCACCAGAGAAAAGGCCGATGGGAGGGAGCCGTTATCAGCGGGCAGGAAGAGGAAAAAAACGGGGGAGACGGGTGCCGTGAGTCAGCGCCGGTTCATTTGCACATTAAGAAGCCGAAAATGTGGCGCAGCTTTGAGGACGCCACCGGCAAGATTTTTTTGACTTCCTAAATAAATAAAGAACGCTGACAGAACGTTCAGTGTAGCGCGCAACAAAATGCAACGTCTTCCGCGTGACGTCCTTGAGCGCTATGTCAACGATTCGGTCCCACAACCCGGAATGAAGACACGGGTGCGAACCGGGCTGGGGACAAGCCCACCGTTGGGAGGGTCGCATTGGGGTCCCCACGGGAGACCGGAAGAATATAGATGTTTATGCACAGCTGCCTCCGCTGTGACGGGACAGAAATGAAAGCAGCAGCAGTGACGTATGACACTGATGATGGGCCGGGAGAGGAGATGGAAATGGACTCGACCGAACGAGACGCGGCCCCGCGAGGATGCGCCTCTTCCCGAACAATCAGGGCAGCGGCTCTCCGGGGAGTTCGGCGGAATGAGCGGCGGGCCCGGGCCGGGCCCCGACGCCAGCGCCGCAGCTGCATCGTTAATAAAGCCGCCACGTGCGACTCCACGGGCCTCTCGGGGGCGCACTTTACACGGCGCGCCGCTAAACTCGCCCGCTTTTCAACAACCGCTTTTTATATTTCCGTAAAATGTGTTGGCACCGACACAAATTACGCAATGGACCCATTCAGAAAGTTTTGCCATTAGCCTAGAGGGTGAGACACTTGAACCAGAAGACCCAGGTTCAAACCCCACTTACTATCATTGTGTCCCTGAGCACGACACTTAACCCTGAGTGTCTCCAGGGGGGGGACTGTCCCTGTAACTACTGATTGTAAGTCGCTCTGGATAAGGGCGTCTGGTAAATGCCGTAAAAGGTCATGGGTTCCCGAAGGCTGTCGTATAACTGTGCTACAACACATAGAAATGTTGTTATTACTCTTTAATTACGTTTTATTAATGCACCTCTCATTACAGGAGAGTCTGCTCACTTCCTGTGTGTCGCATGCATGTTGCTTAGCAACGCAGACGCCAGTGACGTAAGCCAATTAGAGAACGGTTGCTATTTCTGGTCTTCCCAAGGTGTTTACAGAAGGATCACCACGAGCGGGAGCAGCGGTGTCCATGCGTTAATGGAGACGTCAAGCCGCATCCCTCCTGAGATCCATCCATACCGCTGCTGTCCTTCAGACCGGCCCCGTCAGCACGTTCTTGCTTTTCTGCGGCTCCGGTTACAGGAAGTTGCACCGCTGGCTTTGGCCAAAAAAAAAAAACAAACCAAAAAAAAAACAAAACAACAGAGCTGGGGGGCCGAGCGCTGCCTCACGGCTCCACCGCGACCTTGCGTCTACCTGCAGCAGGGGGGGGGTGGGTCAGCCTGAGCACGGCGAGTCACGTCCACCAAACCACCAGCCGTCGCTCCGGTGGCACACCTACACGGAGCCGACGCGTCCCGGGGACCGAGGTTCTCCACGCGTCAACAGCGAGAAAAGTGTCCTCGTGGCACGCGGCCTCGTATCATTAATGTTTCATGACATCTGTTTAAATTACTGCACTAATGACAAACACAGCTGCGCATTTCATTATTAATGGGGACGATAAGAAAGCGGAGGCTTCAGGAATTGTCACGTAGCCCGGCGAGCGTAGTTGACTTGTTTCTACGTGCATGTAAAATATATAACTTCATAACGAAAGCAACGGCAGTTTAAATATTAGGAAAACGACGACGTCAACGGTCTTTCTACATCTATGTATACATCATATGGCCTGTAATTTACATTTTACATTTACAGCATTTACCAGACGCCCTTATCCAGAGCGACCTACAGTCAGTGCTTACAGGGACAGTCCCCCCCCTGGAGACACTCAGGGTTAAGTGTCTTGCTCAGGGACACAGTGGTAGTCAGTGGGGTTTGAACCCGGGCCTTCTGGTTCACGGGCGAGTGTGTTACCCGCTAGGCCACCGCCACCCCACACCCTAATTATTCAGCTTGCAGCGTGCACGGCTTTCGGAGGCGAGGGGGCGTTGGAGAAAGACAGTCGGAGAAAGGGAAGGGGAAGCAAATTTGAGAGACAGGGCGGCGTAAATCATTAATTCCGCTCCGGACAACGGGGAGCCGTATTCCGGATGCCGGGCAGGAGAGAATGCGGGGTTTTTACATGAGGGTTCTTCTCGCAAATCTCCGGAACATTCCAGGCTTTTTTTTTATTTGCGGGCAGAACGTAATAAATATGCGGCGGGAGTTGAGGGCTTTAGATGCCGAAGGCCTTTCAGGAGAAGCCAGGAGATCAGATTTCATTTTCTTTTGCACTTCTTGGATTAAATAAACAAAAACAAAAACCTTTAAAAGAAAGAAAGAACGAAAGAGAAGCGCAGACACAGACCTCCCCGCCACTCTGCATATTCACGGCCGCTCCCCCCGTCAGGTGTTCGCTCTGATGTTTTGACATATTTTTCTGCCCGGCTGCGCCCCCCCCCCCCATCCCCCCCCCCCCCCCGGTTTGCTTTGCTGTTTAATTTCCATAAGGGGGCGGGGCAGACGCAGCCCGCCGAACAAGGCTATTGGCCGATCCAAGGCAGACAAAAGAGGATGAGGCGCGCTCGCCGTGGAGCCCCACACTCCAGTGCCTCAAAATAAAAAGCTGTTTGACCTCCTCCGCATCTGATTTCACCTTTCAACTGTGACAGACCCCCCCCTTCCCCGAGCCCCCATAAAGCCCGCCAGCGCAACCAAACCCCGGCCTCCGGACCTCACAAAATAACGGAACAGACCAACTAAAAGCCCGCGCTGGGAGTCTGGCGGGCGTGAGAACGGGGAGGACGCGTTCATAACACGCGCAACCCCGACAAGCGTGGGCCCGCTGGCAGCCATATCGCAACTACAATGGGCCCCTTTCCACCGTAATATTAACATATGAAAGGTGCGGAGGGGCGGGGAGGCAGCTTGTTGGGAGGATGTTAGAGCTCGTAGCCACAAAGATCTTAGCTCTGTTCCGCGCGCCGTGATGACAACGACCGCGCTGGAGCCGAAGGGGAGGGAGGGTGTGTGTGTGTGTGTGTGTGTGTGTGTGTGTGTGTGTATATATATATATATATATATATATATATATGTATATAGTTTTATAGTCTGTTCCAGCTGAAGTGTACATAAGCGACCCGCGACACGTCCTCTTACTTCAGAGAAAACAAGCGGCTGACACACTTCCTGCCGACAGGCCCTTCCTCCGATAACAGAGCGCTCCCGTCAACAGGAAGCCCCCTCGCCGGCAACGCTTCAGCTCCGCGCACAACTTCGCAACTCCCTGGCACCCGGCATCTGTCCGTACCAGACAGCAGGCAGGAGGACCAGAGGGAGAGCAGGGAAACAGGCGACGCTCGGCCCGCTGCTCGGAAGACCTTCAAACGCTCTTGCTCCCTTTTAAAGGGGGCCTCCTTGGAATCAGTCGGCGTCCGGGCCGCACCGGCGTTTGCCACGTCCCGCCATTGCCTCGGCCCACGTGAAAGTAGCTCCTGACCCCACGCACACCGCTCAGTCACAGCCTGTAAACGTCTGCCGGCCTGAAGAGCCGGGAAAAGTTGGAGAAAGTCAGGGCATGTGCCAGGGCTCCGGCTGACCTTCACGAGGCCGAGCGGCACGGACCCAGCAGCTGCTAATGGGAGAACTGGCAGGAGGAGGGAGGGAGGGAGGGAGGGAGGGAGGGAGCTTTCTGCAGGCGGCTGTGATGACATGCAGGCGTTCTCTCGCTCTCTTTTTTTTCCTCTCTCTCTCTCGAAAGGGGGGCTTATCTTTGTCTCTATGGTAACTGTGTCTCTGGGTGGTTATTAGAAACCTGAACTTCCTGTGCTTCTGCCGGATCGGCCAATCAGAGGCCGCGTTCTCATAGGCGGGGAGAGCTGGAGCTATAGGCAGCAAACAGTGGCCACATGAGGGGGCCATGGAAACGAAGGGTCGGGGGAAAGTTAGTGCCGGGGACGGGGGGACAGCAGCAGACGTCTCCCCAAGTTTAATGTGAAAGGGAGATCATTACCCCTGGTTGGAAGGGCATTACCTGGTTATTTTTTGCCATAGAAAATGGAACGAAAAGTGATTTTTTATTCCAAAAAATTTTTAAAAACCCAAGCTCAGCACTTCTTCTGAAAGAGGAAGAGAGCTCTCGACGCCGTGGCTGAAGGGACGTGCAGAGACAGCGAGGGCAGAGTGGCAGGAAGCACCGTCACCAGCGTCCAGCCTTAATGCCCCTACGGCACAGAAAAGCCAGAGACGGACAGACAACCCCTGGTGCCACCCAGCCTCGCACTTCCACCCACTCAGAACGGGGGGATGGAAGGGTTCCCCGAACGGAGGAGGTTTCCGGTCGGATGTGCACTTTACGCACGAGAGCAACAGTCCGGGCATGAATAAAACACCAGCATGATGCGAGGGAGCAGACACACACACACACACACACACACACACACACACACACTATGTACATCGAGAGCCAGACTCCAAAGCCTCAAAGCTCGTCTGCTGTCACGCTCGTCTCCTCTCCAGCGACGGGTCTCCACAACTCTCAGCCACCAACCTTTTAACGCCTGTTTACTAGACTCCGAGCAAAGTTCTCCACGCCGCCGACCTTGAACGCGTTAAAAGACCAGCAAGGCCGGCCAGGGGGGGACAAAATAAACATTTTAACCCCCCCCCCCCCAGATCATCTTTTTCAAAGAGGGAGGGACCTCCTGGAGCTCTGCCTGGCTGACTTGAGAAGTAGAGATTCTTTGGACCACACCGACCTCCTCCACTCTGGCCAGATCTCTCACGCACCGCTATTCCCGTCCCCCACACGTGCGGCGTTCCCCACGCCACTCCAGCGCACCAACACATGACTCCTGACAACACAGATCACGGCAGGAATGAACAATCGGTACAGGAACCTTTTAATCCCGATCTTCTCCAGACACACTCCTCCGGCATGAGCTTCCACTCCGGCTCCAAAGTGTCTTAAATCCCGACGGTTAGTCCCTCCATTCCACTCCGACTCGCCGTTGAAGCAGTGACCACAGAGGCTCTGACGTTCACTCCTGTCTCTCTCTCTCTCTCTCGCCCTCCGTCTCTCTCATTCACTCTCTCTATCTGTCTGCACTCTGTCCTCAGACCTCTCACTGAGCTCTGGAACCGAGGGAGGCGGGCGGGGACGACGGCTGGGTCCTAGTGTCCCCCACGTTAACTGAAAGAATGTCATTGTTTCAGATTTCATCTAGAGGTGCCTTCAGAGGGGACAACGTCAGACAGTCTAAATGGGTGGGCAACAAGCGAATCTCAATCATTAGCGGGAACCATACACAGAGGCGACCTCTCACCTCCAGGGTTGTGAGTTCTAGTCTGGGCTCCGCCTCTGTGCGAGTTTGCGTGCTCTGCCCTTGTTGTCGTGTGTTTCCGCCGTAGGTGTGGGCGAATGGTTAGTCAACGCCCTGCGCTCACAGCCACGACCCTGCCAAGGAGTAAACGGCAGTAGATCATGGATGAGGGTGTGAGAGCAGCCATTATCATTAATAAGCACCATTAATAATCAAATGACGGCCTGGTTGATTTACGTGGCCGATACTCCGTCAAATAGACGGCAGAATTTCACCATAAAGAGGTAAACCTCAACTGATAATTTCTCCTTTGTAAACCACCAGCAGACCAACGTTTCAGCACACATTTTACTGGTTGACCAAATCGAAAGCGAAGCTGGCGAAGAGCTGGTCATCCAGCCAAGCTGTTTATGTAACTGTTTGGGGTTATTGTTAGACAGACAAAGACCTGCAATGGGCAGGGAATAGATACGCTAGTGGCAGAAGACGGGAATGAGGAATGAGGGTTTGTGTTGTGAGAGAGAGAGAGAGAGAGAGAGAAGGAACCATTGTTGTGTTCACTGTTCCATTTGCTGACTACTGCCGACTTCTTTGTCCTCTCAGGTGAGACTGAAGGCGGGTGGGATGCAAGTTTAACTCACTAGCACTATCTTGAAGTCACGTTACAAGACTGAGTCGCGCTCTTGGGAGTTCAAACTTGGCAAGTTCAGCTACAAGCACTTGCTCCGTGCAGAAATCAAAGGACTGCTTGCTAGTTATCTGTAGCGTGGAGGGGAGGAACTACTCAGTCGCTGGGTGTCGTTATTAACTGGTTTATAAAGCATTTAACTGCTGCAACTCAATATAACTAAATAAGACTTGGGCTCCTCTGCATCTATTCTTAATAAACAAGCCAAACACACGGACAGGTTTTCAGTGCCAGATCACTGGTGAATAGGTTGTTCAGCACAAATCAGAACCTCTGCCTTTCTTTCTCACCATTGTACTAATTATAACTTTAAAATAAAACTAAATTGCCCACTTCGAGGGAAAACAGTAAAATGCACTAAACAAGCAGCAACAACAGCAGCCAACAGCCAAGAACAGTACCAGTTAACCCTCACATACACTAGTTCTTCTCTTATCAAACATAATAATATACTAATAAGTGAAGTGATTGTCACATGTGATACACAGCAGCACAGCACACGGTGCACACAATGAAATTTGTCCTCTGCATTTAACCCATCACCCTGAGTGAGCAGTGGGTAGCCATGACAGGCGCCCGGGGAGCAGCGTGTGCTCAGTGACACCTCAGTGGCACCTTGACAGATTGGAATTCGAACCGGCAACCTTCTGATTATGGGGCCGCTTCCCACCACTGCCACAACAAGCAGCATATGTTTTATACGTGAAGGCAAAATTGAGTGAGAGCTGCCTTTCAATTTCCATTTTTATCCAATCAATAACATGTCTTTCTTCTATACTAGACAAGTATAGAAGAATATTGAAATGCTGCATTACATGATCATAGTGCTCAGCAGCACGATCAATAACTCCTGACACATCAAAATTTTTCTTTATTCAAATTTTGGTGATAATTTAGTTATTGTCTGAATGTTTTAGTTTTTTTAAGTTCTTTGACACTACACATTTAAAATATATATACAGTACAGGCCAAAAATTTGGACACACCTTCTCATTCAATGTGTTTTCTTTATTTTTATGAAGGAACTCATGTGGAGATTCTCACTGAAGGCATCAAAACTATGAATGAACACATGTGGAGTTATGTACTTAACAAAAAAAGGTGAAATAACTGAAAGCATTTTTATATTCTAGTTTCTTCAAAATAGCCACCCTTTGCTCTGATTACTGCTTTGCACACTCTTGGCATTCTCTCAATGAGCTTCAAGAGGTCGTCACCTGAAATGGTTTTCCAACAGTCTTGAAGGAGTTCCCAGAGGTGTTTAACACTTGTTGGTCCCTTTGTCTTCACTCTGCGGTCCAGCTCACCCCAAACCATCTCGATTGGGTCCAGGTACGGTGACTGTGGAGGCCAGGTCTCCACTTTTTGTTAAGTACATAACTCCACATGTGTTCATTCATACTTTTGATGCCTTCAGTGAGAATCTACCAACGTAAATGGTCATGAACATAAAGAAAATACATTGAATGAGAAGGTGTCCAAACTTTTGGCCTGTACTGCATATACATACACTTTGAATATAATAATTTTTTCCAATTAATTCCAGAGCTGGAATTAATTACCAAAATGCATATGATTTCCATTGTTATACATTGTAGAGCAGTGTGTAGGTATGGTGCTTTCCTCAGTGGCACCTCAGCGGTTCGGGATTCGAACCAGCAACCCTCTGATTACAGAGGGGGGGAGCATCCTTAACCACTAGGCCACCACTGTCACTAGTCTGCTAGTCCTGTCCCAGAGGATATTATTTTTCTGTCCTTCTGGTTTAATAAAATGGAAAATTTGCTCACAGACGTTGTCAGAGCCGCTGAAAATACAAAGACATAAACATGAAGAAAGACCCACAGAGCAAACCATGATTAGCATTTCTGTGATAAATTACAAAAAGCAAGTGGTACCTCGTAAAATCCTCTCTGATGCTCAAAGTGTCAAAGATCCAATAAATTGCAACCCATGGAGGATATTTTATGCGTTTCAAAGATTTACAACTTGAGGATTTTATTTGCGTTGTATAAATACGGCAGTAATAAAGTGCAGTCATGCTGGAGAATAACCGCTCCACAGAATCAGTCTGTTAATTAATTGCCCGGCTTTATCCTTCAGGACAGCGCAGGCTCAATTAGAAAGGCTACAGATGAAGATCTGATCAATAGCGAGAGACAAAAGCATGGGATGGAAAAAAACAAGCAGCATGTCTGTTCACCTGGAGATGAGCTGGACAAAAGGACTGGAAGAGTCCATTTCATGTACTGAGGAGACGAAGACAGGCCACTGGGGTTCCTGGAATCACACATCAGAATCATACTACTTACTAGGTTGTTGTTTTAAATATTTAAAAAGAAAAATACTGGATCAGCACCACTGAATTCATATTTTGTTGGTTGCAGTTGGTTTTTCCTTCTTCTCAGAATTACACGTGTGCTTGGGCAGAAAAGTGACCAGCATTGGAACTTCTGCCCAGTTAATCCTGCAGAGCATGATGGGAGGCAGCCGAGACTGGATGGGCCAGTGGGCCTGGTGGGTAAGCCTCATAGTTCAGGCCAGGTCCATTGTGGAGACTACTGCTCTTATTCAAACGGTAGACAAACCAGGACCGAGAAAGACTGAGGCAAGGCAAGAACAAATTAGTCGCAAATGATTAGAATTAATATTCGTGGCTGAATAAGAACTTTAATTTTTTATTTTAATAATCCTTAATTAGTAGGCTTTTGTAGATGAGGCAAATTGATAAGTGAAGTGCTAATGCATGTCCAGACAAATAAACTGGAGAAGGATTGTGTTGATTAAAAATTAATTACTTCATTTAGAACATAGCAGAAAAGCACAATTTTCAGAGTCTGCTCTTACCAAAACCATATAATTGTGGCATGGTTTTAATTATGAAAACAGACAAGTTGTGGTCTAGCAGCCAAACTGAAGACAACTTCTGAATACTGTTCATTTCAGGAAGTAGTCAATCATAATGGCAGTGGCTCGTTGTTTTCGGCTTTCATCTCCAAAAAACCCCGGCAAAAATGACCTGCATAACGGAGTGATTTTCCACAATCGCCAAGACACACTGAAGCCCACAGCAAGAAACCGAAACATTAAACCAGGATCAATAATGTCAGAAGAGAAGACAATGCAATCGTTTTCAGAAAATCCCAGCTGCCGAAGCCGCAGCAAAATGCATTATTACAGTGAACAGGATAAAGAAACCAGGGAGCAAACTATTAATGGGCCACATTTCCTTGAAACCACAAGATTAAGACTGGAAAGGGCACCAGTTGTCTCCATCCTTTGACCAACCTTGATGCAAAGGACTAATTAAATTACAGCCTCTGCCAACCTGCACCAATATCATCTCACCTTAACATAAGCCTCTGCTGGAATGACCGCTGTTTCGTAAATGAAGCTTTCATTTTAAAAAATGGGAGCCTTTTACGAATCAAGTATAACATGTAAAATAATGTGGTTTCCCAAGCGCATTCAAGTACTTCAAGTACTAAACAGGAAGTTTGTCCTGCAAGCTGAAGCTATTATAGCCATAAACTGCACATCATCATAAGCAACCACCACACCCCCAGGGGGGCGCACAACCCAGTCCCGGAAGAAGACCGAACCCAGCACACCAGCAGGTATAAAAAGGATAACTAACATGCCATAACACTGCAAACTCTTTGTCGACTCTAACCACATACCTGCAAGCCCTTTCCGAACTAGATTATTTAATTGCTGACCCTTTTTGACTCTGACCTCGTTTCTTGGATGACCGTTACCTGCCCCACGTCTGACCCCAGTGTTCTTCGACCTCTGCGCTCTTGACAACATTGCCTCTGCCTTCATCTTGGATGACCCACACTCTTCTGGCACGACCCGTTGCTGTTCAACACCTCTTCAGCCTTTGGCCCTCCACACCTGCTGCTCCACGGGAAGGGAGCGTCAGGACTTCACCCAGCGTCCGGACGCTCGCCGTCCCCAGCGTCTGACCTCCCGGTTCCGTTGGCATGGCTCCTCATTTCACGAACTCAAACCCGTTTCAGCAGGTTAGCGTCCCAGGGTCTGCCACATGACATCATATCTCAGTGCACTAATTACCCAGCTCTTGGAATTCAACTGGAAAACCCATCCGTTTGATTGTTGTGGTCTTGTGGTCTCCAACAGCTAGTATTCCACACAATGAATGGAAGGCAAAATTAATGGATTGAATAAGATGCAAATTCTATCACAGTGAAGCCTCAAAATTATAAAGAAATGAACACTTTGAACCAGTTTTAACACTTAAAAAAAAAGAATGCAATGTGTCCAGAACAGGTGAGAGCATGCCTGTCACATCCAATACACACACAGATAATGAAACATTTCCAATGACCTAACAGTAAAGCAGCTCAATATGGTGTGAAAATGTCTCCGAATTGCCTGTGAAATATGCGGCGCACAGCTTGTCATTTCTTGTCACACATATTTTTCACCTGCTTACCGCAGAGACGATCAATGTGTGTCGTGCTCTGACAGAAGAGTCGCTGTCAATGGCCTTACGATATCAAATCTGCACTCTATTAATTACATGCCTTTCCCGTTAAACTCGGGGGAGGACAGAAAAATCGTGGGGGGTAAAAAGAACGTCTCTAAATAAAAAAAAAAAAGTGCCAAAATGCTTTCGTTGAACATTCTCCCATTGGAATTGTGAATGTGGAGGGGAGGGAAATATTTGTCACATCCAGGAGGGCACTGTGGAGGATCGTGCAATGTGACCTGGGGGACACAGGTCATTATTGTAATCTATCGGCGTCTGGGAAGTTAGCAGACATCCGAGGGAGAGCGGCTGTGGTCTGCGGCGCTGCCGGGGAGAGATGCACTCAGCCTCGGCGCAAGCGTGTGAGCACAGGGCACGGGAGCGGTGATGGATCTGGCGCAGCCACATGTCCGCCTGCAAAAAAAAAAATCAATCACCGTAATGGCTGCCGCTTCCGCCGCGGTTACCCTGCTGAATGGGACGTGCCGTTAATGTGAAACGCAAACAATAAAAAAAACTGAGAGCAATTCTCTTTCAATAAAACGAGGCACTTCTCACACAACAAACCCCGCTTCTGCCGGAAACTAATGTCGCCATCCGTCAAACCATCCGTCTTCCTCTCCGCTGCGGGATGCACCACGCTAAAATAAAAAGTGAAGTGATTGTCACATGTGATACACAGCAGCACAGCACACGGTGCACACAGTGAAATTTGTCCTCTGCATTTAACCCATCACCCTGAGTGAGCAGTGGGCAGCCATGACAGGCGCCCGGGGGGCAGTGTGTGGGGACGGTGCTTTGCTCAGTCGCACCTCAGTGGCACCTTGGCGGATCGGGATTCGAACCAGCAACCTTCTGTTTACGGGGCCGCTTCCTTAACCGCTAGGCCACCACTGCCCCAGACAGTGGGGCATTAGAAAAAAATAAGAAATAAGCATGCGCCTCTGGCGCTACAGAGAGGCGCCGCGCCGCGGCCATATTAACCGCAGCCTGGCACTGAACTGTCCATGGCATGACGCATCTAGCGCCATGGTGACCGAAGGCCTGGGACCGCGATGCATCCCCCGCATGCCGCTGTCTGCGCCCCCGCGAAATCCGTCCGATGTCGGATTTGTTCAGACCCTCGCGCGGCTAATGGACTAAGCCCTGGTGGGTCGTTTGCCATGAAAGATACGGTGCCTTCCGGCCAGTCCGTTTTCGAAGGCAGCCTCTGCCAGCGGCGCGCGGCATCAAGGACGGCGACGGCCTTCGCGGTCTGTGAGAGTTTGTGAGGCATGACCGCCACTTTACGAGCTGCAGGAATTGGCGAGGGCCGAGCCTCTTCCAGTGGGCAGGGGCAGGTATACTGCCACTGTTGATGCAATTTGGGAAAAACTGCCGATTGTATCTAAAGCAAACGCAGGGCGACTTTTACAGAGAGTAGGTGCTCTATTGCAAGCAAATACATAAATCTTGCATGTGTCTGCCCCACCGCTGAAAGCATTTATTCATTTTATGTAAACAACCCCTGCATTCAAAGTTTTTTTCCCGCGGGAGGTTTCCTGCAAGCCTCTGGCCGGTGTACTCACCCATCCCCGGATCCCAAAGGACTCCCAGGAGTGTCAGTGGCAGTGTCTATCCGGCACCTCTGCTGTCAAAAAGCAAATTTAACATCTTAGCACAGCAATTGCAAACAGTGTCCCCACCGCAGCACTGTGCCGCGTGTTTAAACGGCAAAAAAACACAGAGCTTCGGAAACCCCAGGCAATCAATGTGACCTTTCACATCATTTCCTGTGGTGTTTCAGTCTGTAATGGATGGGAATGGTACATGGGAACAGTATCAATTGCGTGTGATTGTGTGCTGGGTCAGGATCCGGTCTGGAAAGGGATACTCTGGGTCCAGGCTTCGGACTGGAGTTTTGTGTTTGTAGTGTGTTACTATGATTCCTGATTGTGTTCGCTTGTGCATGTCTGTATGAAGCTGCCCCGTTTGTGTTGGTTCGCCATCGAGATGTTGGGTGATGCTTCCTCTGTCCTGAGTTTGTCTAATAAATCCCCTGTCTTGTGACGTTGTGCGTATGCATTCTCTTTCCCTCATCATGTCTGACAACCGTGACATGCTGCCATTTTCCACATGATACACAAGACTAAAGGCCCGATTTTCGTGACGCAGTGTAAGACGTAGCACATGAAGAGTGTTCACTAATGTCATATCAACTATGTCTTGTGGAGATACAGGAATAATTGAACACAAAGTAGAACAGACTGCCTGCCACACTGATAGGAGGAACTAACAATTCACCCAGTGCTTTGATGGTGTGAAATTAATTGTGATACCAAGAGAATGAGTTCTATGCTCCCCTATAACTCTTAATGGCTTTTGAACATGGGGGTATCAGTAGATATATCACAAAAGTGACATCTTGGGACCATGGTCACCTCCAAATTCAACATTCAGATCAATTCCCAGAATTTAACTCAAGCATTCTGATAAGTGATATCACATTGGAGTAACATTGAAACATTTCTGTATGAATATATTTTTTATGGTTGTCACTTAATTTTAGACAATATATAAAAATATTTATAAAACATATTTTATTAATTTATAAAAACATATTTTCAATTATACTGTAAAATATATTATATTGCAGATACCATAAAACAGGACACGTCTTGTGACATTAACAGCTTGAGCAGTGGTTTTTTGTTATGATAAGCAGCATTGTGGTTTTCAACGGTTGAAACCCGTCTTCTCATTTTTTTTCAAATAACAACCTTTTATTTTGCACTGCCATACATGCTGAGTGACAGACGTCTTCAAATGGTGGCCTCATATTAACCCTGATGAAACATGACACTGTAAAACAGTTTTTAACATGAACTGCATGTCACTTGACGGCTCATAAAACAGCAAACGTAACCAATCTGCTCACCCTACTTAATTCTCTACACCCCGAATATGAAAAGGCGAGTTGCAATTGAGAGTAATTAGATTGAAACATTGGGGGGGGGGCTATTACTCTGAGAGCCTATGGCCCTCGGGATCTGTCGGAAGAAAAAAAAAGAACTCTCACGGAGTCGTCTCTATAGCAACCCCCACACTCCTCCTCCTCCCCGTAATGAAAGAGAAAACAAGTCCTACATGCCCGTTTCTTTTTCTTTAGTCGAATTGCTCCGCCCCTCCCCTGCATGAAAAGAGTGTCTCCCTCAGCCAGGCATAGGTCATTTAGGTTGTGTCATGTATTGTATTTACAAAAAAAGAAAAATCCACATCACTCAGGCGAGAAGAGGTGTGTAACCGAGCACGCGCCCTGTGTTCCATGTGGCTCGTGTGTCTGATTGACGGATCGAGCTGAATGCCACGTCACTGTTGCTTTAGTGCAGGGTTTGTTTGTGGCATTTCATCTCTCACCAAATTCATTGAAGATTTTTACATTGATGTTTACATATACCCCAACACGTACGAATAACACACATATACACCAGTATTGGCCATTTCTCTACTCTAACCTTTCCCTGCCGTGTGTGCTACAAAATACAATTCAAAGCAATCCGGTCAATTCTCTGTGCATAAAGGGCAAGGTCAAGTCCATCACGTGTAAATGGCTGTGACCTGTAATGGATATCAACTCTGACCTGTCTGCACCTTAGAATTGCAAATCACGAAGCACAATATATACTGCAACAAATTCCCCATACAATTGCACGGCTGAAGACCTGGATGGCGCTGATAAAGCGCTGGTGTTTTCAGTGATGAAATGCTTCGTGTGTTATTCGACTGCCTCAACATCGCATGTTGTAATAATCATGTGTTACATGAGCGTATGCATATTTACATCAAAATCTGCTGATGGTTGTACCAGCATTCTGCCCATGGATGATCTCCACATGCACAAATTAGGTCTATACATTTTGAATGCTTTATAATGCTTTAAACTAATGTAAGCAAAAAAACATGGTTTCCATTTATTTAAGTACTATTTAAGGATTCATTCATCGAGGCACAGATGTTAAAATCTTGTCAAATTGTGAAACGAGTTTTTCTAAAATGATTGCCATTTCTGAAGGTCCCAACCTGCCTCCTGACATGACTTCTCAAGAAGCCTCAGAAACCCCATCAATCCCTCTCTATCAATCCTGTTTTATCTACCACTTTTTCCATCACTTCCCACCATCAAGCTGTTTGCGTAGCAGGCTCTGGTATGCTGGTCATGTAAGGACTAAGGAGCAGTTTTGCTAAGAGGAAGAATCTGTCCCACGGCACCCTACATCAGGAACCTCGGTTTGAACAGTCTGAAGCAATAATCCAGCTCCAGGTAATTGCCATTTCAGGTGCTTCCCATTTCTTACCAGGCAGGTGACTCCAGTGGTATGTTATATCAGAATGTTAGTTTTGAATGTTGGTTGCACATGGCTGTTCACAGGCAGTGAGAAACCCTCTGGTCCTGCATCCGCCTGCCAAGAACTGCATCCATATTAGCGGGATCAATGACTCCCCAGACTCGTGTAAAACAGCGTTTTTCCACCAAGGGAAGACTAGGCTTCAGTGGGCAACCGCCACGTCACCGAGGGCCGCTTGCTTAACTCTGCTGAACCTGAGGCACCGGATCAATGCTGGAGTTGGCTGGGCGTACTTTATACACTTTTCTACATTATGCACCAATAGGCCGAGGATGGTAATTTGGCACCAAGTGCATTCAATAAACCCCACTAGTGCACTTTTGAACGCCTTACGGCTCTTTGATTGATTATCAATAGACGGGAGTATGCTGTCTGCCATGAGACAGGAGCTATAAAACCTAAAGTTTAAGGTTGAAACCTGAAGGAGATGAGTGAGTCATCTCACCAGAGGACATGAGCCCTTGCATAACGTTTGTCCTGTTCAGTTAGGCCTGATTGGTCAGTGGAGCCCTACTTCCCCTCCTCATTACTCACTTCACAGACGCAATTGCTTTTCTTGTAGAGGGTGAGAGGGGTGATCTTGTGAAGATGTCTTACAACCGTGATGGATTTCAGCTGACTTGTCCTACACATCGTGCACGCTATAGAGAAATCATCAATCAAGTTATCTCTGGATCAGGTCCACACCAAATTACTTACATCCTTATTCAGTCAAGGCCTGAACACCTCGGACTTCCTGACTGAGAGACCAGGAACAGCATCTCCAGCACCACCACACTGAGCCCTGGAGCTCATGGGCTGTGTGCTCAGTGCAATGCTGTTCAACCCTGCTGACCCACGACTGTGCAGCGATGCGCCGCTCCAACCAGATAATCAAGTTCGCCGATGACACGACCGTGGTGGATCTCATCAGCAAGAACCATGAGTAAGAGAGGAGGTACAGAGAGGAGGTACAACAACTGGCAGAGTGGTATAAGGTCAACAATCTTTTTCTGAACATGGACAAAACTAAAGAGATCATTGTTGACTTCAAAAGAGAACGGAGGGACCACTCTCCACTGAACATTGACGGAGATATGTGGAGATTGTCAAGAACACAAAGTTCCTCTAGAAAAGAACCTCTCCTGGACTCTCAACACCAGCTCAACTTCTACAGAGGGAGTATATAAAGGGACTCTCTTCCATCCATAACAGACATTTACGACACACGCTGCATCCGGAGAGCAGAGAGGACGCTACACATCCCTTACATGCACTCTTCATCCTCCTGCCATGCGGAAAAAGGTACCGAAGCATTGGGGCCCTCACTCTGCAACCGCTTCTTTCCACAGGCCACCAGACACCTGAACACTCAGGGACCTTCCTCTTTGAACTAAAACACACACTCTGTTGTACAGAGAAATATTGTCTACTGTTCCATTTTGCAGAGGAGTATTTTTACTTTTTTTTGCACATTTATTATTTATCTCACTAGTTTAGCGCTGTCTGCCTCATTGTTGTCTACATGTTACTTTTGCAGTGCCTGTGTCCCCTGAGTCTGCCGTCTAACATGAAGAATGCAGCTGAAATGACAATAAAGCTCATCTTGAACTTGAACTTGACTCAGGAGCGAGCACAGTGTGGCATTTATATGCTGCAATCGCTATATGCTGCAGCACAATAAGTGAGGGTTGTGTCAAAAATCACGCACCACCAAAGGACACAGAAATATCGTCCACTAGCAATAGCTAGTGTGCAGTGGTGGCCGAGTGGATAAAGCAGTGGGATTGTGACTGGTTCGAATCCACCAGCCATCAAAGTCCCACCGAGGTGCCACACACTCCTCCACAAACAATCTCCCAGAAGCAGTCAGCACAAAAAAAAAATCAGTTTAACATTTATTGAATATGGTGCCCATAGGGTTTTCTGTGTAGTAATTAAAAAAAAAAAAAAAAAGTCCAATGTAATATTAGAAGGAGTGCTGTCCCTTGTTGCGGGACGAGAGAAACACCGCGTGAAAAAAGAGCAGTGGCTCTCTGCAGTCACATCCAAGCAAATCCCGCAAATCCTCCACAGCTCAGAAGAAAAGAGTTTCCTTCTCTGGGCACGCTCTGTGCTTCTCACTGTGCTCTGGGGTGAACACCTCCAGTACAACCGTCTCCCACCATGTTCAGCACCCACTGTGAAGCTGAATACCATTGTCAGTTAGTGTAGAGTATGGAGCTCTTTTTTTTTTTTTTTTTTTTAATGCTGGCCCTGGGGTGCTTTGCGGTTTCTGGAGGGGGACTGATTAGGGTCTTTAATCCAATAAAAAAAAAATGACAGGGAAGATTTGCAAAAGTGACAAAATAGTCAAGGCATAAAACTCTTTCCCATTCATTTATGAAGATTCATATTCCTTTTCATAGAAAAAGCTTTGATCCATGAAGGTGGCCTGACACTCCATACACATATCATGAGCCCCTGTGAAGCTGTCCCTCAATGCATTGACTAATTGGCATGACTTCTGCAAACTACCCAGGCAAGCAAAAGTCCCCTATTATGAAATTTTCACTTTGTAAGATTATTTAACATTAATATGAGTTCCCCTAGTCTGTGGTTCTGCAGTGGCTAGAAATGGTGAACAATCATTACAGTTGATTGTGATTGGATGTAAAGATTAGCACAAATGTTTTTGTTTTTTTTTTAGTTCCGTTACGCAAGACTCTAAAGGGCCAGTGGGTTAATTTTATTTTTTTCTGGAAAAATGGCAACAAGACCTCATGTGTTGATGACGTAATTTCCACGAATGCCTGCACACTTCTATAGGCCGCTCTCCACCTCGTCCCACCTCTCTTGTCCTCATTATAATTTAAAGCGACACACACCGAAATGGCGCATCCTGTGCAAATCTCATTGTGGGACTGGATCAAATTCGATGAATTTCGGAGACGTTCCCTCCCCAGCAGACCACACCATAAACGATGACTGAGGCCACCACAGACTCATAAATGCTCTTCAAGAGTGGGAGGCCACAGCCCGCAGCAGATACAGCCTGCTCTGCCATTTCATGTAGAGGGCATGAGATTTGTGAGTCCAGTCCAGTTTATTGTTCAGATGAACACCAAGGTACCTGTAGCTCTCCACAGCTTCACTGTCCATACCTTGGATGTTCAGTGGTAGGGTGGTAGGGTGGTAGTAGCCTAGTGGGTAATACACTCAGCTATGAAACGGAAGACCAAGGTTCAAATCCCACTTACTACCATTGTGTACCTGAGCAAGACACTTAACCCTAAGTTGCTCCGGGGGGACTGTCCCTGTAACTACTGATTGTAAGTCGCTCTGGATAAGGGCGTCTGATAAATGCTGTAAATCTAAATCTAAATGTAAATGGTTGCAGTGGAGGATGTTTGTGCCTGCGGAAGTCTACCACCAAGTCTACCACCATTTCCTTGATCTGGAGATAGTTCTGCTGGCACCAGTCCACAAAGTCCCGGATCAGTTCTTTTTACTCCTTTTTGTCCCCATTCATGACTATTGCAGAGTCATCAGAGAGGCAGTTGGTGAAGTTGTGAGTGAAGTCTGCAGTGTAGATGGCGAAGAGGAACGGTGTCAGTACTGCAGACCACACCCTGTCCAACATGCAGCACTGAGTTCTCACATATGTGAAAGTGAAGTGATTGTCATTGTGATACACAGCAGCACTGCACACGGTGCACACAGTGATATTTGTCCTCTGCATTTAACCCATCACCCTTGGTGAGCAGTGGACAGCCATGATAGGTGCCCGGGGAGCAGTGTGTGGGGACGTTGCTTTGCTCAGGGGCACCTCAGTGGCACCTTGGCAGATCGAGATTCGAGCCTTCTGATTACGGGGCTGCTTCCTTAACTGCTAGGCCACCGCTGCCCATACTGTGGTCGTTTGGTGAGGTAGTCCAGAATCCATGTTGTGAGGGGATGATTCTGTCCTGTGTGCTCCAGCATGTCCCTCAGGATTGTTGGAAGGACAGTGTTGAAGGCACTGGAGGAATCAGAGGGGTGCCTTAGGATCATTCGAAAAAATCATTTTGGGTGCCTTTGGCTTATTCGACTGCCGTTGCGTCCCCAGTTTTAAGCGCTTGGATTCCCATTTTATCATCCTCACTGGGAGCAACAGCATGACTCACAAAGTGGAGAAAACCCTCGGGAGTTGGCAAAGGGGACATGTCCCAGTCGCACGTGGCTCGGTACAGTACAATACAAGCATTACCGTAGATCCATAGCGGTCAATAATATGGATACAAGAAAGTGCCGACTGCTGAAAAAAGGCAAGAACTTGTTACAACGAACTACAGATGTATCAGTTTTCAGCAAATGCAGCATTCCTTCATCTGTCTTTGTCTGTGCTGCAAATGATGCCATATGCCCTGCGTGGAAACTGTAGTATAAATTTAGACGCAAAGCCCTACCGTATATTGATATGAGTCAGCAAACAACATTTACTTGCGCGACCTGAAACAATAATGGTACAGCAAGTCACATTTTTCACCACAAAATTATACTACTGACAAAACGCAGCAAAATGCACGAGCTCTATTTCTGTCAAATAAATAAACAAACACATGGAACGGCTATAAAGCTTAATAAAAACGTGCGAAGTTGGGAAGTAAAGCTTTCCTGTCCTTTGCATTCATCAGATTACTTCCTTCAACGCTGCAGTGCTTCCGTATCGACAAAACAAATTCAATAAACTAAAGAGTAAATCAGCCCAGTCGGGGTGTAATAAATTTAACAAATGCATGTTATAGGCCGTTCGGTGGCACGGGAGAGGTTGCGGGGGGGGGGAGCAACAACATAATAATATAGTTGAAGGGCAATTCTTCGCTTCTCAAGTCTCAGGACTAAATTCAACACCCTCCCCCCAAAAGCAGTGGGAGTGTAATAATGCTGATAAGAGCCTCTTTAGTGGCTGCTGGCGCTATTTGCGAAGGGTAATTGAGCCCACCCCCATGTTACGGGACGGCGATGTGGATTTCAACAGGTCGCAGTTTGCACATATAATTAGCGTTCGCCGAGAGCGCTCAGCTGCTGAACGAAATAACAAAGAGCGCTGGGGCCGAAAACCGTTTAGCTGATGTTACGTAAGGATTTTCTACAACAGCAACATGCGAAAAAAAATCGTTATTTTCATGGACCGCAAAGAACTGTGAGCTCATCTCATGTTTCATTTCATTAATGAGACATAGGGAGAAAAATCCTCGCTCATTAGCATTTATCCTCCTGCAGCAGGTTGCTTTGGGCCCAACGGCGTTTCCATAAACAGCGGTATACGGGTGCGTCCGGACTCGGACTCGATGTACCGCGGCGACCCCGGGTGTGTGCCATTCCAGTGGATTAATGTGAAGAGGCCAAGCCCGCGAACGGAATCCCGACATAACCCGCCCCAGATTTGATCGACGCTGGCAGACGCTGGCTGATGTTGATCACCCACAAGTCCTCAGCCATCCCCGCCATTATGGTCAGAGTCTTGTGAGGCTAAACCAGGCTTAGGGGAGAAAGCGGGAGAAAAGTATCTATAAATCATGTTTAATAGGCTCCCCATAGGAAAATCAATATGCCCATACCGCCTCGGAACCCGTCTCCGCAGTTTGCATTCGTCAGTGACAACTGGCCTCCGAGTAGCGTTTGCTCACGGGGGATATTTTCACAAACTGCAGTTGATTCCGGCGCAGATGGCGGCGGTAAAAAGCAGACGGGCGCGATTCTGACTGCCGTCATCTGAAACTGTTTGTTGAACGGGGCATCGGTGGCTCGAAGACGCTTAGGAAGACCAGGAAGGAGCTCCCAGACAGGAGCTCCCGGTGATATGGACGCCTCTCTTGTCCTCCGCGGCCACAGGAAAGTCACGTCAGAAAACCCGGCCAGCGTGACCGCAGCGGCGGGGAGGGGGAATGAAAGGAGGGATCTTTTCCCTCTGTTCCTCAGACAGAGAAGTCTGTAGCGACACTTTGTATCTGCAAGCAGGTAGAGCAGAGAGCAAGGTGCCTCATTTGTATCTGCCAAGGCTGATTAATGATATTTCATCCTCTCCGTTTTTTTTTTTTTTTCTTTGGTCTCCCCCCCCCCTCGGTACGGCTTCCCTTGAGTTCATTCCCATGCAGATACCGGCGGCTGCTGACTGCTGAGACTCTAAGGGAGTGTGGCTTTATTTTTGGGTAGTTTTGTTTGGGTGCTGGGTGCACCATCCACCGAAAGTAAAATGCTGTGAACCTCTGATATAAATGTGGATGTTCTTGAGGGACGTTTGTCCATGGGCTGAGGTAAAATTAATTCCGAATCGTGATCCCTGGACAGATAAAACATGCACACAGACACCAACCAAACCTCGTCGTCAATCGCAAACATGAGCTTCTGCAGGCAGGCGAGTTGGTGCAGGAAGCTGTGAGACTAAATTAGGGCAGACAATCAGCATCCGGTCACAGCTCACACTCAATCACCCACACGCTCCCTCCCTCCATCCCACCTCCAACAGGTTCCTTCATGCCGGCCCAAAGCGACCATCCGCACCACCGTCCACGTGTTTAAAGAAGGTGTTGATGACTTAAGAGACCATCATCCATTTTAGTCATGTAAATGAAATGGCTGTATTGATCATTTGTCTCTTATGATATAGTTCTAAGATTGTCATTCATTTCAGTGGAATCACAGACTGGAGAGACGAAGAAGAAGAAAAAGAGAATGTTGCAAATGCTGACATCTAACTTCGATTCATGAAAAGCACACAGATGTAGGAAGTCTTGATCGTGGGCCAACAAATGTACAGACCTCCTTAAGCAAGTGAGCAAGTTTAGAAAAAAAGAATTGTGGTATTTATAAATTTTGTGCCCACAATCACTGAGAACAAATGTTCCTAAAAAAAGTGAAGAAGGTTTTTTCATTGGTTTAGTTCTCACACCGATGACACCTTCAGAAAGGTACATTATTATTATAATGAAGATGATTACGAATTATGAAAAAGCATTTAGAAGCATTTCATGGCTGCCCACTGCTCACCAAGGGTGAGGGTTAAAAGCGGAGGACACATTTCATTGTGTCACCGAGTGCTGTGCTGTGTATCACAATGACAAATCACTACATTTGTCATATCATCATCATTGTAATAATCAGCTTCACAAGTTTTTAATTAATGAAAAATCTATCAAAAGCAAGAAAGAAATATTTGATGTAGGGATTTTAGGAAAAAATGTAGGAAAACTGTCCAAAATATCTTCAGTAAACATAAAACCCACAATATATATGTTATTCAGACATATTCTGCTCGTTTCCAGCCTGGTATACACTGTGGAAGCAGCAGGATCTGTAAGTGCAGGGTTCACACTTACGCAGCTGAGGTCAACTGCTGAGGCACAAGCTTTTGTAAATCTGAAATGTTTTTATCTTGTTTTTTTATTATGCGCTCACGATGACATTCAAACAGCTTGGTGTTGCAACTTGGTGAATAATACAAATGTTTTTTTCCAGGAAAATTTCATGTAAAACTAATAAAGCGATATCGAGCAACATGATGGCAGGGCAGTTAGTGACCTCATGCCTCCAAGGTTGTGAATTTGAATTCCGGCCTTGTCTGTGTGGACTTTGTGTTGGTGTGGGTTTCCTCCAGGTTCTCCGGTTTCCTCCCTTCACCCAAAGTTATGAACACTAGTCACTAGTTCAAACCCTAATTACTACCTAGGTTACTACTATTGCGTACCTGACTAAAGTGATTTAAAGTGAAGTGATTGTCACATGTGATACACAGCAGCACAGCACATGGTGCACACAGTGAAATTTGTCCTCTGCAGTTAACCCATCACCCTGAGTGAGCAGTGGGCAGCCATGACAAGCGCCCGGGGAGCAGTGTGTGGGGACGGTGCTTTGCTCAGTGGCACCTCAATGGCACCTTGGCGGATCGGGAATCGAATCGGCAACCTTCTGATTACGGGGCCGCTTCCTTAACCGCTAGGCCACCACTGCCCCCCCAAAAAATATGGAACGCTTTTTTGCGTGTCATCCTTGCGCAGGGGCCATGCTAATCTTCTCTGTATAGTTCCAATTTTAGTATATGTGCTGCCGAAGCAAGCACTAAGACACTTAACCCTGAGTGTCTTCAGGGGGACGATCCCTGTAACTACTGATTGTATGTCATTCTGGATATGGGCATCTAATAAGCGTCAATAAATGGGGTGTTTGCGGCCTGCACCCGGAGTGAGTCCCTACTACCACTCGCCTATGAACCAAAAGACCCAGGTTCAAACCCCACCTACTAACATTGTGTCCTTGAGCAAGACACCCTCCAGTGTCTCCAAGATGACCGTCCCTGTCACTACTGATTGGAAGTCGCTCTGGATAAAGGGCGTCTGATAAATTCCATTAATTTTTTTTTATTGAATACTAGGAAAATTAGGGTTTAAGGTAGTTCAGTTGCAAGTGTTGAACACGTGACTCATCTTCCCCCTCAAACACCACACACGGATGAATTGTGGGATTCATTTAATCTACTTTCATGAAGAAGAGGTGAAGATTAATCTAGCCTGTCCCTGTATATTTGGAGAATGCGGCATTGGTGAAAACGAGCCGGCGCACGGATTAAACACGTATTGGATTTTTTTTTGTCTCCCCCATTTCCTCATTCACAACCTCCTCAGCCCTCCGCCGGATTTGTGGGTAGGGCGGCTGTGCGCTGTGCGGTACAGACGAGGACTGAAGTCTGATTACAAAAACAAATTAATCTTTATTCAGGCGGGAGTGCAGTGAATCTCTCAAAACACAAACAAGTATTTACAGTGTATTTACTGTTCCGTAATCGCGTGTAACAAGAGGAGACTCGCGAAATCCCCAGGAAGTGCACTTTTGGGCTTTTCGACGTACAGTGTGAGCGCAAAACTGATTAGAACCGGAATCTGATTACGATTGTTCCCGCACAATTTTCGAGGCAACCTGCCGGTTCTCAGGTGGAAATGGATTTGCAGGGAGGATTAAAAGACATGCAGTCCTCGGCCCGCTGTTTAATAGGTTTCCAGCGAGGAACGGCAGACACAGAATGGCTCGGAGTGAATACCTCGAGAGCGCTCCGGAGAAAACCACCCAAATATATCAAAAGGACGTGGGAAAATTGGGCCCTTTTTTTGGCTCTTGTATTAGGCCCTCTGAGATTGGGTCTACTCTTAATGCAGTTTGTAAGACAAGTGCACAAAAGCAACGAAAGGATCTCCATTACAGTGGAGAGGCCCGGGGCAGCGGAATCGATAGAACATCAAAACTCATCATCAGCGCTCAGGTATTTGAGATTACTCTAGGCTGCATTGTCACGCTGAGTGTGAGCGCTGCCATTCAAAAGGCTGAAGAGCTCGGCGCGCAGCTTACCTGTGAAATGGGGTAAGAGATAAGCAAGGGGCGGATGGGCTGTTCTTTTTTTTATTTTATATATATATATATATATATATATATATGTATTTTTTTTGTTTTGTTTTTGAAGGCCACAGGTTGTCTCTGCCTCACCAAGGAAAACCACTGTTGCACGAGGGTCACCAGTCTCTCCAGACTTCAGCTGTTTGCCTGGCCGTAGCTGATGACATTTTCAAAGTCCTTGAAGCTGACAAAGCCATCCGAGTCCTGGTCCACATGTCTGTTGGGAGGGAACAGAAAGCAGTTACTGGCATTTTAAACAAAAGCGTGGAGGAATACGTTTAATAATTCCTCGGATAAGCTAACTTACAAACGCAATAATCAATAAGCAGTCAGTGGGAAACCTCTACAGATTCACGCTCACTTAATTGCCATAACTGCTTATTCCTAATCAGCAGCCCATCCTGGAATGATGGGAGCATCGGGGACTCACCCAGGGTGGGCCGCCAGGCCACCATTAGGACACACTCATCATTTACTCACACCTACAGACAACTTCGAGGTCACCTAGTGTACATGTCTTTGGATGCTGGGAGGAAACCAGAAAACCTGGAGCCAAACCCACGGCAAGACGGATTCAAGGATCAAACTCACGAATTTGGAGGTGTGGAGGCCACACCACCCTGCGGCCATTAGAGACACAATGTCAATCAAAAAAATGCATAATAATCATGCACCAAATGTCAAATTCTCGGCCAAAGCCACATTTCAACTGGCCAAATAACACAATATCAGCAGCTGTCAAAATAAAATCATATTTCACAAACTTATTTTAAACGGCTCCCAATTTCTTTGCTTTAGTGCACTTTGTCAGCAAACAGCTGAGCAAAACATTTCTGTTTGCCAAAAGACTGATTTCACTGATTCAGCTGTCCTCAGCCATTTTATCGGGAAACAGAGACACAATATTTCGCATCTGTCAGAGTTCTCAACAGCATAAGCGATGGCCGTCTTCCCAGCAGGACCTTACTGGAGCCCCTCGACTTGGTGGTGGCCTTGGACAGGAGGCAAGTACAAAGATTAATGAGAGTAAGGACGGTCAATTTTGCACAGCAAAATGTGCACAATTTTACTTTGCACATTTTTGACCTATAAAGCTCTAAATGTTCTCGTCCCGCAATACCTGAGCAAACTTTTAGTTCTTTACGAACTGCCACGCCCCCTTCGATCAATAGGTGCGGGGTCACTACTGGTACCAAAAGTACAGAAGGTCACAGCTGGGAGAAGATCCTTCTCCTATAGAGCTCCGCAGTTGTGGAACGGCTTGCCTGTCAGTGTCCGGGACTCACTTTGACGCAGTGTCAATTATAAAGTTCCTAGTTAGGCTGTCCTAGGGTACCGGGCCACCAATATACAGCTATAACCACATATTTCAGTATCGGTCGTACAGTGCAACCGTCTGCCGCTGCTTCTGTTTGTTTTCTCCGAGACACGGACTCAGGCACCCAGACTACTGGCCGACTCCAGTGAAGAGACCAGCAAAAAAATCCTGGTTCCTGACAACTACTAAACAAGGACATACCATGAAACGAACCAGAGGGTCACCACAGCCACCACCACCGTTACAACTACAGCTTCAGGGATCTTCAAGTGGACCAGTAACATCATTACGGACACGTAATCTAGACCATGACACTGGACTACATTCTGGACTTCTCCAACCCTACAACTGTAGGACTTATTATTATATCATCCCCAACCCTGCACTGACACCATTTGCAGGCTCACTCTACCCTGGAAGGGGGTCCCTCTCTGTATCACTCCTTCCCAAGGTTTCTTCCTTTCTTTTTTTTCTCTCCTAGAGTTTTTTTTGTGTGGAGTTTTCCTTGTGTGCAGAAGGGTCAAGTGTGGGGGGTGTCAACTGTACGCCCATTGAGACGTACTGTATGTGATTTTTGGGCTATATAAGAAATAAATGTTGTTGTTGTTGTCATTAGTCAAAATCCGACGAGTACCTAAAACTGTGTGTGTGTGTGCGCATGTGTGTGTATGAAGTGAAGTGATTGTCACATGTGATACAAAGCAGCACAGCACACGATGCACACAGTGAAATTTGCCCTCTGCATTTAACCCATCACCCTGAGTGAGCAGTGGGCAGCCATTACAGGCGCCCGGGGAGCAGTGTGTGGGGACGGTACTTTGCTCAGTGGCACCTCAGTGGCACCTTGGCGGGTCGGGATTCGAACCGGCAACCTTCTGATTACGGGGCCGCTTCCTTAACCGCTTGGCCACCACTGCCCGTGTGTGTGTGTGGCTATTCCATTTTCTATTCTGTTCCCTCTAGACCAGCTTTACTGGTCAGGACTGTGATACGTGGACACAGACGGCACAGTTACTTAGGAAATAAGGAAAAGTCTTTTTTGTTCTGTAAAAAAGCAAGGCTGTCTTGATCACATCAGACCATGAGTCACTTGATTTGAGTCAAAACGGGCAGATAAGGATGATGCAGGACAAATTGAATTGTGTGGTTGGAGGGGAAGGAAGAGATGTTAGAGTGCAATGGACCAGGCTCTTCCTCCCCCCCCGCGACTCTGAGATAAAACAGAAAGAGCTGTTTCTCCAGAGCTGAATTGATTATTTCCTGTTCATTGACTTTCTCTCCATCTGCCGCTTACTGTCAAAACTATCATGCAAATCTCACAAAATTGCCCGGGAGGAAAAAAATATGATGAAAAAAAAAACAAAACACCAATGGCAACAAAGACCTGCAGACCAGAAGTTTCTCTGGAGAAAAACCCACTCGTCTTCCCACAGACCAGGGGAAAATCAGACGAGCAAATATGGACTGAAACGATCCAGTGGGGGGGCCCCGCTTGTTTTGCTCCGCCGTGTACTTCCACCACTCCCTTTCTCCGTATGATTTCTCTATTACGGCGAGAGGCAGGCAGCCCGATCGAGTGCAAACACAGCAGATGTGATGGAAATTTGCAAGCAACGGGGAGGAGAATTAAAACAACATTAAGGATCCAGCGGCTGGAAAATCGCGGGCCCGCGTTCCGTGCCGGTGCACCCCGTTCAAATGGAAGTGGCGCGCGGATCTTAATCAGATCCTAATGCACCGCTTCCCATCGAGGGGTGGGGTGGGGGGACGCCCCACTCGCTGCTCACCCACCGCCTTCTGTATGAGGCGCCGCTGGGGACCTCCTAAATACGGCCTCCCCTCCAGCTGGGACAGAAAAGGCCGCTTGAGGGGGGCTGAGAAACGAGCGAGAGGCGACTGGGGTGACGGGGGGAAGGCAGGCTCGGCCCCTGGCTGCACACGCCCCTCGTGTCAATTAAACAAACAAGGAAGCACTTACGGACGCTACGGCCACCATCAAGCGGCTGCCATTAATGCACGATTAGGGCGGGCATAATCGCATGCGTGAAGATGACTGCCCATGCTGACAATCTAATTAAGCGCTCCGGCCCGGCTGCTTTACATACGGCTGTGTTTGACTGACTAATTAGATGTTAACGCAGAAGGAGAGTGTCAAAGCGACCAGCGGCCTCTCGGGGGTGGACGCACGCTGTGCAGGAGCAGAAGGCTTGAAGTGCCCTCGTCGGACATTTACATGGACACGAATGTTCCATTAGGTGACCATTATGACAAGTAGGAGTGACACTAGCCATCCAATGCATGCAGGATTATACATTACTAGCTTTGTCAGACCTTATAATAATCTGCCTCATTCTGTCATATTATGAAAATTAGCTTTTAAAATATTTGCTTTTCTAGCAAATTTCTGAAAAAACCAACCTCCACCATTTCTTTCTTAAAGATCCCATGACATATATATATTTTTATATCGGTCCTGTAAGATGGGGAGTCCCAGGTCCCAGTCCCAGTCACATGTGATACACAGCAGCACAGCACACGGTGCACACAGTGAAATTTGTCCTCTGCATTTAACCCATCACCCTTGGTGAGCAGTGGGCAGCCATGACAGGCGCCCGGGGAGCAGTATGTGGGGACGGTGCTTGGCTCAGTGGCACCTTAGTGGCACCTTGGTGGATCGGGATTCAAACCGGCAACCTTCCGATTACGGAGTCTCTTCCTTAATCGCTAGGCCACCACTGCCCCTCCGAGGTCCTCCCCTAATACTGTATCTGAAGTATCTTTTCGAAGTTCAGCCGTGGTGCAGAACTACAGCCACTTTGATTAAGTCCCACAATGACATTTCCCCAGGACGCGCCATTTTAGTGTCTGTAGCTTTAAATGCTAATGAGGAGGAGAGAGGTGGGACGAGGACCATTCACCAACAACAATGTTTGGCACAGACAGGAAGTCATGTAAGTGTTTTTTCTTCCGTTTTCTTTCTAGTCTTCCGTGGTGGAACTAAAAAATAAAAGTGTGCTCATTTTGACATCCAATCACCGAGCAACCGCAATGCTTCACCTTGTTTGGAAGCCATGACTGGGGCAGTGGTGGTCTAGCTGTTAAGGAAGCGGCCCCGTAATCAGAAGGTTGCCGGTTCGAATACCGATCCGCCAAGGTGCCACTGAGGTGCCACTGAGCAAAAGCACCGTCCCCACACACTCCTCCTCGGGCGTCTGTCATGGCTGCCCACTGCTTACTCAGGGTGATGGGTTAAATGCAGAGGACATTTTCACTGTGTGCACCGTGTGCTGTGCTGCTGTGTATCAATGTGACAATCACTTTTAATGACGGGCGGTCGAGATACTTTGTAGGGGAGGGGTGGGAAATTATCTTGGCAGACAAAGCATGAGAGACGGGAGGTAACCTTTCGCCTTATGACGACATAAGGGGACAAAC